>NW_025963576.1:0-374603 GCF_910591885.1 Bombus terrestris | reverse complement strand
CCACGTTGTCCCACGTTGTCCCACGTTGTCCCACGTTGTCCCACGTTGTCCCACGTTGTCCAACGATGTCCAACGGTGTCCCACGTTGTCCCACGTTGTTCCATGGTTTCCCACGTTGTCCCACGTTGTCCCACGTTGTCCCACGGTGTCCAACGATGTCCAACGGTGTCCAACGGTGTCCAACGGTGTCCAACGGTGTCCCACGTTGTCCCACGTTGTCCCACGTTGTCCCACGGTGTCCAACGATGTCCAACGGTGTCCCACGTTGTCCCACGTTGTCCCACGTTGTCCCACGTTGTCCCACGTTGTCCCACGATGTCCCACGTTGTCCCACGTTGTCCCACGTTGTCCCACGTTGTCCCACGTTGTCCCACGTTGTCCCACGTTGTCCCACGTTGTCCCACGTTGTCCCACGTTGTCCCACGTTGCCCCACGTTGTCCCACGGTGTCCAACGGTGTCCCACGTTGTCCCACGTTGTCCCACGTTGTCCCACGGTGTCCAACGATGTCCAACGATGTCCAACGGTGTCCCACGTTGTCCCACGTTGTTCCATGGTTTCCCACGTTGTCCCACGTTGTCCCACGTTGTCCCACGATGTCCCACGTTGTCCCACGTTGTCCCACGTTGTCCCACGATGTCCCACGTTGTCCCACGTTGTCCCACGATGTCCCACATTGTCCCACGTTGTCCCACGTTGTCCCACGTTGTCCCACGGTGTCCAACGATGTCCAACGATGTCCAACGGTGTCCCACGGTGTCCAACGGTGTCCCACGTTGTCCCACGTTGTCCCACGTTGTCCCACGTTGTCCCACGTTGTCCCACGATGTCCCACGTTGTCCCACGTTGTCCCACGTTGTCCCACGTTGTCCCACGTTGTCCCACGTTGTCCCACGTTGTCCCACGTTGTCCCACGTTGTCCCACGTTGTCCCACGTTGTCCCACGTTGTCCCACGTTGTCCCACGTTGTCCCACGGTGTCCAACGATGTCCAACGGTGTCCAACGATGTCCAACGGTGTCCAACGGTGTCCCACGGTGTCCAACGGTGTCCCACGTTGTCCCACGTTGTCCCACGTTGTCCCACGTTGTCCCACGTTGTCCCACGTTGTCCCACGTTGTCCCACGTTGTCCCACGTTGTCCCACGTTGTCCCACGTTGTCCCACGTTGTCCCACGGTGTCCAACGATGTCCAACGGTGTCCCACGTTGTCCAACGGTGTCCCACGTTGTCCCACGTTGTCCCACGTTGTCCCACGGTGTCCAACGATGTCCAACGGTGTCCCACGTTGTCCAACGATGTCCAACGGTGTCCCACGATGTCCAACGATGTCCAACGATGTCCAACGGTGTCCCACGTTGTCCCACGTTGTCCCACGACGTCCCACGTTGTCCAACGGTGTCCAACGGTGTCCAACGATGTCCAACGATGTCCAACGGTGTCCAACGGTGTCCAACGGTGTCCAACGGTGTCCCACGGTGTCCAACGGTGTCCCACGTTGTCCCACGTTGTCCCACGTTGTCCCACGTTGTCCCACGATGTCCCACGTTGTCCAACGGTGTCCAACGGTGTCCAACGATGTCCAACGATGTCCAACGGTGTCCCACGATGTCCAACGATGTCCAACGATGTCCAACGGTGTCCCACGTTGTCCCACGTTGTCCCACGTTGTCCCACGTTGTCCCACGTTGTCCCACGTTGTCCCACGTTGTCCCACGTTGTCCCACGTTGTTCCATGGTTTCCCACGTTGTCCCACGTTGTCCCACGTTGTCCCACGTTGTCCCACGTTGTCCCACGTTGTCCAACGATGTCCAACGGTGTCCAACGGTGTCCAACGGTGTCCAACGGTGTCCCACGTTGTCCGACGATGTCCCACGTTGTCCCACGTTGTCCCACGTTGTCCCACGTTGTCCCACGTTGTCCCACGGTGTCCAACGATGTCCAACGGTGTCCAACGGTGTCCAACGGTGTCCAACGATGTCCAACGATGTCCAACGATGTCCAACGGTGTCCAACGATGTCCAACGATGTCCAACGGTGTCCCACGATGTCCAACGATGTCCAACGAGGTCCAACGGTGTCCAACGATGTCCAACGGTGTCCAACGATGTCCAACGATGTCCAACGGTGTCCCACGATGTCCAACGATGTCCAACGATGTCCAACGGTGTCCAACGGTGTCCAACGGTGTCCCACGGTGTCCAACGGTGTCCCACGTTGTCCCACGTTGTCCCACGTTGTCCCACGTTGTCCCACGATGTCCCACGTTGTCCAACGGTGTCCAACGGTGTCCAACGATGTCCAACGATGTCCAACGGTGTCCCACGATGTCCAACGATGTCCAACGGTGTCCCACGTTGTCCCACGTTGTCCCACGTTGTCCCACGTTGTCCCACGATGTCCCACGTTGTCCAACGGTGTCCAACGGTGTCCAACGATGTCCAACGATGTCCAACGGTGTCCCACGATGTCCAACGATGTCCAACGATGTCCAACGGTGTCCCACGTTGTCCCACGCTGTCCCACGTTGTCCCACGTTGTCCCACGTTGTCCCACGGTGTCCAACGATGTCCAACGGTGTCCCACGTTGTCCAACGGTGTCCCACGTTGTCCCACGTTGTCCCACGTTGTCCCACGTTGTCCCACGTTGTCCCACGTTGTCCCACGTTGTCCCACGTTGTCCCACGTTGTCCCACGGTGTCCAACGATGTCCAACGGTGTCCAACGGTGTCCCACGGTGTCCAACGGTGTCCCACGTTGTCCCACGTTGTCCCACGTTGTCCCACGTTGTCCCACGTTGTCCAACGATGTCCAACGGTGTCCCACGTTGTCCCACGTTGTCCCATGGTTTCCCACGTTGTCCCACGTTGTCCCACGTTGTCCCACGTTGTCCCACGTTGTCCCACGGTGTCCCACGGTGTCCAACGATGTCCAACGGTGTCCCACGTTGTCCCACGTTGTCCCACGTTGTCCCACGTTGTCCCACGTTGTCCCACGATGTCCCACGTTGTCCCACGTTGTCCCACGTTTTCCCAAGTTGTCCCACGTTGTCCCACGTTGTCCCACGTTGTCCCACGTGGTCCCACGTTGTCCCACGTTGTCCCACGGTGTCCAACGATGTCCAACGGTGTCCCACGTTGTCCAACGGTGTCCCACGTTGTCCCATGTTGTCCCACGTTGTCCCACGTTGTCCCACGTTGTCCCACGTTGTCCCATGTTGTCCAACGATGTCCAACGGTGTCCCACGTTGTCCCACGCTGTCCCACGTTGTCCCACGTTGTCCCACGTTGTCCCACGTTGTCCCACGGTGTCCAACGATGTCCAACGGTGTCCCACGTTGTCCAACGGTGTCCCACGTTGTCCCACGTTGTCCCACGTTGTCCCACGTTGTCCAACGTTGTCCCACGTTGTCCCACGTTGTCCCACGTTGTCCCACGTTGTCCCACGTTGTCCCACGTTGTCCCACGTTGTCCCACGGTGTCCAACGATGTCCAACGGTGTCCAACGGTGTCCCACGGTGTCCAACGGTGTCCCACGTTGTCCCACGTTGTCCCACGTTGTCCCACGTTGTCCCACATTGTCCCACGTTGTCCCACGTTGTCCCACGTTGTCCCACGGTGTCCCACGGTGTCCAACGATGTCCAACGGTGTCCCACGTTGTCCCACGTTGTCCCACGTTGTCCCACGTTGTCCCACGTTGTCCCACGTTGTCCCACGTTGTCCCACGTTGTCCCACGGTGTCCAACGATGTCCAACGATGTCCAACGGTGTCCCACGATGTCCAACGATGTCCAACGATGTCCAACGGTGTCCAACGATGTCCGACGGTGTCCAACGATGTCCAACGATGTCCAACGGTGTCCCACGATGTCCAACGATGTCCAACGATGTCCAACGGTGTCCAACGGTGTCCAACGGTGTCCCACGGTGTCCAACGGTGTCCCACGTTGTCCCACGTTGTCCCACGTTGTCCCACGTTGTCCCACGATGTCCCACGTTGTCCAACGGTGTCCAACGGTGTCCAACGATGTCCAACGATGTCCAACGGTGTCCCACGATGTCCAACGATGTCCAACGATGTCCAACGGTGTCCCACGTTGTCCCACGTTGTCCCACGTTGTCCCACGTTGTCCCACGTTGTCCCACGGTGTCCAACGATGTCCAACGGTGTCCCACGTTGTCCAACGGTGTCCCACGTTGTCCCACGTTGTCCCACGTTGTCCCACGTTGTCCCACGTTGTCCCACGTTGTCCCACGTTGTCCCACGTTGTCCCACGTTGTCCCACGTTGTCCCACGTTGTCCCACGGTGTCCAACGATGTCCAACGGTGTCCAACGGTGTCCCACGGTGTCCAACGGTGTCCCACGTTGTCCCACGTTGTCCCACGTTGTCCCACGTTGTCCCACGTTGTCCCACGTTGTCCAACGATGTCCAACGGTGTCCCACGTTGTCCCACGTTGTTCCATGGTTTCCCACGTTGTCCCATGTTGTCCCACGTTGTCCCACGTTGTCCCACGTTGTCCCACGTTGTCCCACGTTGTCCCACGTTGTCCCACGTTGTCCCACGGTGTCCAACGATGTCCAACGGTGTCCAACGGTGTCCCACGGTGTCCAACGGTGTCCCACGTTGTCCCACGTTGTCCCACGTTGTCCCACGTTGTCCCACGTTGTCCCACGTTGTCCAACGATGTCCAACGGTGTCCCACGTTGTCCCACGTTGTCCCACGTTGTCCCACGTTGTCCCACGTTGTCCCACGATGTCCCACGTTGTCCCACGTTGTCCCACGTTGTCCCACGTTGTCCCACGTTGTCCCACGTTGTCCCACGTTGTCCCACGTGGTCCCACGTTGTCCCACGCTGTCCCACGGTGTCCAACGATGTCCAACGGTGTCCAACGGTGTCCCACGGTGTCCAACGGTGTCCCACGTTGTCCCACGTTGTCCCACGTTGTCCCACGTTGTCCCACGTTGTCCCACGTTGTCCCACGTTGTCCAACGATGTCCAACGGTGTCCCACGTTGTCCCACGTTGTTCCATGGTTTCCCACGTTGTCCCACGTTGTCCCACGTTGTCCCACGGTGTCCAACGATGTCCAACGGTGTCCAACGGTGTCCAACGGTGTCCAACGGTGTCCCACGTTGTCCCACGTTGTCCCACGGTGTCCCACGGTGTCCAACGATGTCCAACGGTGTCCCACGTTGTCCCACGTTGTCCCACGTTGTCCCACGTTGTCCCACGTTGTCCCACGTTGTCCCACGGTGTCCAACGGTGTCCAACGATGTCCCACGTTGTCCCACGTTGTCCCACGTTGTCCCACGTTGTCCCACGTTGTCCCACGTTGTCCCACGGTGTCCAACGATGTCCAACGGTGTCCAGCGATGTCCCACGTTGTCCCACGTTGTCCAACGGTGTCCCACGTTGTCCCACGTTGTCCCACGATGTCCCACGTTGTCCCACGTTGTCCCACGTTGTCCCACGTTGTCCCACGTTGTCCCACGTTGTCCCACGTTGTCCCACGTGGTCCCACGTTGTCCCACGTTGTCCAACGATGTCCAACGGTGTCCAACGGTGTCCAACGGTGTCCAACGGTGTCCCACGTTGTCCCACGATGTCCCACGTTGTCCCACGTTGTCCCACGTTGTCCCACGTTGTCCCACGTTGTCCCACGGTGTCCAACGATGTCCAACGGTGTCCAACGGTGTCCAACGGTGTCCAACGATGTCCAACGATGTCCAACGATGTCCAACGGTGTCCAACGATGTCCAACGATGTCCAACGGTGTCCCACGATGTCCAACGATGTCCAACGATGTCCAACGGTGTCCAACGATGTCCAACGGTGTCCCACGATGTCCAACGATGTCCAACGATGTCCAACGGTGTCCAACGGTGTCCAACGGTGTCCCACGGTGTCCAACGGTGTCCCACGTTGTCCCACGTTGTCCCACGTTGTCCCACGTTGTCCCACGATGTCCCACGTTGTCCAACGGTGTCCAACGGTGTCCAACGATGTCCAACGATGTCCAACGGTGTCCCACGATGTCCAACGATGTCCAACGATGTCCAACGGTGTCCCACGTTGTCCCACGCTGTCCCACGTTGTCCCACGTTGTCCCACGTTGTCCCACGGTGTCCAACGATGTCCAACGGTGTCCCACGTTGTCCAACGGTGTCCCACGTTGTCCCACGTTGTCCCACGTTGTCCCACGTTGTCCCACGTTGTCCCACGTTGTCCCACGTTGTCCCACGTTGTCCCACGTTGTCCCACGTTGTCCCACGTTGTCCCACGGTGTCCAACGATGTCCAACGGTGTCCAACGGTGTCCCACGGTGTCCCACGGTGTCCCACGTTGTCCCACGTTGTCCCACGTTGTCCCACGTTGTCCCACGTTGTCCCACGTTGTCCAACGATGTCCAACGATGTCCAACGGTGTCCAACGATGTCCAACGGTGTCCAACGATGTCCAACGATGTCCAACGGTGTCCCACGATGTCCAACGATGTCCAACGATGTCCAACGGTGTCCAACGGTGTCCAACGGTGTCCCACGGTGTCCAACGGTGTCCCACGTTGTCCCACGTTGTCCCACGTTGTCCCACGTTGTCCCACGATGTCCCACGTTGTCCAACGGTGTCCAACGGTGTCCAACGATGTCCAACGATGTCCAACGGTGTCCCACGATGTCCAACGATGTCCAACGATGTCCAACGGTGTCCCACGTTGTCCCACGCTGTCCCACGTTGTCCCACGTTGTCCCACGTTGTCCCACGGTGTCCAACGATGTCCAAAGGTGTCCCACGTTGTCCAACGGTGTCCCACGTTGTCCCACGTTGTCCCACGTTGTCCCACGTTGTCCCACGTTGTCCCACGTTGTCCCACGTTGTCCCACGGTGTCCCACGTTGTCCCACGGTGTCCAACGATGTCCAACGGTGTCCAACGGTGTCCCACGGTGTCCAACGGTGTCCCACGTTGTCCCACGTTGTCCCACGTTGTCCCACGTTGTCCAACGATGTCCAACGGTGTCCCAAGTTGTCCCACGTTGTTCCATGGTTTCCCACGTTGTCCCACGTTGTCCCACGTTGTCCCACGTTGTCCCACGTTGTCCCACGGTGTCCCACGGTGTCCAACGATGTCCAACGGTGTCCCACGTTGTCCCACGTTGTCCCACGTTGTCCCACGTTGTCCCACGTTGTCCCACGTTGTCCCACGTTGTCCCACGTTGTCCCACGTTGTCCCACGTTGTCCCACGGTGTCCAACGATGTCCAACGGTGTCCAGCGATGTCCAACGGTGTCCCACGTTGTCCCACGCTGTCCCACGTTGTCCCACGTTGTCCCACGTTGTCCCACGTTGTCCCACGTTGTCCCACGGTGTCCAACGGTGTCCCACGTTGTCCCACGTTGTCCCACGTTGTCCCACGTTGTCCCACGTTGTCCCACGATGTCCCACGTTGTCCCACGTTGTCCCACGTTTTCCCAAGTTGTCCCACGTTGTCCCACGTTGTCCCACGTTGTCCCACGTGGTCCCACGTTGTCCCACGTTGTCCCACGGTGTCCAACGATGTCCAACGGTGTCCCACGTTGTCCAACGGTGTCCCACGTTGTCCCATGTTGTCCCACGTTGTCCCACGTTGTCCCACGTTGTCCCACGTTGTCCCATGTTGTCCAACGATGTCCAACGGTGTCCCACGTTGTCCCACGCTGTCCCACGTTGTCCCACGTTGTCCCACGTTGTCCCACGTTGTCCCACGGTGTCCAACGATGTCCAACGGTGTCCAACGTTGTCCAACGGTGTCCCACGTTGTCCCACGTTGTCCCACGTTGTCCCACGTTGTCCAACGTTGTCCCACGTTGTCCCACGTTGTCCCACGTTGTCCCACGTTGTCCCACGTTGTCCCACGTTGTCCCACGTTGTCCCACGGTGTCCAACGATGTCCAACGGTGTCCAACGGTGTCCCACGGTGTCCAACGGTGTCCCACGTTGTCCCACGTTGTCCCACGTTGTCCCACGTTGTCCCACATTGTCCCACGTTGTCCCACGTTGTCCCACGTTGTCCCACGGTGTCCCACGGTGTCCAACGATGTCCAACGGTGTCCCACGTTGTCCCACGTTGTCCCACGTTGTCCCACGTTGTCCCACGTTGTCCCACGTTGTCCCACGTTGTCCCACGTTGTCCCACGGTGTCCAACGATGTCCAACGATGTCCAACGGTGTCCCACGATGTCCAACGATGTCCAACGATGTCCAACGGTGTCCAACGATGTCCGACGGTGTCCAACGATGTCCAACGATGTCCAACGGTGTCCCACGATGTCCAACGATGTCCAACGATGTCCAACGGTGTCCAACGGTGTCCAACGGTGTCCCACGGTGTCCAACGGTGTCCCACGTTGTCCCACGTTGTCCCACGTTGTCCCACGTTGTCCCACGATGTCCCACGTTGTCCAACGGTGTCCAACGGTGTCCAACGATGTCCAACGATGTCCAACGGTGTCCCACGATGTCCAACGATGTCCAACGATGTCCAACGGTGTCCCACGTTGTCCCACGTTGTCCCACGTTGTCCCACGTTGTCCCACGTTGTCCCACGGTGTCCAACGATGTCCAACGGTGTCCCACGTTGTCCAACGGTGTCCCACGTTGTCCCACGTTGTCCCACGTTGTCCCACGTTGTCCCACGTTGTCCCACGTTGTCCCACGTTGTCCCACGTTGTCCCACGTTGTCCCACGTTGTCCCACGTTGTCCCACGGTGTCCAACGATGTCCAACGGTGTCCAACGGTGTCCCACGGTGTCCCACGGTGTCCCACGTTGTCCCACGTTGTCCCACGTTGTCCCACGTTGTCCCACGTTGTCCCACGTTGTCCAACGATGTCCAACGGTGTCCCACGTTGTCCCACGTTGTTCCATGGTTTCCCACGTTGTCCCATGTTGTCCCACGTTGTCCCACGTTGTCCCACGTTGTCCCACGTTGTCCCACGTTGTCCCACGTTGTCCCACGTTGTCCCACGGTGTCCAACGATGTCCAACGGTGTCCAACGGTGTCCCACGGTGTCCAACGGTGTCCCACGTTGTCCCACGTTGTCCCACGTTGTCCCACGTTGTCCCACGTTGTCCCACGTTGTCCAACGATGTCCAACGGTGTCCCACGTTGTCCCACGTTGTCCCACGTTGTCCCACGTTGTCCCACGTTGTCCCACGATGTCCCACGTTGTCCCACGTTGTCCCACGTTGTCCCACGTTGTCCCACGTTGTCCCACGTTGTCCCACGTTGTCCCACGTGGTCCCACGTTGTCCCACGCTGTCCCACGGTGTCCAACGATGTCCAACGGTGTCCCACGTTGTCCAACGGTGTCCCACGTTGTCCCACGTTGTCCCACGTTGTCCCACGTTGTCCCACGATGTCCCACGTTGTTCCACGTTGTCCCACGTTGTCCCACGTTGTCCCACGTTGTCCCACGTTGTCCCACGTTGTCCCACGTTGTCCCACGTTGTCCCACGTTGTCCCACGTTGTCCCACGGTGTCCAACGATGTCCAACGGTGTCCAACGGTGTCCCACGGTGTCCAACGGTGTCCCACGTTGTCCCACGTTGTCCCACGTTGTCCCACGTTGTCCCACGTTGTCCCACGTTGTCCCACGTTGTCCAACGATGTCCAACGGTGTCCCACGTTGTCCCACGTTGTTCCATGGTTTCCCACGTTGTCCCACGTTGTCCCACGTTGTCCCACGGTGTCCAACGATGTCCAACGGTGTCCAACGGTGTCCAACGGTGTCCAACGGTGTCCCACGTTGTCCCACGTTGTCCCACGTTGTCCCACGGTGTCCAACGATGTCCAACGGTGTCCCACGTTGTCCCACGTTGTCCCACGTTGTCCCACGTTGTCCCACGTTGTCCCACGTTGTCCCACGGTGTCCAACGGTGTCCAACGATGTCCCACGTTGTCCCACGTTGTCCCACGTTGTCCCACGTTGTCCCACGTTGTCCCACGTTGTCCCACGGTGTCCAACGATGTCCAACGGTGTCCAGCGATGTCCCACGTTGTCCCACGTTGTCCAACGGTGTCCCACGTTGTCCCACGTTGTCCCACGATGTCCCACGTTGTCCCACGTTGTCCCACGTTGTCCCACGTTGTCCCACGTTGTCCCACGTTGTCCCACGTTGTCCCACGTGGTCCCACGTTGTCCCACGTTGTCCAACGATGTCCAACGGTGTCCAACGGTGTCCAACGGTGTCCAACGGTGTCCCACGTTGTCCCACGATGTCCCACGTTGTCCCACGTTGTCCCACGTTGTCCCACGTTGTCCCACGTTGTCCCACGGTGTCCAACGATGTCCAACGGTGTCCAACGGTGTCCAACGGTGTCCAACGATGTCCAACGATGTCCAACGATGTCCAACGGTGTCCAACGATGTCCAACGATGTCCAACGGTGTCCCACGATGTCCAACGATGTCCAACGATGTCCAACGGTGTCCAACGATGTCCAACGGTGTCCCACGATGTCCAACGATGTCCAACGATGTCCAACGGTGTCCAACGGTGTCCAACGGTGTCCCACGGTGTCCAACGGTGTCCCACGTTGTCCCACGTTGTCCCACGTTGTCCCACGTTGTCCCACGATGTCCCACGTTGTCCAACGGTGTCCAACGGTGTCCAACGATGTCCAACGATGTCCAACGGTGTCCCACGATGTCCAACGATGTCCAACGATGTCCAACGGTGTCCCACGTTGTCCCACGCTGTCCCACGTTGTCCCACGTTGTCCCACGTTGTCCCACGGTGTCCAACGATGTCCAACGGTGTCCCACGTTGTCCAACGGTGTCCCACGTTGTCCCACGTTGTCCCACGTTGTCCCACGTTGTCCCACGTTGTCCCACGTTGTCCCACGTTGTCCCACGTTGTCCCACGTTGTCCCACGTTGTCCCACGTTGTCCCACGGTGTCCAACGATGTCCAACGGTGTCCAACGGTGTCCCACGGTGTCCAACGGTGTCCCACGTTGTCCCACGTTGTCCCACGTTGTCCCACGTTGTCCCACGTTGTCCCACGTTGTCCAACGATGTCCAACGATGTCCAACGGTGTCCAACGATGTCCAACGGTGTCCAACGATGTCCAACGATGTCCAACGGTGTCCCACGATGTCCAACGATGTCCAACGATGTCCAACGGTGTCCAACGGTGTCCAACGGTGTCCCACGGTGTCCAACGGTGTCCCACGTTGTCCCACGTTGTCCCACGTTGTCCCACGTTGTCCCACGATGTCCCACGTTGTCCAACGGTGTCCAACGGTGTCCAACGATGTCCAACGATGTCCAACGGTGTCCCACGATGTCCAACGATGTCCAACGATGTCCAACGGTGTCCCACGTTGTCCCACGCTGTCCCACGTTGTCCCACGTTGTCCCACGTTGTCCCACGGTGTCCAACGATGTCCAAAGGTGTCCCACGTTGTCCAACGGTGTCCCACGTTGTCCCACGTTGTCCCACGTTGTCCCACGTTGTCCCACGTTGTCCCACGTTGTCCCACGTTGTCCCACGTTGTCCCACGTTGTCCCACGGTGTCCAACGTTGTCCAACGGTGTCCAACGGTGTCCCACGGTGTCCAACGGTGTCCCACGTTGTCCCACGTTGTCCCACGTTGTCCCACGTTGTCCAACGATGTCCAACGGTGTCCCAAGTTGTCCCACGTTGTTCCATGGTTTCCCACGTTGTCCCACGTTGTCCCACGTTGTCCCACGTTGTCCCACGTTGTCCCACGGTGTCCCACGGTGTCCAACGATGTCCAACGGTGTCCCACGTTGTCCCACGTTGTCCCACGTTGTCCCACGATGTCCCACGTTGTCCCACGTTGTCCCACGTTGTCCCAAGTTGTCCCACGTTGTCCCACGTTGTCCCACGTTGTCCCACGTGGTCCCACGTTGTCCCACGTTGTCCCACGGTGTCCAACGATGTCCAACGGTGTCCCACGTTGTCCAACGGTGTCCCACGTTGTCCCATGTTGTCCCACGTTGTCCCACGTTGTCCCACGTTGTCCCACGTTGTCCCACGTTGTCCAACGATGTCCAACGGTGTCCCACGTTGTCCCACGCTGTCCCACGTTGTCCCACGTTGTCCCACGTTGTCCCACGGTGTCCAACGGTGTCCCACGTTGTCCCACGTTGTCCCACGTTGTCCCACGTTGTCCAACGTTGTCCCACGTTGTCCCACGTTGTCCCACGTGGTCCCACGTTGTCCCACGTTGTCCCACGGTGTCCAACGATGTCCAACGGTGTCCCACGTTGTCCAACGGTGTCCCACGTTGTCCCACGTTGTCCCACGTTGTCCCACGTTGTCCCACGTTGTCCCACGTTGTCCCACGTTGTCCCACGTTGTCCCACGTTGTCCCACGTTGTCCCACGGTGTCCAACGATGTCCAACGGTGTCCAGCGATGTCCAACGGTGTCCCACGTTGTCCCACGTTTTCCCACGTTGTCCCACGTTTTCCCACGTTGTCCCACGTTGTCCCACGGTGTCCAACGATGTCCAACGATGTCCAACGGTGTCCCACGTTGTCCCACATTGTTCCATGGTTTCCCACGTTGTCCCACGTTGTCCCACGTTGTCCCACGGTGTCCAACGATGTCCAACGGTGTCCAACGGTGTCCAACGGTGTCCAACGGTGTCCCACGTTGTCCCACGTTGTCCCACGTTGTCCCACGTTGTCCCACGTTGTCCCACGATGTCCCACGTTGTCCCACGTTGTCCCACGTTGTCCCACATTGTCCCACGTGGTCCCACGTTGTCCCACGTTGTCCCACGGTGTCCAACGGTGTCCATCGATGTCCCACGTTGTCCCACGTTGTCCCACGTTGTCCCACGTTGTCCCACGATGTCCCACGTTGTCCCACGTTGTCCCACGTTGTCCCACGTTGTCCCACGTTGTCCCACGTTGTCCCACGTTGTCCCACGTTGTCCCACGTTGTCCCACGTTGTCCCACGGTGTCCAACGATGTCCAACGGTGTCCAGCGATGTCCAACGGTGTCCCACGTTGTCCCACGTTTTCCCACGTTGTCCCACGTTGTCCCACGGTGTCCAACGATGTCCAACGATGTCCAACGGTGTCCCACGTTGTCCCACGTTGTTCCATGGTTTCCCACGTTGTCCCACGTTGTCCCACGTTGTCCCACGGTGTCCAACGATGTCCAACGGTGTCCAACGGTGTCCCACGTTGTCCAACGGTGTCCCACGTTGTCCCACGTTGTCCCACGTTGTCCCACGTTGTCCCACGATGTCCCACGTTGTCCCACGTTGTCCCACGTTGTCCCACGTTGTCCCACGTTGTCCCACGTTGTCCCACGTTGTCCCACGTTGTCCCACGTTGTCCCACGTTGTCCCACGTTGTCCCACGTTGTCCCACGTTGTCCCACGGTGTCCAACGATGTCCAACGGTGTCCAACGGTGTCCCACGTTGTCCCACGTTGTCCCACGTTGTCCCACGTTGTCCCACGTTGTCCCACGTTGTCCCACGTTGTCCCACGTTGTCCCACGGTGTCCAACGATGTCCCACGTTGTCCCACGTTGTCCCACGTTGTCCCACGTTGTCCCACGTGGTCCCACGTTGTCCCACGTTGTCCCACGGTGTCCAACGATGTCCAACGGTGTCCAACGGTGTCCAACGGTGTCCAACGGTGTCCCACGTTGTCCCACGTTGTCCCACGTTGTCCCACGTTGTCCCACGTTGTCCCACGATGTCCCACGTTGTCCCACGTTGTCCCACGTTGTCCCACGTTGTCCCACGTGGTCCCACGTTGTCCCACGTTGTCCCACGGTGTCCAACGATGTCCAACGGTGTCCCACGTTGTCCCACGTTGTCCCACGTTGTCCCACGGTGTCCAACGATGTCCAACGGTGTCCAACGGTGTCCCACGTTGTCCCACGTTGTCCCACGTTGTCCCACGTTGTCCCACGTTGTCCCACGTTGTCCCACGTTGTCCCACGTTGTCCCACGGTGTCCCACGATGTCCAACGGTGTCCAGCGATGTCCAACGGTGTCCCACGTTGTCCCACGTTTTCCCACGTTGTCCCACGTTGTCCCACGGTGTCCAACGATGTCCAACGATGTCCAACGGTGTCCCACGTTGTCCCACGTTGTTCCATGGTTTCCCACGTTGTCCCACGTTGTCCCACGTTGTCCCACGGTGTCCAACGATGTCCAACGGTGTCCAACGGTGTCCAACGGTGTCCAACGGTGTCCCACGTTGTCCCACGTTGTCCCACGTTGTCCCACGATGTCCCACGTTGTCCCACGTTGTCCCACGTTGTCCCACGTTGTCCCACGTTGTCCCACGTTGTCCCACGTTGTCCCACGTTGTCCCACGTTGTCCCACGTTGTCCCACGTTGTCCCACTGTGTCCAACGATGTCCAACGGTGTCCAACGGTGTCCCACGGTGTCCAACGGTGTCCCACGTTGTCCCACGTTGTCCCACGTTGTCCCACGTTGTCCCACGTTGTCCCACGTTGTCCCACGTTGTCCAACGATGTCCAACGGTGTCCCACGTTGTCCCACGTTGTTCCATGGTTTCCCACGTTGTCCCACGTTGTCCCACGTTGTCCCACGGTGTCCAACGATGTCCAACGGTGTCCAACGGTGTCCAACGGTGTCCAACGGTGTCCCACGTTGTCCCACGTTGTCCCACGTTGTCCCACGTTGTCCCACGTTGTCCCACGTTGTCCCACGTTGTCCCACGTTGTCCCACGTTGTCCCACGATGTCCCACGTTGTCCCACGTTGTCCCACGTTGTCCCACGATGTCCCACGCTGTCCCACGTTGTCCCACGTTGCCCCACGTTGTCCCACGATGTCCCACGTTGTCCCACGTTGTCCCACGTTGTCCCACGGTGTCCAACGATGTCCAACGGTGTCCAACGGTGTCCCACGGTGTCCAACGGTGTCCCACGTTGTCCCACGTTGTCCCACGTTGTCCCACGTTGTCCCACGTTGTCCCACGATGTCCCACGTTGTCCCACGTTGTCCCACGTTGTCCCACGTTGTCCCACGTTGTCCCACGTTGTCCCACGTTGTCCCACGTTGTCCCACGTTGTCCCACGTTGTCCCACGTTGTCCCACGTTGTCCCACGTTGTCCCACGTTGTCCCACGGTGTCCAACGGTGTCCAACGATGTCCCACGTTGTCCCACGTTGTCCCACGTTGTCCCACGTTGTCCCACGTTGTCCCACGTTGTCCCACGTTGTCCCACGTTGTCCCACGTTGTCCAACGGTGTCCCACGTTGTCCCACGTTGTTCCATGGTTTCCCACGTTGTCCCACGTTGTCCCACGTTGTCCCACGGTGTCCAACGATGTCCAACGGTGTCCAACGGTGTCCAACGGTGTCCAACGGTGTCCCACGTTGTCCCACGTTGTCCCACGTTGTCCCACGTTGTCCCACGTTGTCCCACGTTGTCCCACGTTGTCCCACGTTGTCCCACGTTGTCCCACGATGTCCCACGTTGTCCCACGTTGTCCCACGTTGTCCCACGTTGTCCCACGTTGTCCCACGTTGTCCCACGTTGTCCCACGTTGTCCCACGTTGTCCCACGTTGTCCCACGTTGTCCCACGTTGTCCCACGTTGTCCCACGTTGTCCCACGGTGTCCCACGGTGTCCAACGATGTCCAACGGTGTCCCACGTTGTCCCACGTTGTCCCACGATGTCCCACGTTGTCCCACGTTGTCCCACGTTGTCCCACGTTGTCCCACGTTGTCCCACGTTGTCCCACGTTGTCCCACGTGGTCCCACGTTGTCCCACGTTGTCCAACGATGTCCAACGGTGTCCAACGGTGTCCAACGGTGTCCAACGGTGTCCCACGTTGTCCCACGTTGTCCCACGTTGTCCCACGATGTCCCACGTTGTCCCACGTTGTCCCACGTTGTCCCACGTTGTCCCACGATGTCCCACGTTGTCCCACGTTGTCCCACGTTGTCCCACGTTGTCCCACGTTGTCCCACGTTGTCCCACGTTGTCCCACGTTGTCCCACGTTGTCCCACGGTGTCCAACGATGTCCAACGGTGTCCAACGGTGTCCCACGTTGTCCCACGTTGTCCCACGTTGTCCCACGTTGTCCCACGTTGTCCCACGTTGTCCCACGTTGTCCAACGATGTCCAACGGTGTCCCACGTTGTCCTACGTTGTCCCACGTTGTCCCACGTTGTCCCACGTTGTCCCACGTTGTCCCACGTTGTCCCACGTTGTCCCACGTTGTCCCACGTTGTCCCACGTTGTCCCACGTTGTCCCACGGTGTCCAAAGGTGCCCAACGATGTCCCACGTTGTCCCACGTTGTCCCACGTTGTCCCACGTTGTCCCACGGTGTCCCACGTTGTCCCACGTTGTCCCACGTTGTCCCACGTTGTCCCACGTTGTCCCACGTTGTCCCACGTTGTCCCACGTTGTCCGACGTTGTCCCACGTTGTCCCACGTTGTCCCACGTTGTCCCACGGTGTCCAACGATGTCCAACGATGTCCAACGGTGTCCCACGGTGTCCCACGTTGTTCCATGGTTTCCCACGTTGTCCCACGTTGTCCCACGTTGTCCCACGGTGTCCAACGATGTCCAACGGTGTCCAACGGTGTCCCACGGTGTCCCACGGTGTCCCACGTTGTCCCACGTTGTCCCACGTTGTCCCACGTTGTCCCACGATGTCCCACGTTGTCCCACGTTGTCCCACGTTGTCCCACGGTGTCCAACGATGTCCAACGATGTCCAACGGTGTCCCACGGTGTCCAACGGTGTCCCACGTTGTCCCACGTTGTCCCACGTTGTCCCACGTTGTCCCACGTTGTCCCACGATGTCCCACGTTGTCCCACGTTGTCCCACGTTGTCCCACGTTGTCCCACGTTGTCCCACGTTGTCCCACGGTGTCCAACGATGTCCAACGGTGTCCAACGGTGTCCAACGGTGTCCAACGATGTCCAACGATGTCCAACGATGTCCAACGGTGTCCAACGATGTCCAACGATGTCCAACGGTGTCCCACGATGTCCAACGATGTCCAACGATGTCCAACGGTGTCCAACGATGTCCAACGGTGTCCAACGATGTCCAACGATGTCCAACGGTGTCCCACGATGTCCAACGATGTCCAACGATGTCCAACGGTGTCCAACGGTGTCCAACGGTGTCCCACGGTGTCCAACGGTGTCCCACGTTGTCCCACGTTGTCCCACGTTGTCCCACGTTGTCCCACGATGTCCCACGTTGTCCAACGGTGTCCAACGGTGTCCAACGATGTCCAACGGTGTCCCACGTTGTCCCACGATGTCCCACGTTGTCCCACGTTGTCCCACGTTGTCCCACGTTGTCCCACGTTGTCCCACGTTGTCCCACGTTGTCCCACGTGGTCCCACGTTGTCCCACGTTGTCCAACGATGTCCAACGGTGTCCAACGGTGTCCAACGGTGTCCAACGGTGTCCCACGTTGTCCCACGATGTCCCACGTTGTCCCACGTTGTCCCACGTTGTCCCACGTTGTCCCACGTTGTCCCACGGTGTCCAACGATGTCCAACGGTGTCCAACGGTGTCCAACGGTGTCCAACGATGTCCAACGATGTCCAACGATGTCCAACGGTGTCCAACGATGTCCAACGATGTCCAACGGTGTCCCACGATGTCCAACGATGTCCAACGATGTCCAACGGTGTCCAACGATGTCCAACGGTGTCCCACGATGTCCAACGATGTCCAACGATGTCCAACGGTGTCCAACGGTGTCCAACGGTGTCCCACGGTGTCCAACGGTGTCCCACGTTGTCCCACGTTGTCCCACGTTGTCCCACGTTGTCCCACGATGTCCCACGTTGTCCAACGGTGTCCAACGGTGTCCAACGATGTCCAACGATGTCCAACGGTGTCCCACGATGTCCAACGATGTCCAACGATGTCCAACGGTGTCCCACGTTGTCCCACGCTGTCCCACGTTGTCCCACGTTGTCCCACGTTGTCCCACGGTGTCCAACGATGTCCAACGGTGTCCCACGTTGTCCAACGGTGTCCCACGTTGTCCCACGTTGTCCCACGTTGTCCCACGTTGTCCCACGTTGTCCCACGTTGTCCCACGTTGTCCCACGTTGTCCCACGTTGTCCCACGTTGTCCCACGGTGTCCAACGATGTCCAACGGTGTCCAACGGTGTCCCACGGTGTCCAACGGTGTCCCACGTTGTCCCACGTTGTCCCACGTTGTCCCACGTTGTCCCACGTTGTCCCACGTTGTCCAACGATGTCCAACGATGTCCAACGGTGTCCAACGATGTCCAACGGTGTCCAACGATGTCCAACGATGTCCAACGGTGTCCCACGATGTCCAACGATGTCCAACGATGTCCAACGGTGTCCAACGGTGTCCAACGGTGTCCCACGGTGTCCAACGGTGTCCCACGTTGTCCCACGTTGTCCCACGTTGTCCCACGTTGTCCCACGATGTCCCACGTTGTCCAACGGTGTCCAACGGTGTCCAACGATGTCCAACGATGTCCAACGGTGTCCCACGATGTCCAACGATGTCCAACGATGTCCAACGGTGTCCCACGTTGTCCCACGCTGTCCCACGTTGTCCCACGTTGTCCCACGTTGTCCCACGGTGTCCAACGATGTCCAACGGTGTCCCACGTTGTCCCACGTTGTCCCACGTTGTCCCACGTTGTCCCACGTTGTCCCACGTTGTCCCACGTTGTCCCACGTTGTCCCACGGTGTCCAACGATGTCCAACGGTGTCCAACGGTGTCCCACGGTGTCCAACGGTGTCCCACGTTGTCCCACGTTGTCCCACGTTGTCCCACGTTGTCCAACGATGTCCAACGGTGTCCCAAGTTGTCCCACGTTGTTCCATGGTTTCCCACGTTGTCCCACGTTGTCCCACGTTGTCCCACGTTGTCCCACGGTGTCCCACGGTGTCCAACGATGTCCAACGGTGTCCCACGTTGTCCCACGTTGTCCCACGTTGTCCCACGATGTCCCACGTTGTCCCACGTTGTCCCACGTTGTCCCAAGTTGTCCCACGTTGTCCCACGTTGTCCCACGTTGTCCCACGTGGTCCCACGTTGTCCCACGTTGTCCCACGGTGTCCAACGATGTCCAACGGTGTCCCACGTTGTCCAACGGTGTCCCACGTTGTCCCATGTTGTCCCACGTTGTCCCACGTTGTCCCACGTTGTCCCACGTTGTCCCACGTTGTCCAACGATGTCCAACGGTGTCCCACGTTGTCCCACGCTGTCCCACGTTGTCCCACGTTGTCCCACGTTGTCCCACGGTGTCCAACGGTGTCCCACGTTGTCCCACGTTGTCCCACGTTGTCCCACGTTGTCCAACGTTGTCCCACGTTGTCCCACGTTGTCCCACGTTGTCCCACGTTGT
This sequence comes from Bombus terrestris, assembly GCF_910591885.1. Lineage (NCBI taxonomy): Eukaryota > Metazoa > Arthropoda > Insecta > Hymenoptera > Apidae > Bombus > Bombus terrestris. The sequence continues at coordinate 355,214 of NW_025963576.1, read as the reverse complement.
CCCACGTTGTCCCACGTTGTCCCACGGTGTCCAACGATGTCCAACGGTGTCCAACGGTGTCCCACGGTGTCCAACGGTGTCTCACGTTGTCCCACGTTGTCCCACGTTGTCCCACGTTGTCCCACATTGTCCCACGTTGTCCCACGTTGTCCCACGTTGTCCCACGGTGTCCCACGGTGTCCAACGATGTCCAACGGTGTCCCACGTTGTCCCACGTTGTCCCACGTTGTCCCACGTTGTCCCACGTTGTCCCACGTTGTCCCACGTTGTCCCACGATGTCCCACGTTGTCCCACGTTGTCCCACGTTGTCCCAAGTTGTCCCACGTTGTCCCACGTTGTCCCACGTTGTCCCACGTGGTCCCACGTTGTCCCACGTTGTCCCACGGTGTCCAACGATGTCCAACGGTGTCCCACGTTGTCCAACGGTGTCCCACGTTGTCCCACGTTGTCCCACGTTGTCCCACGTTGTCCCACGTTGTCCCACGTTGTCCCACGTTGTCCAACGATGTCCAACGGTGTCCCACGTTGTCCCACGTTGTTCCATGGTTTCCCACGTTGTCCCACGTTGTCCCACGTTGTCCCACGGTGTCCAACGATGTCCAACGGTGTCCCACGTTGTCCCACGTTGTCCCACGTTGTCCCACGTTGTCCCACGTTGTCCCACGTTGTCCCACGTTGTCCCACGTTGTCCCACGGTGTCCAACGATGTCCAACGGTGTCCAGCGATGTCCAACGGTGTCCCACGTTGTCCCACGTTTTCCCACGTTGTCCCACGTTTTCCCACGTTGTCCCACGTTTTCCCACGTTGTCCCACGTTGTCCCACGGTGTCCAACGATGTCCAACGATGTCCAACGGTGTCCCACGTTGTCCCACATTGTTCCATGGTTTCCCACGTTGTCCCACGTTGTCCCACGTTGTCCCACGGTGTCCAACGATGTCCAACGGTGTCCAACGGTGTCCAACGGTGTCCAACGGTGTCCCACGTTGTCCCACGTTGTCCCACGTTGTCCCACGTTGTCCCACGATGTCCCACGTTGTCCCACGTTGTCCCACGTTGTCCCACATTGTCCCACGTTGTCCCACGTTGTCCCACGTTGTCCCAAGTTGTCCCACGTTGTCCCACGTTGTCCCACGTTGTCCCACGTGGTCCCACGTTGTCCCACGTTGTCCCACGGTGTCCAACGATGTCCAACGGTGTCCCACGTTGTCCAACGGTGTCCCACGTTGTCCCACGTTGTCCCACGTTGTCCCACGTTGTCCCACGTTGTCCCACGTTGTCCCACGTTGTCCAACGATGTCCAACGGTGTCCCACGTTGTCCCACGTTGTTCCATGGTTTCCCACGTTGTCCCACGTTGTCCCACGTTGTCCCACGGTGTCCAACGATGTCCAACGGTGTCCCACGTTGTCCCACGTTGTCCCACGTTGTCCCACGTTGTCCCACGTTGTCCCACGTTGTCCCACGTTGTCCCACGTTGTCCCACGGTGTCCAACGATGTCCAACGGTGTCCAGCGATGTCCAACGGTGTCCCACGTTGTCCCACGTTTTCCCACGTTGTCCCACGTTTTCCCACGTTGTCCCACGTTTTCCCACGTTGTCCCACGTTGTCCCACGGTGTCCAACGATGTCCAACGATGTCCAACGGTGTCCCACGTTGTCCCACATTGTTCCATGGTTTCCCACGTTGTCCCACGTTGTCCCACGTTGTCCCACGGTGTCCAACGATGTCCAACGGTGTCCAACGGTGTCCAACGGTGTCCAACGGTGTCCCACGTTGTCCCACGTTGTCCCACGTTGTCCCACGTTGTCCCACGTTGTCCCACGATGTCCCACGTTGTCCCACGTTGTCCCACGTTGTCCCACATTGTCCCACGTGGTCCCACGTTGTCCCACGTTGTCCCACGGTGTCCAACGGTGTCCATCGATGTCCCACGTTGTCCCACGTTGTCCCACGTTGTCCCACGTTGTCCCACGATGTCCCACGTTGTCCCACGTTGTCCCACGTTGTCCCACGTTGTCCCACGTTGTCCCACGTTGTCCCACGTTGTCCCACGTTGTCCCACGTTGTCCCACGTTGTCCCACGGTGTCCAACGATGTCCAACGGTGTCCAGCGATGTCCAACGGTGTCCCACGTTGTCCCACGTTTTCCCACGTTGTCCCACGTTGTCCCACGGTGTCCAACGATGTCCAACGATGTCCAACGGTGTCCCACGTTGTCCCACGTTGTTCCATGGTTTCCCACGTTGTCCCACGTTTTCCCACGTTGTCCCACGGTGTCCAACGATGTCCAACGGTGTCCAACGGTGTCCCACGTTGTCCAACGGTGTCCCACGTTGTCCCACGTTGTCCCACGTTGTCCCACGTTGTCCCACGATGTCCCACGTTGTCCCACGTTGTCCCACGTTGTCCCACGTTGTCCCACGTTGTCCCACGTTGTCCCACGTTGTCCCACGTTGTCCCACGTTGTCCCACGTTGTCCCACGTTGTCCCACGGTGTCCAACGATGTCCAACGGTGTCCAACGGTGTCCCACGTTGTCCCACGTTGTCCCACGTTGTCCCACGTTGTCCCACGTTGTCCCACGTTGTCCCACGTTGTCCCACGTTGTCCCACGGTGTCCAACGATGTCCCACGTTGTCCCACGTTGTCCCACGTTGTCCCACGTTGTCCCACGTGGTCCCACGTTGTCCCACGTTGTCCCACGGTGTCCAACGATGTCCAACGGTGTCCAACGGTGTCCAACGGTGTCCAACGGTGTCCCACGTTGTCCCACGTTGTCCCACGTTGTCCCACGTTGTCCCACGTTGTCCCACGATGTCCCACGTTGTCCCACGTTGTCCCACGTTGTCCCACGTTGTCCCACGTGGTCCCACGTTGTCCCACGTTGTCCCACGGTGTCCAACGATGTCCAACGGTGTCCCACGTTGTCCAACGGTGTCCCACGTTGTCCCACGTTGTCCCACGTTGTCCCACGTTGTCCCACGATGTCCCACGTTGTCCCACGTTGTCCCACGTTGTCCCACGTTGTCCCACGTTGTCCCACGTTGTCCCACGTTGTCCCACGTTGTCCCACGTTGTCCCACGTTGTCCCACGTTGTCCCACGGTGTCCAACGATGTCCAACGGTGTCCAACGGTGTCCCACGTTGTCCCACGTTGTCCCACGTTGTCCCACGTTGTCCCACGTTGTCCCACGTTGTCCCACGTTGTCCCACGTTGTCCCACGGTGTCCAACGATGTCCAACGGTGTCCAGCGATGTCCAACGGTGTCCCACGTTGTCCCACGTTTTCCCACGTTGTCCCACGTTGTCCCACGGTGTCCAACGATGTCCAACGATGTCCAACGGTGTCCCACGTTGTCCCACGTTGTTCCATGGTTTCCCACGTTGTCCCACGTTGTCCCACGTTGTCCCACGGTGTCCAACGATGTCCAACGGTGTCCAACGGTGTCCAACGGTGTCCAACGGTGTCCCACGTTGTCCCACGTTGTCCCACGTTGTCCCACGATGTCCCACGTTGTCCCACGTTGTCCCACGTTGTCCCACGTTGTCCCACGTTGTCCCACGTTGTCCCACGTTGTCCCACGTTGTCCCACGTTGTCCCACGTTGTCCCACGTTGTCCCACTGTGTCCAACGATGTCCAACGGTGTCCAACGGTGTCCCACGGTGTCCAACGGTGTCCCACGTTGTCCCACGTTGTCCCACGTTGTCCCACGTTGTCCCACGTTGTCCCACGTTGTCCCACGTTGTCCAACGATGTCCAACGGTGTCCCACGTTGTCCCACGTTGTTCCATGGTTTCCCACGTTGTCCCACGTTGTCCCACGTTGTCCCACGGTGTCCAACGATGTCCAACGGTGTCCAACGGTGTCCAACGGTGTCCAACGGTGTCCCACGTTGTCCCACGTTGTCCCACGTTGTCCCACGTTGTCCCACGTTGTCCCACGTTGTCCCACGTTGTCCCACGTTGTCCCACGTTGTCCCACGATGTCCCACGTTGTCCCACGTTGTCCCACGTTGTCCCACGATGTCCCACGTTGTCCCACGTTGTCCCACGTTGCCCCACGTTGTCCCACGATGTCCCACGTTGTCCCACGTTGTCCCACGTTGTCCCACGTTGTCCCACGGTGTCCAACGATGTCCAACGGAGTCCAACGGTGTCCCACGGTGTCCAACGGTGTCCCACGTTGTCCCACGTTGTCCCACGTTGTCCCACGTTGTCCCACGTTGTCCCACGATGTCCCACGTTGTCCCACGTTGTCCCACGTTGTCCCACGTTGTCCCACGTTGTCCCACGTTGTCCCACGTTGTCCCACGTTGTCCCACGTTGTCCCACGTTGTCCCACGTTGTCCCACGTTGTCCCACGTTGTCCCACGTTGTCCCACGTTGTCCCACGGTGTCCAACGGTGTCCAACGATGTCCCACGTTGTCCCACGTTGTCCCACGTTGTCCCACGTTGTCCCACGTTGTCCCACGTTGTCCCACGTTGTCCCACGTTGTCCCACGTTGTCCAACGGTGTCCCACGTTGTCCCACGTTGTTCCATGGTTTCCCACGTTGTCCCACGTTGTCCCACGTTGTCCCACGGTGTCCAACGATGTCCAACGATGTCCAACGGTGTCCCACGTTGTCCCACGTTGTTCCATGGTTTCCCACGTTGTCCCACGTTGTCCCACGTTGTCCCACGGTGTCCAACGATGTCCAACGGTGTCCAACGGTGTCCAACGGTGTCCAACGGTGTCCCACGTTGTCCCACGTTGTCCCACGTTGTCCCACGTTGTCCCACGGTGTCCCACGTTGTCCCACGTTGTCCCACGTTGTCCCACGGTGTCCAACGATGTCCAACGATGTCCAACGGTGTCCCACGGTGTCCAACGGTGTCCCACGTTGTCCCACGTTGTCCCACGTTGTCCCACGTTGTCCCACGTTGTCCCACGATGTCCCACGTTGTCCCACGTTGTCCCACGTTGTCCCACGTTGTCCCACGTTGTCCCACGTTGTCCCACGGTGTCCAACGATGTCCAACGGTGTCCAACGGTGTCCAACGGTGTCCAACGATGTCCAACGATGTCCAACGATGTCCAACGGTGTCCAACGATGTCCAACGATGTCCAACGGTGTCCCACGATGTCCAACGATGTCCACGATGTCCAACGGTGTCCAACGATGTCCAACGGTGTCCAACGATGTCCAACGATGTCCAACGGTGTCCCACGATGTCCAACGATGTCCAACGATGTCCAACGGTGTCCAACGGTGTCCAACGGTGTCCCACGGTGTCCAACGGTGTCCCACGTTGTCCCACGTTGTCCCACGTTGTCCCACGTTGTCCCACGATGTCCCACGTTGTCCAACGGTGTCCAACGGTGTCCAACGATGTCCAACGATGTCCAACGGTGTCCCACGATGTCCAACGATGTCCAACGATGTCCAACGGTGTCCCACGTTGTCCCACGCTGTCCCACGTTGTCCCACGTTGTCCCACGTTGTCCCACGGTGTCCAACGATGTCCAACGGTGTCCCACGTTGTCCAACGGTGTCCCACGTTGTCCCACGTTGTCCCACGTTGTCCCACGTTGTCCCACGTTGTCCCACGTTGTCCCACGGTGTCCAACGATGTCCAACGGTGTCCAACGGTGTCCCACGGTGTCCAACGGTGTCCCACGTTGTCCCACGTTGTCCCACGTTGTCCCACGTTGTCCCACGTTGTCCCACGTTGTCCAACGATGTCCAACGGTGTCCCACGTTGTCCCACGTTGTTCCATGGTTTCCCACGTTGTCCCACGTTGTCCCACGTTGTCCCACGTTGTCCCACGTTGTCCCACGGTGTCCCACGGTGTCCAACGATGTCCAACGGTGTCCCACGTTGTCCCACGTTGTCCCACGTTGTCCCACGTTGTCCCACGTTGTCCCACGATGTCCCACGTTGTCCCACGTTGTCCCACGTTGTCCCAAGTTGTCCCACGTTGTCCCACGTTGTCCCACGTTGTCCCACGTGGTCCCACGTTGTCCCACGTTGTCCCACGGTGTCCAACGATGTCCAACGGTGTCCCACGTTGTCCAACGGTGTCCCACGTTGTCCCACGTTGTCCCACGTTGTCCCACGTTGTCCCACGTTGTCCCACGTTGTCCCACGTTGTCCAACGATGTCCAACGGTGTCCCACGTTGTCCCACGTTGTTCCATGGTTTCCCACGTTGTCCCACGTTGTTCCATGGTTTCCCACGTTGTCCCACGTTGTCCCACGTTGTCCCACGGTGTCCAACGATGTCCAACGGTGTCCCACGTTGTCCCACGTTGTCCCACGTTGTCCCACGTTGTCCCACGTTGTCCCACGTTGTCCCACGTTGTCCCACGTTGTCCCACGGTGTCCAACGATGTCCAACGGTGTCCAGCGATGTCCAACGGTGTCCCACGTTGTCCCACGTTTTCCCACGTTGTCCCACGTTTTCCCACGTTGTCCCACGTTGTCCCACGGTGTCCAACGATGTCCAACGATGTCCAACGGTGTCCCACGTTGTCCCACATTGTTCCATGGTTTCCCACGTTGTCCCACGTTGTCCCACGTTTTCCCACGGTGTCCAACGATGTCCAACGGTGTCCAACGGTGTCCAACGGTGTCCAACGGTGTCCCACGTTGTCCCACGTTGTCCCACGTTGTCCCACGTTGTCCCACGTTGTCCCACGATGTCCCACGTTGTCCCACGTTGTCCCACGTTGTCCCACATTGTCCCACGTGGTCCCACGTTGTCCCACGTTGTCCCACGGTGTCCAACGGTGTCCAACGATGTCCCACGTTGTCCCACGTTGTCCCACGTTGTCCCACGTTGTCCCACGGTGTCCCACGTTGTCCCACGTTGTCCCACGTTGTCCCACGTTGTCCCACGTTGTCCCACGTTGTCCCACGTTGTCCCACGTTGTCCCACGTTGTCCCACGTTGTCCCACGTTGTCCCACGTTGTCCCACGTTGTCCCACGGTGTCCAACGATGTCCAACGGTGTCCAGCGATGTCCAACGGTGTCCCACGTTGTCCCACGTTTTCCCACGTTGTCCCACGTTTTCCCACGTTGTCCCACGTTGTCCCACGGTGTCCAACGATGTCCAACGATGTCCAACGGTGTCCCACGTTGTCCCACATTGTTCCATGGTTTCCCACGTTGTCCCACGTTGTCCCACGTTGTCCCACGGTGTCCAACGATGTCCAACGGTGTCCAACGGTGTCCAACGGTGTCCAACGGTGTCCCACGTTGTCCCACGTTGTCCCACGTTGTCCCACGTTGTCCCACGATGTCCCACGTTGTCCCACGTTGTCCCACGTTGTCCCACGTTGTCCCACGTTGTCCCACGTTGTCCCACGTTGTCCCACGTTGTCCCACGTTGTCCCACGTTGTCCCACGGTGTCCAACGATGTCCAACGGTGTCCAGCGATGTCCAACGGTGTCCCACGTTGTCCCACGTTTTCCCACGTTGTCCCACGTTGTCCCACGGTGTCCAACGATGTCCAACGATGTCCAACGGTGTCCCACGTTGTCCCACGTTGTTCCATGGTTTCCCACGTTGTCCCACGTTGTCCCACGTTGTCCCACGGTGTCCAACGATGTCCAACGGTGTCCAACGGTGTCCCACGTTGTCCAACGGTGTCCCACGTTGTCCCACGTTGTCCCACGTTGTCCCACGTTGTCCCACGATGTCCCACGTTGTCCCACGTTGTCCCACGTTGTCCCACGTTGTCCCACGTTGTCCCACGTTGTCCCACGTTGTCCCACGTTGTCCCACGTTGTCCCACGTTGTCCCACGTGGTCCCACGTTGTCCCACGTTGTCCCACGGTGTCCAACGATGTCCAACGGTGTCCAACGGTGTCCAACGGTGTCCAACGGTGTCCCACGTTGTCCCACGTTGTCCCACGTTGTCCCACGTTGTCCCACGTTGTCCCACGATGTCCCACGTTGTCCCACGTTGTCCCACGTTGTCCCACGTTGTCCCACGTGGTCCCACGTTGTCCCACGTTGTCCCACGGTGTCCAACGATGTCCAACGGTGTCCCACGTTGTCCAACGGTGTCCCACGTTGTCCCACGTTGTCCCACGTTGTCCCACGTTGTCCCACGATGTCCCACGTTGTCCCACGTTGTCCCACGTTGTCCCACGTTGTCCCACGTTGTCCCACGTTGTCCCACGTTGTCCCACGTTGTCCCACGTTGTCCCACGTTGTCCCACGTTGTCCCACGTTGTCCCACGTTGTCCCACGTTGTCCCACGTTGTCCCACGTTGTCCCACGTTGTCCCACGTTGTCCCACGTTGTCCCACGGTGTCCAACGATGTCCAACGGTGTCCAACGGTGTCCCACGTTGTCCCACGTTGTCCCACGTTGTCCCACGTTGTCCCACGTTGTCCCACGTTGTCCCACGTTGTCCCACGTTGTCCCACGGTGTCCAACGATGTCCAACGGTGTCCAGCGATGTCCAACGGTGTCCCACGTTGTCCCACGTTTTCCCACGTTGTCCCACGTTGTCCCACGGTGTCCAACGATGTCCAACGATGTCCAACGGTGTCCCACGTTGTCCCACGTTGTTCCATGGTTTCCCACGTTGTCCCACGTTGTCCCACGTTGTCCCACGGTGTCCAACGATGTCCAACGGTGTCCAACGGTGTCCAACGGTGTCCAACGGTGTCCCACGTTGTCCCACGTTGTCCCACGTTGTCCCACGATGTCCCACGTTGTCCCACGTTGTCCCACGTTGTCCCACGTTGTCCCACGTTGTCCCACGTTGTCCCACGTTGTCCCACGTTGTCCCACGTTGTCCCACGTTGTCCCACTGTGTCCAACGATGTCCAACGGTGTCCAACGGTGTCCCACGGTGTCCAACGGTGTCCCACGTTGTCCCACGTTGTCCCACGTTGTCCCACGTTGTCCCACGTTGTCCCACGTTGTCCCACGTTGTCCAACGATGTCCAACGGTGTCCCACGTTGTCCCACGTTGTCCCACGGTTTCCCACGTTGTCCCACGTTGTCCCACGTTGTCCCACGGTGTCCAACGATGTCCAACGGTGTCCAACGGTGTCCAACGGTGTCCAACGGTGTCCCACGTTGTCCCACGTTGTCCCACGTTGTCCCACGTTGTCCCACGTTGTCCCACGTTGTCCCACGTTGTCCCACGTTGTCCCACGTTGTCCCACGATGTCCCACGTTGTCCCACGTTGTCCCACGTTGTCCCACGATGTCCCACGTTGTCCCACGTTGTCCCACGTTGTCCCACGTTGTCCCACGATGTCCCACGTTGTCCCACGTTGTCCCACGTTGTCCCACGTTGTCCCACGGTGTCCAACGATGTCCAACGGTGTCCAACGGTGTCCCACGGTGTCCAACGGTGTCCCACGTTGTCCCACGTTGTCCCACGTTGTCCCACGTTGTCCCACGTTGTCCCACGTTGTCCCACGTTGTCCCACGTTGTCCCACGTTGTCCCACGTTGTCCCACGTTGTCCCACGTTGTCCCACGTTGTCCCACGTTGTCCCACGTTGTCCCACGTTGTCCCACGTTGTCCCACGTTGTCCCACGTTGTCCCACGTTGTCCCACGGTGTCCAACGGTGTCCAACGATGTCCCACGTTGTCCCACGTTGTCCCACGTTGTCCCACGTTGTCCCACGTTGTCCCACGTTGTCCCACGTTGTCCCACGTTGTCCCACGTTGTCCAACGGTGTCCCACGTTGTCCCACGTTGTTCCATGGTTTCCCACGTTGTCCCACGTTGTCCCACGTTGTCCCACGGTGTCCAACGATGTCCAACGGTGTCCAACGGTGTCCAACGGTGTCCAACGGTGTCCCACGTTGTCCCACGTTGTCCCACGTTGTCCCACGTTGTCCCACGTTGTCCCACGATGTCCCACGTTGTCCCACGTTGTCCCACGTTGTCCCACGTTGTCCCACGTGGTCCCACGTTGTCCCACGTTGTCCCACGGTGTCCAACGATGTCCAACGGTGTCCCACGTTGTCCAACGGTGTCCCACGTTGTCCCACGTTGTCCCACGTTGTCCCACGTTGTCCCACGATGTCCCACGTTGTCCCACGTTGTCCCACGTTGTCCCACGTTGTCCCACGTTGTCCCACGTTGTCCCACGTTGTCCCACGTTGTCCCACGTTGTCCCACGTTGTCCCACGTTGTCCCACGTTGTCCCACGTTGTCCCACGTTGTCCCACGGTGTCCCACGGTGTCCAACGATGTCCAACGGTGTCCCACGTTGTCCCACGTTGTCCCACGATGTCCCACGTTGTCCCACGTTGTCCCACGTTGTCCCACGTTGTCCCACGTTGTCCCACGTTGTCCCACGTTGTCCCACGTGGTCCCACGTTGTCCCACGTTGTCCAACGATGTCCAACGGTGTCCAACGGTGTCCAACGGTGTCCAACGGTGTCCCACGTTGTCCCACGTTGTCCCACGTTGTCCCACGATGTCCCACGTTGTCCCACGTTGTCCCACGTTGTCCCACGTTGTCCCACGATGTCCCACGTTGTCCCACGTTGTCCCACGTTGTCCCACGTTGTCCCACGTTGTCCCACGTTGTCCCACGTTGTCCCACGTTGTCCCACGTTGTCCCACGGTGTCCAACGATGTCCAACGGTGTCCAACGGTGTCCCACGTTGTCCCACGTTGTCCCACGTTGTCCCACGTTGTCCCACGTTGTCCCACGTTGTCCAACGATGTCCAACGGTGTCCCACGTTGTCCTACGTTGTCCCACGTTGTCCCACGTTGTCCCACGTTGTCCCACGTTGTCCCACGTTGTCCCACGTTGTCCCACGTTGTCCCACGTTGTCCCACGTTGTCCCACGTTGTCCCACGGTGTCCAAAGGTGCCCAACGATGTCCCACGTTGTCCCACGTTGTCCCACGTTGTCCCACGTTGTCCCACGATGTCCCACGTTGTCCCACGTTGTCCCACGTTGTCCCACGTTGTCCCACGTTGTCCCACGTTGTCCCACGTTGTCCCACGTTGTCCGACGTTGTCCCACGTTGTCCCACGTTGTCCCACGTTGTCCCACGGTGTCCAACGATGTCCAACGATGTCCAACGGTGTCCCACGTTGTCCCACGTTGTTCCATGGTTTCCCACGTTGTCCCACGTTGTCCCACGTTGTCCCACGGTGTCCAACGATGTCCAACGGTGTCCAACGGTGTCCAACGGTGTCCAACGGTGTCCCACGTTGTCCCACGTTGTCCCACGTTGTCCCACGTTGTCCCACGATGACCCACGTTGTCCCACGTTGTCCCACGTTGTCCCACGGTGTCCAACGATGTCCAACGATGTCCAACGGTGTCCCACGGTGTCCAACGGTGTCCCACGTTGTCCCACGTTGTCCCACGTTGTCCCACGTTGTCCCACGTTGTCCCACGATGTCCCACGTTGTCCCACGTTGTCCCACGTTGTCCCACGTTGTCCCACGTTGTCCCACGTTGTCCCACGGTGTCCAACGATGTCCAACGGTGTCCAACGGTGTCCAACGGTGTCCAACGATGTCCAACGATGTCCAACGATGTCCAACGGTGTCCAACGATGTCCCACGATGTCCCACGTTGTCCCACGTTGTCCCACGTTGTCCCACGTTGTCCCACGTTGTCCCACGTTGTCCCACGGTGTCCAACGATGTCCAACGGTGTCCAACGGTGTCCAACGGTGTCCAACGATGTCCAACGATGTCCAACGATGTCCAACGGTGTCCAACGATGTCCAACGATGTCCAACGGTGTCCCACGATGTCCAACGATGTCCAACGATGTCCAACGGTGTCCAACGATGTCCAACGGTGTCCAACGATGTCCAACGATGTCCAACGGTGTCCCACGATGTCCAACGATGTCCAACGATGTCCAACGGTGTCCAACGGTGTCCAACGGTGTCCCACGGTGTCCAACGGTGTCCCACGTTGTCCCACGTTGTCCCACGTTGTCCCACTTTGTCCCACGATGTCCCACGTTGTCCAACGGTGTCCAACGGTGTCCAACGATGTCCAACGATGTCCAACGGTGTCCCACGATGTCCAACGATGTCCAACGATGTCCAACGGTGTCCCACGTTGTCCCACGCTGTCCCACGTTGTCCCACGTTGTCCCACGTTGTCCCACGGTGTCCAACGATGTCCAACGGTGTCCCACGTTGTCCAACGGTGTCCCACGTTGTCCCACGTTGTCCCACGTTGTCCCACGTTGTCCCACGTTGTCCCACGTTGTCCCACGGTGTCCAACGATGTCCAACGGTGTCCAACGGTGTCCCACGGTGTCCAACGGTGTCCCACGTTGTCCCAAGTTGTCCCACGTTGTCCCACGTTGTCCCACGTTGTCCCACGTTGTCCAACGATGTCCAACGGTGTCCCACGTTGTCCCACGTTGTTCCATGGTTTCCCACGTTGTCCCACGTTGTCCCACGTTGTCCCACGTTGTCCCACGTTGTCCCACGGTGTCCCAAGGTGTCCAACGATGTCCAACGGTGTCCCACGTTGTCCCACGTTGTCCCACGTTGTCCCACGTTGTCCCACGTTGTCCCACGATGTCCCACGTTGTCCCACGTTGTCCCACGTTGTCCCAAGTTGTCCCACGTTGTCCCACGTTGTCCCACGTTGTCCCACGTGGTCCCACGTTGTCCCACGTTGTCCCACGGTGTCCAACGATGTCCAACGGTGTCCCACGTTGTCCCACGGTGTCCCACGTTGTCCCACGTTGTCCCACGTTGTCCCACGTTGTCCCACGTTGTCCCACGTTGTCCCACGTTGTCCAACGATGTCCACCGGTGTCCCCCGTTGTCCCACGTTGTTCCATGGTTTCCCACGTTGTCCCACGTTGTCCCACGTTGTCCCACGGTGTCCAACGGTGTCCAACGGTGTCCCACGTTGTCCCACGTTTTCCCACGTTGTCCCACGCTTTCTCACGTTGTCCCACGTTGTCCCACGGTGTCCAACGATGTCCAACGATGTCCAACGGTGTCCCACGTTGTCCCACGTTGTTCCATGGTTTCCCACGTTGTCCCACGTTGTCCCACGTTATCCCACGGTGTCCAACGATGTCCAACGGTGTCCAACGGTGTCCAACGGTGTCCAACGGTGTCCCACGTTGTCCCACGTTGTCCCACGTTGTCCCACGTTGTCCCACGTTGTCCCACGATGTCCCACGTTGTCCCACGTTGTCCCACGTTGTCCCACATTGTCCCACGTTGTCCCACGTTGTCCCACGTTGTCCCACGTGGTCCCACGTTGTCCCACGTTGTCCCACGTTGTCCCACGTTGTCCCACGTTGTCCCACGTTGTCCCACGTTGTCCCACGTTGTCCCACGTTGTCCCAAGTTGTCCCACGTTGTCCCACGTTGTCCCACGTTGTCCCACGTGGTCCCACGTTGTCCCACGTTGTCCCACGGTGTCCAACGATGTCCAACGGTGTCCCACGTTGTCCAACGGTGTCCCACGTTGTCCCACGTTGTCCCACGTTGTCCCACGTTGTCCCACGTTGTCCCACGTTGTCCCACGTTGTCCAACGATGTCCAACGGTGTCCCACGTTGTCCCACGTTGTTCCATGGTTTCCCACGTTGTCCCACGTTGTCCCACGTTGTCCCACGGTGTCCAACGATGTCCAACGGTGTCCCACGGTGTCCCACGTTGTCCCACGTTGTCCCACGTTGTCCCACGTTGTCCCACGTTGTCCCACGTTGTCCCACGTTGTCCCACGGTGTCCAACGATGTCCAACGGTGTCCAGCGATGTCCAACGGTGTCCCACGTTGTCCCACGTTTTCCCACGTTGTCCCACGTTTTCCCACGTTGTCCCACGTTGTCCCACGGTGTCCCACGATGTCCAACGATGTCCAACGGTGTCCCACGTTGTCCCACATTGTTCCATGGTTTCCCACGTTGTCCCACGTTGTCCCACGTTGTCCCACGGTGTCCAACGATGTCCAACGGTGTCCAACGGTGTCCAACGGTGTCCAACGGTGTCCCACGTTGTCCCACGTTGTCCCACGTTGTCCCACGTTGTCCCACGTTGTCCCACGATGTCCCACGTTGTCCCACGTTGTCCCACGTTGTCCCACGTTGTCCCACGGTGTCCAACGATGTCCAACGATGTCCAACGGTGTCCCACGTTGTCCCACGTTGTTCCATGGTTTCCCACGTTGTCCCACGTTGTCCCACGTTGTCCCACGGTGTCCCACGTTGTCCCACGTTGTCCCACGTTGTCCCACGTTGTACCACGTTGTCCCACGTTGTCCCACGTTGTCCCACGTTGTCCCACGTTGTCCCACGTTGTCCCACGTTGTCCCACGGTGTCCAACGATGTCCAACGGTGTCCAACGGTGTCCCACGTTGTCCCACGTTGTCCCACGTTGTCCCACGTTGTCCCACGTTGTCCCACGTTGTCCCACGTTGTCCCACGTTGTCCCACGGTGTCCAACGATGTCCAACGGTGTCCAGCGATGTCCAACGGTGTCCCACGTTGTCCCACGTTTTCCCACGTTGTCCCACGTTGTCCCACGGTGTCCAACGATGTCCAACGATGTCCAACGGTGTCCCACGTTGTCCCACGTTGTTCCATGGTTTCCCACGTTGTCCCACGTTGTCCCACGTTGTCCCACGTTGTCCCACGTTGTCCCACGTTGTCCCACGTTGTCCCACGTTGTCCCACGTTGTCCCACGTTGTCCCACGGTGTCCAAAGGTGCCCAACGATGTCCCACGTTGTCCCACGTTGTCCCACGTTGTCCCACGTTGTCCCACGATGTCCCACGTTGTCCCACGTTGTCCCACGTTGTCCCACGTTTTCCCACGTTGTCCCCCGTTGTCCCACGGTGTCCAACGATGTCCAACGATGTCCAACGGTGTCCCACGGTGTCCCACGTTGTCCCACGGTGTCCCACGGTGTCCAACGATGTCCAACGGTGTCCAACGGTGTCCCACGTTGTCCCACGTTGTCCCACGGTGTCCAACGATGTCCAACGATGTCCAACGGTGTCCCACGGTGTCCAACGGTGTCCCACGTTGTCCCACGTTGTCCCACGTTGTCCCACGTTGTCCCACGTTGTCCCACGATGTCCCACGTTGTCCCACGTTGTCCCACGTTGTCCCACGTTGTCCCACGTTGTCCCACGTTGTCCCACGGTGTCCAACGATGTCCAACGGTGTCCAACGGTGTCCAACGGTGTCCAACGGTGTCCCACGTTGTCCCACGTTGTCCCACGTTGTCCCACGTTGTCCCACGATGTCCCACGTTGTCCCACGTTGTCCCACGTTGTCCCACGGTGTCCAACGATGTCCAACGGTGTCCCACGTTGTCCAACGGTGTCCCACGTTGTCCCACGTTGTCCCACGTTGTCCCGCGTTGTCCCACGTTGTCCCACGTTGTCCCACGGTGTCCAACGATGTCCAACGGTGTCCAACGGTGTCCCACGGTGTCCAACGGTGTCCCACGTTGTCCCACGTTGTCCCACGTTGTCCCACGTTGTCCCACGTGGTCCCACGTTGTCCCACGTTGTCCCACGGTGTCCAACGATGTCCAACGGTGTCCCACGTTGTCCAACGGTGTCCCACGTTGTCCCACGTTGTCCCACGTTGTCCCACGTTGTCCCACGATGTCCCACGTTGTCCCACGTTGTCCCACGTTGTCCCACGTTGTCCCACGTTGTCCCACGTTGTCCCACGTTGTCCCACGTTGTCCCACGTTGTCCCACGTTGTCCCACGTTGTCCCACGTTGTCCCACGTTGTCCCACGTTGTCCCACGTTGTCCCACGTTGTCCCACGTTGTCCCACGTTGTCCCACGTTGTCCCACGGTGTCCAACGATGTCCAACGGTGTCCAACGGTGTCCCACGTTGTCCCACGTTGTCCCACGTTGTCCCACGTTGTCCCACGTTGTCCCACGTTGTCCCACGTTGTCCCACGTTGTCCCACGGTGTCCAACGATGTCCAACGGTGTCCAGCGATGTCCAACGGTGTCCCACGTTGTCCCACGTTTTCCCACGTTGTCCCACGTTGTCCCACGGTGTCCAACGATGTCCAACGATGTCCAACGGTGTCCCACGTTGTCCCACGTTGTTCCATGGTTTCCCACGTTGTCCCACGTTGTCCCACGTTGTCCCACGGTGTCCAACGATGTCCAACGGTGTCCAACGGTGTCCAACGGTGTCCAACGGTGTCCCACGTTGTCCCACGTTGTCCCACGTTGTCCCACGATGTCCCACGTTGTCCCACGTTGTCCCACGTTGTCCCACGTTGTCCCACGTTGTCCCACGTTGTCCCACGTTGTCCCACGTTGTCCCACGTTGTCCCACGTTGTCCCACTGTGTCCAACGATGTCCAACGGTGTCCAACGGTGTCCCACGGTGTCCAACGGTGTCCCACGTTGTCCCACGTTGTCCCACGTTGTCCCACGTTGTCCCACGTTGTCCCACGTTGTCCCACGTTGTCCAACGATGTCCAACGGTGTCCCACGTTGTCCCACGTTGTTCCATGGTTTCCCACGTTGTCCCACGTTGTCCCACGTTGTCCCACGGTGTCCAACGATGTCCAACGGTGTCCAACGGTGTCCAACGGTGTCCAACGGTGTCCCACGTTGTCCCACGTTGTCCCACGTTGTCCCACGTTGTCCCACGTTGTCCCACGTTGTCCCACGTTGTCCCACGTTGTCCCACGTTGTCCCACGATGTCCCACGTTGTCCCACGTTGTCCCACGTTGTCCCACGATGTCCCACGTTGTCCCACGTTGTCCCACGTTGTCCCACGTTGTCCCACGATGTCCCACGTTGTCCCACGTTGTCCCACGTTGTCCCACGTTGTCCCACGGTGTCCAACGATGTCCAACGGTGTCCAACGGTGTCCCACGGTGTCCAACGGTGTCCCACGTTGTCCCACGTTGTCCCACGTTGTCCCACGTTGTCCCACGTTGTCCCACGATGTCCCACGTTGTCCCACGTTGTCCCACGTTGTCCCACGTTGTCCCACGTTGTCCCACGTTGTCCCACGTTGTCCCACGTTGTCCCACGTTGTCCCACGTTGTCCCACGTTGTCCCACGTTGTCCCACGTTGTCCCACGTTGTCCCACGGTGTCCAACGGTGTCCAACGATGTCCCACGTTGTCCCACGTTGTCCCACGTTGTCCCACGTTGTCCCACGTTGTCCCACGTTGTCCCACGTTGTCCCACGTTGTCCCACGTTGTCCAACGGTGTCCCACGTTGTCCCACGTTGTTCCATGGTTTCCCACGTTGTCCCACGTTGTCCCACGTTGTCCCACGGTGTCCAACGATGTCCAACGGTGTCCAACGGTGTCCAACGGTGTCCAACGGTGTCCCACGTTGTCCCACGTTGTCCCACGTTGTCCCACGTTGTCCCACGTTGTCCCACGATGTCCCACGTTGTCCCACGTTGTCCCACGTTGTCCCACGTTGTCCCACGTGGTCCCACGTTGTCCCACGTTGTCCCACGGTGTCCAACGATGTCCAACGGTGTCCCACGTTGTCCAACGGTGTCCCACGTTGTCCCACGTTGTCCCACGTTGTCCCACGTTGTCCCACGATGTCCCACGTTGTCCCACGTTGTCCCACGTTGTCCCACGTTGTCCCACGTTGTCCCACGTTGTCCCACGTTGTCCCACGTTGTCCCACGTTGTCCCACGTTGTCCCACGTTGTCCCACGTTGTCCCACGTTGTCCCACGTTGTCCCACGGTGTCCCACGGTGTCCAACGATGTCCAACGGTGTCCCACGTTGTCCCACGTTGTCCCACGATGTCCCACGTTGTCCCACGTTGTCCCACGTTGTCCCACGTTGTCCCACGTTGTCCCACGTTGTCCCACGTTGTCCCACGTGGTCCCACGTTGTCCCACGTTGTCCAACGATGTCCAACGGTGTCCAACGGTGTCCAACGGTGTCCAACGGTGTCCCACGTTGTCCCACGTTGTCCCACGTTGTCCCACGATGTCCCACGTTGTCCCACGTTGTCCCACGTTGTCCCACGTTGTCCCACGATGTCCCACGTTGTCCCACGTTGTCCCACGTTGTCCCACGTTGTCCCACGTTGTCCCACGTTGTCCCACGTTGTCCCACGTTGTCCCACGTTGTCCCACGGTGTCCAACGATGTCCAACGGTGTCCAACGGTGTCCCACGTTGTCCCACGTTGTCCCACGTTGTCCCACGTTGTCCCACGTTGTCCCACGTTGTCCAACGATGTCCAACGGTGTCCCACGTTGTCCTACGTTGTCCCACGTTGTCCCACGTTGTCCCACGTTGTCCCACGTTGTCCCACGTTGTCCCACGTTGTCCCACGTTGTCCCACGTTGTCCCACGTTGTCCCACGTTGTCCCACGGTGTCCAAAGGTGCCCAACGATGTCCCACGTTGTCCCACGTTGTCCCACGTTGTCCCACGTTGTCCCACGATGTCCCACGTTGTCCCACGTTGTCCCACGTTGTCCCACGTTGTCCCACGTTGTCCCACGTTGTCCCACGTTGTCCCACGTTGTCCGACGTTGTCCCACGTTGTCCCACGTTGTCCCACGTTGTCCCACGGTGTCCAACGATGTCCAACGATGTCCAACGGTGTCCCACGTTGTCCCACGTTGTTCCATGGTTTCCCACGTTGTCCCACGTTGTCCCACGTTGTCCCACGGTGTCCAACGATGTCCAACGGTGTCCAACGGTGTCCAACGGTGTCCAACGGTGTCCCACGTTGTCCCACGTTGTCCCACGTTGTCCCACGTTGTCCCACGATGACCCACGTTGTCCCACGTTGTCCCACGTTGTCCCACGGTGTCCAACGATGTCCAACGATGTCCAACGGTGTCCCACGGTGTCCAACGGTGTCCCACGTTGTCCCACGTTGTCCCACGTTGTCCCACGTTGTCCCACGTTGTCCCACGATGTCCCACGTTGTCCCACGTTGTCCCACGTTGTCCCACGTTGTCCCACGTTGTCCCACGTTGTCCCACGGTGTCCAACGATGTCCAACGGTGTCCAACGGTGTCCAACGGTGTCCAACGATGTCCAACGATGTCCAACGATGTCCAACGGTGTCCAACGATGTCCCACGATGTCCCACGTTGTCCCACGTTGTCCCACGTTGTCCCACGTTGTCCCACGTTGTCCCACGTTGTCCCACGGTGTCCAACGATGTCCAACGGTGTCCAACGGTGTCCAACGGTGTCCAACGATGTCCAACGATGTCCAACGATGTCCAACGGTGTCCAACGATGTCCAACGATGTCCAACGGTGTCCCACGATGTCCAACGATGTCCAACGATGTCCAACGGTGTCCAACGATGTCCAACGGTGTCCAACGATGTCCAACGATGTCCAACGGTGTCCCACGATGTCCAACGATGTCCAACGATGTCCAACGGTGTCCAACGGTGTCCAACGGTGTCCCACGGTGTCCAACGGTGTCCCACGTTGTCCCACGTTGTCCCACGTTGTCCCACGTTGTCCCACGATGTCCCACGTTGTCCAACGGTGTCCAACGGTGTCCAACGATGTCCAACGATGTCCAACGGTGTCCCACGATGTCCAACGATGTCCAACGATGTCCAACGGTGTCCCACGTTGTCCCACGCTGTCCCACGTTGTCCCACGTTGTCCCACGTTGTCCCACGGTGTCCAACGATGTCCAACGGTGTCCCACGTTGTCCAACGGTGTCCCACGTTGTCCCACGTTGTCCCACGTTGTCCCACGTTGTCCCACGTTGTCCCACGTTGTCCCACGGTGTCCAACGATGTCCAACGGTGTCCAACGGTGTCCCACGGTGTCCAACGGTGTCCCACGTTGTCCCACGTTGTCCCACGTTGTCCCACGTTGTCCCACGTTGTCCCACGTTGTCCAACGATGTCCAACGGTGTCCCACGTTGTCCCACGTTGTCCCATGGTTTCCCACGTTGTCCCACGTTGTCCCACGTTGTCCCACGTTGTCCCACGTTGTCCCACGGTGTCCCAAGGTGTCCAACGATGTCCAACGGTGTCCCACGTTGTCCCACGTTGTCCCACGTTGTCCCACGTTGTCCCACGTTGTCCCACGATGTCCCACGTTGTCCCACGTTGTCCCACGTTGTCCCACGTTGTCCCACGTTGGCCCACGTTGTCCCACGTTGTCCCACGTGGTCCCACGTTGTCCCACGTTGTCCCACGGTGTCCAACGATGTCCAACGGTGTCCCACGTTGTCCAACGGTGTCCCACGTTGTCCCACGTTGTCCCACGTTGTCCCACGTTGTCCCACGTTGTCCCACGTTGTCCCACGTTGTCCAACGATGTCCCACGGTGTCCCACGTTGTCCCACGTTGTTCCATGGTTTCCCACGTTGTCCCACGTTGTCCCACGTTGTCCCACGGTGTCCAACGATGTCCAACGGTGTCCCACGTTGTCCCACGTTTTCCCACGTTGTCCCACGCTTTCTCACGTTGTCCCACGTTGTCCCACGGTGTCCAACGATGTCCAACGATGTCCAACGGTGTCCCACGTTGTCCCACATTGTTCCATGGTTTCCCACGTTGTCCCACGTTGTCCCACGTTATCCCACGGTGTCCAACGATGTCCAACGGTGTCCAACGGTGTCCAACGGTGTCCAACGGTGTCCCACGTTGTCCCACGTTGTCCCACGTTGTCCCACGTTGTCCCACGTTGTCCCACGTTGTCCCACGTTGTCCCACGTTGTCCCACGTTGTCCCACATTGTCCCACGTTGTCCCACGTTGTCCCACGTTGTCCCACGTGGTCCCACGTTGTCCCACGTTGTCCCACGTTGTCCCACGTTGTCCCACGTTGTCCCACGATGTCCCACGTTGTCCCACGTTGTCCCACGTTGTCCCAAGTTGTCCCACGTTGTCCCACGTTGTCCCACGTTGTCCCACGTGGTCCCACGTTGTCCCACGTTGTCCCACGGTGTCCAACGATGTCCAACGGTGTCCCACGTTGTCCCACGGTGTCCCACGTTGTCCCACGTTGTCCCACGTTGTCCCACGTTGTCCCACGTTGTCCCACGTTGTCCCACGTTGTCCAACGATGTCCAACGGTGTCCCACGTTGTCCCACGTTGTTCCATGGTTTCCCACGTTGTCCCACGTTGTCCCACGTTGTCCCACGGTGTCCAACGATGTCCAACGGTGTCCCACGTTGTCCCACGTTGTCCCACGTTGTCCCACGTTGTCCCACGTTGTCCCACGTTGTCCCACGTTGTCCCACGTTGTCCCACGGTGTCCAACGATGTCCAACGGTGTCCAGCGATGTCCAACGGTGTCCCACGTTGTCCCACGTTTTCCCACGTTGTCCCACGCTTTCCCACGTTGTCCCACGTTGTCCCACGGTGTCCAACGATGTCCAACGATGTCCAACGGTGTCCCACGTTGTCCCACATTGTTCCATGGTTTCCCACGTTGT
Source organism: Bombus terrestris (assembly GCF_910591885.1). NCBI lineage: Eukaryota > Metazoa > Arthropoda > Insecta > Hymenoptera > Apidae > Bombus > Bombus terrestris. The sequence goes on along the minus strand of NW_025963576.1, from coordinate 333,835 downwards.
CCCACGTTGTCCCACGTTGTCCCACGGTGTCCAACGATGTCCAACGGTGTCCAACGGTGTCCAACGGTGTCCAACGGTGTCCCACGTTGTCCCACGTTGTCCCACGTTGTCCCACGTTGTCCCACGTTGTCCCACGATGTCCCACGTTGTCCCACGTTGTCCCACGTTGTCCCACGTTGTCCCACGGTGTCCAACGATGTCCAACGATGTCCAACGGTGTCCCACGTTGTCCCACGTTGTTCCATGGTTTCCCACGTTGTCCCACGTTGTCCCACGTTGTCCCACGGTGTCCCACGTTGTCCCACGTTGTCCCACGTTGTCCCACGTTGTACCACGTTGTCCCACGTTGTCCCACGTTGTCCCACGTTGTCCCACGTTGTCCCACGTTGTCCCACGTTGTCCCACGGTGTCCAACGATGTCCAACGGTGTCCAACGGTGTCCCACGTTGTCCCACGTTGTCCCACGTTGTCCCACGTTGTCCCACGTTGTCCCACGTTGTCCCACGTTGTCCCACGTTGTCCCACGGTGTCCAACGATGTCCAACGGTGTCCAGCGATGTCCAACGGTGTCCCACGTTGTCCCACGTTTTCCCACGTTGTCCCACGTTGTCCCACGGTGTCCAACGATGTCCAACGATGTCCAACGGTGTCCCACGTTGTCCCACGTTGTTCCATGGTTTCCCACGTTGTCCCACGTTGTCCCACGTTGTCCCACGTTGTCCCACGTTGTCCCACGTTGTCCCACGTTGTCCCACGTTGTCCCACGTTGTCCCACGTTGTCCCACGGTGTCCAAAGGTGCCCAACGATGTCCCACGTTGTCCCACGTTGTCCCACGTTGTCCCACGTTGTCCCACGATGTCCCACGTTGTCCCACGTTGTCCCACGTTGTCCCACGTTTTCCCACGTTGTCCCACGTTGTCCCACGGTGTCCAACGATGTCCAACGATGTCCAACGGTGTCCCACGTTGTCCCACGTTGTCCCACGTTGTCCCACGGTGTCCAACGATGTCCAACGGTGTCCAACGGTGTCCCACGTTGTCCCACGTTGTCCCACGGTGTCCAACGATGTCCAACGATGTCCAACGGTGTCCAACGGTGTCCAACGGTGTCCCACGTTGTCCCACGTTGTCCCACGTTGTCCCACGTTGTCCCACGTTGTCCCACGATGTCCCACGTTGTCCCACGTTGTCCCACGTTGTCCCACGTTGTCCCACGTTGTCCCACGTTGTCCCACGGTGTCCAACGATGTCCAACGGTGTCCAACGGTGTCCAACGGTGTCCAACGGTGTCCCACGTTGTCCCACGTTGTCCCACGTTGTCCCACGTTGTCCCACGATGTCCCACGTTGTCCCACGTTGTCCCACGTTGTCCCACGTTGTCCAACGATGTCCAACGGTGTCCCACGTTGTCCAACGGTGTCCCACGTTGTCCCACGTTGTCCCACGTTGTCCCACGTTGTCCCACGTTGTCCCACGTTGTCCCACGGTGTCCAACGATGTCCAACGGTGTCCAACGGTGTCCCACGGTGTCCAACGGTGTCCCACGTTGTCCCACGTTGTCCCACGTTGTCCCACGTTGTCCCACGTTGTCCCACGTTGTCCAACGATGTCCAACGGTGTCCCACGTTGTCCCACGTTGTTCCATGGTTTCCCACGTTGTCCCACGTTGTCCCACGTTGTCCCACGTTGTCCCACGTTGTCCCACGGTGTCCCAAGGTGTCCAACGATGTCCAACGGTGTCCCACGTTGTCCCACGTTGTCCCACGTTGTCCCACGTTGTCCCACGTTGTCCCACGATGTCCCACGTTGTCCCACGTTGTCCCACGTTGTCCCAAGTTGTCCCACGTTGTCCCACGTTGTCCCACGTTGTCCCACGTGGTCCCACGTTGTCCCACGTTGTCCCACGGTGTCCAACGATGTCCAACGGTGTCCCACGTTGTCCAACGGTGTCCCACGTTGTCCCACGTTGTCCCACGATGTCCCACGTTGTCCCACGTTGTCCCACGTTGTCCCACGTTGTCCCACGTTGTCCCACGTTGTCCCACGGTGTCCAACGATGTCCAACGATGTCCAACGGTGTCCCACGGTGTCCAACGGTGTCCCACGTTGTCCCACGTTGTCCCACGTTGTCCCACGTTGTCCCACGTTGTCCCACGATGTCCCACGGTGTCCAACGATGTCCAACGGTGTCCCACGTTGTCCAACGGTGTCCCACGTTGTCCCACGTTGTCCCACGATGTCCCACGTTGTCCCACGTTGTCCCACGTTGTCCCACGTTGTCCCACGTTGTCCCACGTTGTCCCACGTGGTCCCACGTTGTCCCACGTTGTCCAACGATGTCCCACGGTGTCCAACGATGTCCAACGGTGTCCAACGGTGTCCAACGGTGTCCAACGATGTCCAACGATGTCCAACGATGTCCAACGGTGTCCAACGATGTCCCACGATGTCCCACGTTGTCCCACGTTGTCCCACGTTGTCCCACGTTGTCCCACGTTGTCCCACGTTGTCCCACGTTGTCCCACGGTGTCCAAAGGTGCCCAACGATGTCCCACGTTGTCCCACGTTGTCCCACGTTGTCCCACGTTGTCCCACGATGTCCCACGTTGTCCCACGTTGTCCCACGTTGTCCCACGTTGTCCCACGTTGTCCCACGTTGTCCCACGTTGTCCCACGTTGTCCGACGTTGTCCCACGTTGTCCCACGTTGTCCCACGTTGTCCCACGGTGTCCAACGATGTCCAACGATGTCCAACGGTGTCCCACGTTGTCCCACGTTGTTCCATGGTTTCCCACGTTGTCCCACGTTGTCCCACGTTGTCCCACGGTGTCCAACGATGTCCAACGGTGTCCAACGGTGTCCAACGGTGTCCAACGGTGTCCCACGTTGTCCCACGTTGTCCCACGTTGTCCCACGTTGTCCCACGATGACCCACGTTGTCCCACGTTGTCCCACGTTGTCCCACGGTGTCCAACGATGTCCAACGATGTCCAACGGTGTCCCACGGTGTCCAACGGTGTCCCACGTTGTCCCACGTTGTCCCACGTTGTCCCACGTTGTCCCACGTTGTCCCACGATGTCCCACGTTGTCCCACGTTGTCCCACGTTGTCCCACGTTGTCCCACGGTGTCCAACGATGTCCAACGGTGTCCAACGGTGTCCAACGGTGTCCAACGATGTCCAACGATGTCCAACGATGTCCAACGGTGTCCAACGATGTCCCACGATGTCCCACGTTGTCCCACGTTGTCCCACGTTGTCCCACGTTGTCCCACGTTGTCCCACGTTGTCCCACGGTGTCCAACGATGTCCAACGGTGTCCAACGGTGTCCAACGGTGTCCAACGATGTCCAACGATGTCCAACGATGTCCAACGGTGTCCAACGATGTCCAACGATGTCCAACGGTGTCCCACGATGTCCAACGATGTCCAACGATGTCCAACGGTGTCCAACGATGTCCAACGGTGTCCAACGATGTCCAACGATGTCCAACGGTGTCCCACGATGTCCAACGATGTCCAACGATGTCCAACGGTGTCCCACGGTGTCCAACGGTGTCCCACGGTGTCCAACGGTGTCCCACGTTGTCCCACGTTGTCCCACGTTGTCCCACGTTGTCCCACGATGTCCCACGTTGTCCAACGGTGTCCAACGGTGTCCAACGATGTCCAACGATGTCCAACGGTGTCCCACGATGTCCAACGATGTCCAACGATGTCCAACGGTGTCCCACGTTGTCCCACGCTGTCCCACGTTGTCCCACGTTGTCCCACGTTGTCCCACGGTGTCCAACGATGTCCAACGGTGTCCCACGTTGTCCAACGGTGTCCCACGTTGTCCCACGTTGTCCCACGTTGTCCCACGTTGTCCCACGTTGTCCCACGTTGTCCCACGGTGTCCAACGATGTCCAACGGTGTCCAACGGTGTCCCACGGTGTCCAACGGTGTCCCACGTTGTCCCACGTTGTCCCACGTTGTCCCACGTTGTCCCACGTTGTCCCACGTTGTCCAACGATGTCCAACGGTGTCCCACGTTGTCCCACGTTGTTCCATGGTTTCCCACGTTGTCCCACGTTGTCCCACGTTGTCCCACGTTGTCCCACGTTGTCCCACGGTGTCCCACGGTGTCCCACGATGTCCCACGGTGTCCCACGTTGTCCCACGTTGTCCCACGTTGTCCCACGTTGTCCCACGTTGTCCCACGATGTCCCACGTTGTCCCACGTTGTCCCACGTTGTCCCAAGTTGTCCCACGTTGTCCCACGTTGTCCCACGTTGTCCCACGTGGTCCCACGTTGTCCCACGTTGTCCCACGGTGTCCAACGATGTCCAACGGTGTCCCACGTTGTCCAACGGTGTCCCACGTTGTCCCACGTTGTCCCACGTTGTCCCACGTTGTCCCACGTTGTCCCACGTTGTCCCACGTTGTCCAACGATGTCCAACGGTGTCCCACGTTGTCCCACGTTGTTCCATGGTTTCCCACGTTGTCCCACGTTGTCCCACGTTGTCCCACGGTGTCCAACGATGTCCAACGGTGTCCCACGTTGTCCCACGTTTTCCCACGTTGTCCCACGCTTTCTCACGTTGTCCCACGTTGTCCCACGGTGTCCAACGATGTCCAACGATGTCCAACGGTGTCCCACGTTGTCCCACATTGTTCCATGGTTTCCCACGTTGTCCCACGTTGTCCCACGTTATCCCACGGTGTCCAACGATGTCCAACGGTGTCCAACGGTGTCCAACGGTGTCCAACGGTGTCCCACGTTGTCCCACGTTGTCCCACGTTGTCCCACGTTGTCCCACGTTGTCCCACGATGTCCCACGTTGTCCCACGTTGTCCCACGTTGTCCCACATTGTCCCACGTTGTCCCACGTTGTCCCACGTTGTCCCACGTGGTCCCACGTTGTCCCACGTTGTCCCACGTTGTCCCACGTTGTCCCACGTTGTCCCACGATGTCCCACGTTGTCCCACGTTGTCCCACGTTGTCCCAAGTTGTCCCACGTTGTCCCACGTTGTCCCACGTTGTCCCACGTTGTCCCACGTTGTCCCACGTTGTCCCACGGTGTCCAACGATGTCCAACGGTATCCCACGTTGTCCAACGGTGTCCCACGTTGTCCCACGTTGTCCCACGATGTCCCACGTTGTCCCACGTTGTCCCACGTTGTCCCACGTTGTCCCACGTTGTCCCACGTTGTCCCACGTGGTCCCACGTTGTCCCACGTTGTCCAACGATGTCCAACGGTGTCCAACGGTGTCCAACGGTGTCCAACGGTGTCCCACGTTGTCCCACGTTGTCCCACGTTGTCCCACGATGTCCCACGTTGTCCCACGTTGTCCCACGTTGTCCCACGATGTCCCACGTTGTCCCACGTTGTCCCACGTTGTCCCACGTTGTCCCACGTTGTCCCACGTTGTCCCACGTTGTCCCACGTTGTCCCACGGTGTCCAACGATGTCCAACGGTGTCCAACGGTGTCCCACGTTGTCCCACGTTGTCCCACGTTGTCCCACGTTGTCCCACGTTGTCCCACGTTGTCCAACGATGTCCAACGGTGTCCCACGTTGTCCTACGTTGTCCCACGTTGTCCCACGTTGTCCCACGTTGTCCCACGTTGTCCCACGTTGTCCCACGTTGTCCCACGTTGTCCCACGTTGTCCCACGTTGTCCCACGTTGTCCCACGGTGTCCAAAGGTGCCCAACGATGTCCCACGTTGTCCCACGTTGTCCCACGTTGTCCCACGTTGTCCCACGATGTCCCACGTTGTCCCACGTTGTCCCACGTTGTCCCACGTTGTCCCACGTTGTCCCACGTTGTCCCACGTTGTCCCACGTTGTCCGACGTTGTCCCACGTTGTCCCACGTTGTCCCACGTTGTCCCACGGTGTCCAACGATGTCCAACGATGTCCAACGGTGTCCCACGTTGTCCCACGTTGTTCCATGGTTTCCCACGTTGTCCCACGTTGTCCCACGTTGTCCCACGGTGTCCAACGATGTCCAACGGTGTCCAACGGTGTCCAACGGTGTCCAACGGTGTCCCACGTTGTCCCACGTTGTCCCACGTTGTCCCACGTTGTCCCACGATGACCCACGTTGTCCCACGTTGTCCCACGTTGTCCCACGGTGTCCAACGATGTCCAACGATGTCCAACGGTGTCCCACGGTGTCCAACGGTGTCCCACGTTGTCCCACGTTGTCCCACGTTGTCCCACGTTGTCCCACGTTGTCCCACGATGTCCCACGTTGTCCCACGTTGTCCCACGTTGTCCCACGTTGTCCCACGTTGTCCCACGTTGTCCCACGGTGTCCAACGATGTCCAACGGTGTCCAACGGTGTCCAACGGTGTCCAACGATGTCCAACGATGTCCAACGATGTCCAACGGTGTCCAACGATGTCCCACGATGTCCCACGTTGTCCCACGTTGTCCCACGGTGTCCCACGTTGTCCCACGTTGTCCCACGTTGTCCCACGGTGTCCAACGATGTCCAACGGTGTCCAACGGTGTCCAACGGTGTCCAACGATGTCCAACGATGTCCAACGATGTCCAACGGTGTCCAACGATGTCCAACGATGTCCAACGGTGTCCCACGATGTCCAACGATGTCCAACGATGTCCAACGGTGTCCAACGATGTCCAACGGTGTCCAACGATGTCCAACGATGTCCAACGGTGTCCCACGATGTCCAACGATGTCCAACGATGTCCAACGGTGTCCAACGGTGTCCAACGGTGTCCCACGGTGTCCAACGGTGTCCCACGTTGTCCCACGTTGTCCCACGTTGTCCCACGTTGTCCCACGATGTCCCACGTTGTCCAACGGTGTCCAACGGTGTCCAACGATGTCCAACGATGTCCAACGGTGTCCCACGATGTCCAACGATGTCCAACGATGTCCAACGGTGTCCCACGTTGTCCCACGCTGTCCCACGTTGTCCCACGTTGTCCCACGTTGTCCCACGGTGTCCAACGATGTCCAACGGTGTCCCACGTTGTCCCACGGTGTCCAACGATGTCCAACGGTGTCCCACGTTGTCCCACGTTGTCCCACGTTGTCCCACGTTGTCCCACGGTGTCCAACGATGTCCAACGGTGTCCAACGGTGTCCCACGGTGTCCAACGGTGTCCCACGTTGTCCCACGTTGTCCCACGTTGTCCCACGTTGTCCCACGTTGTCCCACGTTGTCCAACGATGTCCAACGGTGTCCCACGTTGTCCCACGTTGTTCCATGGTTTCCCACGTTGTCCCACGTTGTCCCACGTTGTCCCACGTTGTCCCACGTTGTCCCACGGTGTCCCAAGGTGTCCAACGATGTCCAACGGTGTCCCACGTTGTCCCACGTTGTCCCACGTTGTCCCACGTTGTCCCACGTTGTCCCACGATGTCCCACGTTGTCCCACGTTGTCCCACGTTGTCCCAAGTTGTCCCACGTTGTCCCACGTTGTCCCACGTTGTCCCACGTGGTCCCACGTTGTCCCACGTTGTCCCACGGTGTCCAACGATGTCCAACGGTGTCCCACGTTGTCCAACGGTGTCCCACGTTGTCCCACGTTGTCCCACGTTGTCCCACGTTGTCCCACGTTGTCCCACGTTGTCCCACGTTGTCCAACGATGTCCAACGGTGTCCCACGTTGTCCCACGTTGTTCCATGGTTTCCCACGTTGTCCCACGTTGTCCCACGTTGTCCCACGGTGTCCAACGATGTCCAACGGTGTCCCACGTTGTCCCACGTTTTCCCACGTTGTCCCACGCTTTCTCACGTTGTCCCACGTTGTCCCACGGTGTCCAACGATGTCCAACGATGTCCAACGGTGTCCAACGATGTCCAACGGTGTCCCACGTTGTCCAACGGTGTCCCACGTTGCCCCACGTTGTCCCACGTTGTCCCACGTTGTCCCACGGTGTCCAACGATGTCCAACGGTGTCCCACGGTGTCCAACGATGTCCAACGGTGTCCCACGTTGTCCAACGGTGTCCCACGTTGCCCCACGTTGTCCCACGTTGTCCCACGTTGTCCCACGTTGTCCCACGTTGTCCCACGTTGTCCAACGATGTCCAACGGTGTCCCACGTTGTCCCACGTTGTTCCATGGTTTCCCACGTTGTCCCACGTTGTCCCACGTTGTCCCACGGTGTCCAACGATGTCCAACGGTGTCCCACGTTGTCCCACGTTGTCCCACGTTGTCCCACGTTGTCCCACGTTGTCCCACGTTGTCCCACGTTGTCCCACGTTGTCCCACGGTGTCCAACGATGTCCAACGGTGTCCAGCGATGTCCAACGGTGTCCCACGTTGTCCCACGTTTTCCCACGTTGTCCCACGCTTTCCCACGTTGTCCCACGTTGTCCCACGGTGTCCAACGATGTCCAACGATGTCCAACGGTGTCCCACGTTGTCCCACATTGTTCCATGGTTTCCCACGTTGTCCCACGTTGTCCCACATTGTCCCACGTGGTCCCACGTTGTCCCACGTTGTCCCACGGTGTCCAACGGTGTCCAACGATGTCCCACGTTGTCCCACGTTGTCCCACGTTGTCCCACGTTGTCCCACGTTGTCCCACGTTGTCCCACGTTGTCCCACGGTGTCCAACGATGTCCAACGGTGTCCAGCGATGTCCAACGGTGTCCCACGTTGTCCCACGTTTTCCCACGTTGTCCCACGTTGTCCCACGGTGTCCAACGATGTCCAACGATGTCCAACGGTGTCCCACGTTGTCCCACGTTGTTCCATGGTTTCCCACGTTGTCCCACGTTGTCCCACGTTGTCCCACGTTGTCCCACGTTGTCCCACGTTGTCCCACGTTGTCCCACGTTGTCCCACGTTGTCCCACGTTGTCCCACGGTGTCCAACGGTGCCCAACGATGTCCCACGTTGTCCCACGTTGTCCCACGTTGTCCCACGTTGTCCCACGATGTCCCACGTTGTCCCACGTTGTCCCACGTTGTCCCACGTTTTCCCACGTTGTCCCACGTTGTCCCACGGTGTCCAACGATGTCCAACGATGTCCAACGGTGTCCCACGTTGTCCCACGTTGTCCCACGTTGTCCCACGGTGTCCAACGATGTCCAACGGTGTCCAACGGTGTCCCACGTTGTCCCACGTTGTCCCACGGTGTCCAACGATGTCCAACGATGTCCAACGGTGTCCCACGGTGTCCAACGGTGTCCCACGTTGTCCCACGTTGTCCCACGTTGTCCCACGTTGTCCCACGTTGTCCCACGATGTCCCACGTTGTCCCACGTTGTCCCACGTTGTCCCACGTTGTCCCACGTTGTCCCACGTTGTCCCACGGTGTCCAACGATGTCCAACGGTGTCCAACGGTGTCCAACGGTGTCCAACGGTGTCCCACGTTGTCCCACGTTGTCCCACGTTGTCCCACGTTGTCCCACGATGTCCCACGTTGTCCCACGTTGTCCCACGTTGTCCCACGGTGTCCAACGATGTCCAACGGTGTCCCACGTTGTCCAACGGTGTCCCACGTTGTCCCACGTTGTCCCACGTTGTCCCACGTTGTCCCACGTTGTCCCACGTTGTCCCACGGTGTCCAACGATGTCCAACGGTGTCCAACGGTGTCCCACGGTGTCCAACGGTGTCCCACGTTGTCCCACGTTGTCCCACGTTGTCCCACGTTGTCCCACGTTGTCCCACGTTGTCCAACGATGTCCAACGGTGTCCCACGTTGTCCCACGTTGTTCCATGGTTTCCCACGTTGTCCCACGTTGTCCCACGTTGTCCCACGTTGTCCCACGTTGTCCCACGGTGTCCCAAGGTGTCCAACGATGTCCAACGGTGTCCCACGTTGTCCCACGTTGTCCCACGTTGTCCCACGTTGTCCCACGTTGTCCCACGATGTCCCACGTTGTCCCACGTTGTCCCACGTTGTCCCAAGTTGTCCCACGTTGTCCCACGTTGTCCCACGTTGTCCCACGTGGTCCCACGTTGTCCCACGTTGTCCCACGGTGTCCAACGATGTCCAACGGTGTCCCACGTTGTCCAACGGTGTCCCACGTTGTCCCACGTTGTCCCACGTTGTCCCACGTTGTCCCACGTTGTCCCACGTTGTCCAACGATGTCCAACGGTGTCCCACGTTGTCCCACGTTGTTCCATGGTTTCCCACGTTGTCCCACGTTGTCCCACGTTGTCCCACGGTGTCCAACGATGTCCAACGGTGTCCCACGTTGTCCCACGTTGTCCCACGTTGTCCCACGTTGTCCCACGTTGTCCCACGTTGTCCCACGTTGTCCCACGTTGTCCCACGGTGTCCAACGATGTCCAACGGTGTCCAGCGATGTCCAACGGTGTCCCACGTTGTCCCACGTTGTCCCACGTTGTCCCACGCTTTCCCACGTTGTCCCACGTTGTCCCACGGTGTCCAACGATGTCCAACGATGTCCAACGGTGTCCCACGTTGTCCCACATTGTTCCATGGTTTCCCACGTTGTCCCACGTTGTCCCACGTTGTCCCACGGTGTCCAACGATGTCCAACGGTGTCCAACGGTGTCCAACGGTGTCCAACGGTGTCCCACGTTGTCCCACGTTGTCCCACGTTGTCCCACGTTGTCCCACGATGTCCCACGTTGTCCCACGTTGTCCCACGTTGTCCCACATTGTCCCACGTTGTCCCACGTTGTCCCACGTTGTCCCACGTGGTCCCACGTTGTCCCACGTTGTCCCACGTTGTCCCACGTTGTCCCACGTTGTCCCACGATGTCCCACGTTGTCCCACGTTGTCCCACGTTGTCCCAAGTTGTCCCACGTTGTCCCACGTTGTCCCACGTTGTCCCACGTGGTCCCACGTTGTCCCACGTTGTCCCACGGTGTCCAACGATGTCCAACGGTGTCCCACGTTGTCCAACGGTGTCCCACGTTGCCCCACGTTGTCCCACGTTGTCCCACGTTGTCCCACGTTGTCCCACGTTGTCCCACGTTGTCCAACGATGTCCAACGGTGTCCCACGTTGTCCCACGTTGTTCCATGGTTTCCCACGTTGTCCCACGTTGTCCCACGTTGTCCCACGGTGTCCAACGATGTCCAACGGTGTCCCACGTTGTCCCACGTTGTCCCACGTTGTCCCACGTTGTCCCACGTTGTCCCACGTTGTCCCACGTTGTCCCACGTTGTCCCACGTGGTCCCACGTTGTCCCACGTTGTCCCACGGTGTCCAACGATGTCCAACGGTGTCCCACGTTGTCCAACGGTGTCCCACGTTGCCCCACGTTGTCCCACGTTGTCCCACGTTGTCCCACGTTGTCCCACGTTGTCCCACGTTGTCCAACGATGTCCAACGGTGTCCCACGTTGTCCCACGTTGTTCCATGGTTTCCCACGTTGTCCCACGTTGTCCCACATTGTCCCACGTGGTCCCACGTTGTCCCACGTTGTCCCACGGTGTCCAACGGTGTCCAACGATGTCCCACGTTGTCCCACGTTGTCCCACGTTGTCCCACGTTGTCCCACGGTGTCCCACGTTGTCCCACGTTGTCCCACGTTGTCCCACGTTGTCCCACGTTGTCCCACGTTGTCCCACGTTGTCCCACGTTGTCCCACGTTGTCCCACGTTGTCCCACGGTGTCCAACGATGTCCAACGGTGTCCAACGGTGTCCCACGTTGTCCCACGTTGTCCCACGTTGTCCCACGTTGTCCCACGTTGTCCCACGTTGTCCCACGTTGTCCCACGTTGTCCCACGGTGTCCAACGATGTCCAACGGTGTCCAGCGATGTCCAACGGTGTCCCACGTTGTCCCACGTTTTCCCACGTTGTCCCACGTTGTCCCACGTTGTCCAACGATGTCCAACGGTGTCCCACGTTGTCCCACGTTGTTCCATGGTTTCCCACGTTGTCCCACGTTGTCCCACGTTGTCCCACGGTGTCCAACGATGTCCAACGGTGTCCCACGTTGTCCCACGTTGTCCCACGTTGTCCCACGTTGTCCCACGTTGTCCCACGTTGTCCCACGTTGTCCCACGTTGTCCCACGGTGTCCAACGATGTCCAACGGTGTCCAGCGATGTCCAACGGTGTCCCACGTTGTCCCACGTTTTCCCACGTTGTCCCACGCTTTCCCACGTTGTCCCACGTTGTCCCACGGTGTCCAACGATGTCCAACGATGTCCAACGGTGTCCCACGTTGTCCCACATTGTTCCATGGTTTCCCACGTTGTCCCACGTTGTCCCACGTTGTCCCACGGTGTCCAACGATGTCCAACGGTGTCCAACGGTGTCCAACGGTGTCCAACGGTGTCCCACGTTGTCCCACGTTGTCCCACATTGTCCCACGTTGTCCCACGTTGTCCCACGTTGTCCCACGTTGTCCCACGTTGTCCCACATTGTCCCACGTTGTCCCACGTTGTCCCACGTTGTCCCACGTGGTCCCACGTTGTCCCACGTTGTCCCACGTTGTCCCACGTTGTCCCACGTTGTCCCACGATGTCCCACGTTGTCCCACGTTGTCCCACGTTGTCCCAAGTTGTCCCACGTTGTCCCACGTTGTCCCACGTTGTCCCACGTGGTCCCACGTTGTCCCACGTTGTCCCACGGTGTCCAACGATGTCCAACGGTGTCCCACGTTGTCCAACGGTGTCCCACGTTGCCCCACGTTGTCCCACGTTGTCCCACGTTGTCCCACGTTGTCCCACGTTGTCCCACGTTGTCCAACGATGTCCAACGGTGTCCCACGTTGTCCCACGTTGTTCCATGGTTTCCCACGTTGTCCCACGTTGTCCCACGTTGTCCCACGGTGTCCAACGGTGTCCCACGGTGTCCCACGTTGTCCCACGTTGTCCCACGTTGTCCCACGTTGTCCCACGTTGTCCCACGTTGTCCCACGTTGTCCCACGTTGTCCCACGGTGTCCAACGATGTCCAACGGTGTCCAGCGATGTCCAACGGTGTCCCACGTTGTCCCACGTTTTCCCACGTTGTCCCACGCTTTCCCACGTTGTCCCACGTTGTCCCACGGTGTCCAACGATGTCCAACGATGTCCAACGGTGTCCCACGTTGTCCCACATTGTTCCATGGTTTCCCACGTTGTCCCACGTTGTCCCACATTGTCCCACGTGGTCCCACGTTGTCCCACGTTGTCCCACGGTGTCCAACGGTGTCCAACGATGTCCCACGTTGTCCCACGTTGTCCCACGTTGTCCCACGTTGTCCCACGGTGTCCCACGTTGTCCCACGTTGTCCCACGTTGTCCCACGTTGTCCCACGTTGTCCCACGTTGTCCCACGTTGTCCCACGTTGTCCCACGTTGTCCCACGTTGTCCCACGTTGTCCCACGTTGTCCCACGTTGTCCCACGGTGTCCAACGATGTCCAACGGTGTCCAACGGTGTCCCACGTTGTCCCACGTTGTCCCACGTTGTCCCACGTTGTCCCACGTTGTCCCACGTTGTCCCACGTTGTCCCACGTTGTCCCACGGTGTCCAACGATGTCCAACGGTGTCCAGCGATGTCCAACGGTGTCCCACGTTGTCCCACGTTGTTCCATGGTTTCCCACGTTGTCCCACGTTGTCCCACGTTGTCCCACGTTGTCCCACGTTGTCCCACGTTGTCCCACGTTGTCCCACGTTGTCCCACGTTGTCCCACGTTGTCCCACGGTGTCCAACGGTGCCCAACGATGTCCCACGTTGTCCCACGTTGTCCCACGTTGTCCCACGTTGTCCCACGATGTCCCACGTTGTCCCACGTTGTCCCACGTTGTCCCACGTTGTCCCACGTTGTCCCACGTTGTCCCACGTTGTCCCACGTTGTCCCACGTTGTCCGACGTTGTCCCACGTTGTCCCACGTTGTCCCACGTTGTCCCACGGTGTCCAACGATGTCCAACGATGTCCAACGGTGTCCCACGTTGTCCCACGTTGTTCCATGGTTTCCCACGTTGTCCCACGTTGTCCCACGTTGTCCCACGGTGTCCAACGATGTCCAACGGTGTCCAACGGTGTCCAACGGTGTCCAACGGTGTCCCACGTTGTCCCACGTTGTCCCACGTTGTCCCACGTTGTCCCACGATGTCCCACGTTGTCCCACGTTGTCCCACGTTGTCCCACGGTGTCCAACGATGTCCAACGATGTCCAACGGTGTCCCACGGTGTCCAACGGTGTCCCACGTTGTCCCACGTTGTCCCACGTTGTCCCACGTTGTCCCACGTTGTCCCACGATGTCCCACGTTGTGCCACGTTGTCCCACGTTGTCCCACGTTGTCCCACGTTGTCCCACGTTGTCCCACGGTGTCCAACGATGTCCAACGGTGTCCAACGGTGTCCAACGGTGTCCAACGATGTCCAACGATGTCCAACGATGTCCAACGGTGTCCAACGATGTCCCACGATGTCCCACGTTGTCCCACGTTGTCCCACGTTGTCCCACGTTGTCCCACGTTGTCCCACGTTGTCCCACGGTGTCCAACGATGTCCAACGGTGTCCAACGGTGTCCAACGGTGTCCAACGATGTCCAACGATGTCCAACGATGTCCAACGGTGTCCAACGATGTCCAACGATGTCCAACGGTGTCCCACGATGTCCAACGATGTCCAACGATGTCCAACGGTGTCCAACGATGTCCAACGGTGTCCAACGATGTCCAACGATGTCCAACGGTGTCCCACGATGTCCAACGATGTCCAACGATGTCCAACGGTGTCCAACGGTGTCCAACGGTGTCCCACGGTGTCCAACGGTGTCCCACGTTGTCCCACGTTGTCCCACGTTGTCCCACGTTGTCCCACGATGTCCCACGTTGTCCAACGGTGTCCAACGGTGTCCAACGATGTCCAACGATGTCCAACGGTGTCCCACGATGTCCAACGATGTCCAACGATGTCCAACGGTGTCCCACGTTGTCCCACGCTGTCCCACGTTGTCCCACGTTGTCCCACGTTGTCCCACGGTGTCCAACGATGTCCAACGGTGTCCCACGTTGTCCAACGGTGTCCCACGTTGTCCCACGTTGTCCCACGTTGTCCCACGTTGTCCCACGTTGTCCCACGTTGTCCCACGGTGTCCAACGATGTCCAACGGTGTCCAACGGTGTCCCACGGTGTCCAACGGTGTCCCACGTTGTCCCACGTTGTCCCACGTTTTCCCACGTTGTCCCACGCTTTCCCACGTTGTCCCACGTTGTCCCACGGTGTCCAACGATGTCCAACGATGTCCAACGGTGTCCCACGTTGTCCCACATTGTTCCATGGTTTCCCACGTTGTCCCACGTTGTCCCACGTTGTCCCACGGTGTCCAACGATGTCCAACGGTGTCCAACGGTGTCCAACGGTGTCCAACGGTGTCCCACGTTGTCCCACGTTGTCCCACGTTGTCCCACGTTGTCCCACGTTGTCCCACGATGTCCCACGTTGTCCCACGTTGTCCCACGTTGTCCCACATTGTCCCACGTGGTCCCACGTTGTCCCACGTTGTCCCACGGTGTCCAACGGTGTCCAACGATGTCCCACGTTGTCCCACGTTGTCCCACGTTGTCCCACGTTGTCCCACGGTGTCCCACGTTGTCCCACGTTGTCCCACGTTGTCCCACGTTGTCCCACGTTGTCCCACGTTGTCCCACGTTGTCCCACGTTGTCCCACGTTGTCCCACGTTGTCCCACGGTGTCCAACGATGTCCAACGGTGTCCAACGGTGTCCCACGTTGTCCCACGTTGTCCCACGTTGTCCCACGTTGTCCCACGTTGTCCCACGTTGTCCCACGTTGTCCCACGTTGTCCCACGGTGTCCAACGATGTCCAACGGTTTCCAGCGATGTCCAACGGTGTCCCACGTTGTCCCACGTTTTCCCACGTTGTCCCACGTTGTCCCACGGTGTCCAACGATGTCCAACGATGTCCAACGGTGTCCCACGTTGTCCCACGTTGTTCCATGGTTTCCCACGTTGTCCCACGTTGTCCCACGTTGTCCCACGGTGTCCAACGATGTCCAACGGTGTCCAACGGTGTCCAACGGTGTCCAACGGTGTCCCACGTTGTCCCACGTTGTCCCACGTTGTCCCACGATGTCCCACGTTGTCCCACGTTGTCCCACGTTGTCCCACGTTGTCCCACGTTGTCCCACGTTGTCCCACGTTGTCCCACGTTGTCCCACGTTGTCCCACGTTGTCCCACGTTGTCCCACTGTGTCCAACGATGTCCAACGGTGTCCAACGGTGTCCCACGGTGTCCAACGGTGTCCCACGTTGTCCCACGTTGTCCCACGTTGTCCCACGTTGTCCCACGTTGTCCCACGTTGTCCCACGTTGTCCAACGATGTCCAACGGTGTCCCACGTTGTCCCACGTTGTTCCATGGTTTCCCACGTTGTCCCACGTTGTCCCACGTTGTCCCACGGTGTCCAACGATGTCCAACGGTGTCCAACGGTGTCCAACGGTGTCCAACGGTGTCCCACGTTGTCCCACGTTGTCCCACGTTGTCCCACGTTGTCCCACGTTGTCCCACGTTGTCCCACGTTGTCCCACGTTGTCCCACGTTGTCCCACGATGTCCCACGTTGTCCCACGTTGTCCCACGTTGTCCCACGATGTCCCACGTTGTCCCACGTTGTCCCACGTTGTCCCACGTTGTCCCACGGTGTCCAACGGTGTCCAACGATGTCCCACGTTGTCCCACGTTGTCCCACGTTGTCCCACGTTGTCCCACGTTGTCCCACGTTGTCCCACGTTGTCCCACGTTGTCCCACGTTGTCCAACGGTGTCCCACGTTGTCCCACGTTGTTCCATGGTTTCCCACGTTGTCCCACGTTGTCCCACGTTGTCCCACGGTGTCCAACGATGTCCAACGGTGTCCAACGGTGTCCAACGGTGTCCAACGGTGTCCCACGTTGTCCCACGTTGTCCCACGTTGTCCCACGTTGTCCCACGTTGTCCCACGATGTCCCACGTTGTCCCACGTTGTCCCACGTTGTCCCACGTTGTCCCACGTGGTCCCACGTTGTCCCACGTTGTCCCACGGTGTCCAACGATGTCCAACGGTGTCCCACGTTGTCCAACGGTGTCCCACGTTGTCCCACGTTGTCCCACGTTGTCCCACGTTGTCCCACGATGTCCCACGTTGTCCCACGTTGTCCCACGTTGTCCCACGTTGTCCCACGTTGTCCCACGTTGTCCCACGTTGTCCCACGTTGTCCCACGTTGTCCCACGTTGTCCCACGTTGTCCCACGTTGTCCCACGTTGTCCCACGTTGTCCCACGGTGTCCCACGGTGTCCAACGATGTCCAACGGTGTCCCACGTTGTCCCACGTTGTCCCACGATGTCCCACGTTGTCCCACGTTGTCCCACGTTGTCCCACGTTGTCCCACGTTGTCCCACGTTGTCCCACGTTGTCCCACGGTGTCCAACGATGTCCAACGGTGTCCAACGGTGTCCAACGGTGTCCAACGGTGTCCCACGTTGTCCCACGTTGTCCCACGTTGTCCCACGTTGTCCCACGTTGTCCCACGTTGTCCCACGTTGTCCCACGTTGTCCCACGTTGTCCCACGTTGTCCCACGTTGTCCCACGTTGTCCCACGGTGTCCAAAGGTGCCCAACGATGTCCCACGTTGTCCCACGTTGTCCCACGTTGTCCCACGTTGTCCCACGATGTCCCACGTTGTCCCACGATGTCCCACGTTGTCCCACGTTGTCCCACGTTGTCCCACGTTGTCCCACGTTGTCCCACGTTGTCCGACGTTGTCCCACGTTGTCCCACGTTGTCCCACGTTGTCCCACGGTGTCCAACGATGTCCAACGATGTCCAACGGTGTCCCACGTTGTCCCACGTTGTTCCATGGTTTCCCACGTTGTCCCACGTTGTCCCACGTTGTAACACGGTGTCCAACGATGTCCAACGGTGTCCAACGGTGTCCAACGGTGTCCAACGGTGTCCCACGTTGTCCCACGTTGTCCCACGTTGTCCCACGTTGTCCCACGATGTCCCACGTTGTCCCACGTTGTCCCACGTTGTCCCACGGTGTCCAACGATGTCCAACGATGTCCAACGGTGTCCCACGGTGTCCAACGGTGTCCCACGTTGTCCCACGTTGTCCCACGTTGTCCCACGTTGTCCCACGTTGTCCCACGATGTCCCACGTTGTCCCACGTTGTCCCACGTTGTCCCACGTTGTCCCACGTTGTCCCACGTTGTCCCACGGTGTCCAACGATGTCCAACGGTGTCCAACGGTGTCCAACGGTGTCCAACGATGTCCAACGATGTCCAACGATGTCCAACGGTGTCCAACGATGTCCAACGATGTCCAACGGTGTCCCACGATGTCCAACGATGTCCAACGATGTCCAACGGTGTCCAACGATGTCCAACGGTGTCCAACGATGTCCAACGATGTCCAACGGTGTCCCACGATGTCCAACGATGTCCAACGATGTCCAACGGTGTCCAACGGTGTCCAACGGTGTCCCACGGTGTCCAACGGTGTCCCACGTTGTCCCACGTTGTCCCACGTTGTCCCACGTTGTCCCACGATGTCCCACGTTGTCCAACGGTGTCCAACGGTGTCCAACGATGTCCAACGATGTCCAACGGTGTCCCACGATGTCCAACGATGTCCAACGATGTCCAACGGTGTCCCACGTTGTCCCACGCTGTCCCACGTTGTCCCACGTTGTCCCACGTTGTCCCACGGTGTCCAACGATGTCCAACGGTGTCCCACGTTGTCCAACGGTGTCCCACGTTGTCCCACGTTGTCCCACGTTGTCCCACGTTGTCCCACGTTGTCCCACGTTGTCCCACGGTGTCCAACGATGTCCAACGGTGTCCAACGGTGTCCCACGGTGTCCAACGGTGTCCCACGTTGTCCCACGTTGTCCCACGTTGTCCCACGTTGTCCCACGTTGTCCCACGTTGTTCCATGGTTTCCCACGTTGTCCCACGTTGTCCCACGTTGTCCCACGTTGTCCCACGTTGTCCCACGGTGTCCCAAGGTGTCCAACGATGTCCAACGGTGTCCCACGTTGTCCCACGTTGTCCCACGTTGTCCCACGTTGTCCCACGTTGTCCCACGATGTCCCACGTTGTCCCACGTTGTCCCACGTTGTCCCACGTTGTCCCACGTTGTCCCACGTTGTCCCACGTTGTCCCACGTGGTCCCACGTTGTCCCACGTTGTCCCACGGTGTCCAACGATGTCCAACGGTGTCCCACGTTGTCCAACGGTGTCCCACGTTGTCCCACGTTGTCCCACGTTGTCCCACGTTGTCCCACGTTGTCCCACGTTGTCCCACGTTGTCCAACGATGTCCAACGGTGTCCCACGTTGTCCCACGTTGTTCCATGGTTTCCCACGTTGTCCCACGTTTTCCCACGTTGTCCCACGGTGTCCAACGATGTCCAACGGTGTCCCACGTTGTCCCACGTTGTCCCACGTTGTCCCACGTTGTCCCACGTTGTCCCACGTTGTCCCACGTTGTCCCACGTTGTCCCACGGTGTCCAACGATGTCCAACGGTGTCCAGCGATGTCCAACGGTGTCCCACGTTGTCCCACGTTTTCCCACGTTGTCCCACGTTTTCCCACGTTGTCCCACGTTGTCCCACGGTGTCCAACGATGTCCAACGATGTCCAACGGTGTCCCACGTTGTCCCACGTTGTTCCATGGTTTCCCACGTTGTCCCACGTTGTCCCACGTTGTCCCACGGTGTCCAACGATGTCCAACGGTGTCCAACGGTGTCCAACGGTGTCCAACGGTGTCCCACGTTGTCCCACGTTGTCCCACGTTGTCCCACGTTGTCCCACGTTGTCCCACGATGTCCCACGTTGTCCCACGTTGTCCCACGTTGTCCCACATTGTCCCACGTGGTCCCACGTTGTCCCACGTTGTCCCACGGTGTCCAACGGTGTCCAACGATGTCCCACGTTGTCCCACGTTGTCCCACGTTGTCCCACGTTGTCCCACGGTGTCCCACGTTGTCCCACGTTGTCCCACGTTGTCCCACGTTGTCCCACGTTGTCCCACGTTGTCCCACGTTGTCCCACGTTGTCCCACGTTGTCCCACGTTGTCCCACGGTGTCCAACGATGTCCAACGGTGTCCAGCGATGTCCAACGGTGTCCCACGTTGTCCCACGTTTTCCCACGTTGTCCCACGTTGTCCCACGGTGTCCAACGATGTCCAACGATGTCCAACGTTGTCCCACGTTGTCCCACGTTGTTCCATGGTTTCCCACGTTGTCCCACGTTGTCCCACGTTGTCCCACGGTGTCCAACGATGTCCAACGGTGTCCAACGGTGTCCAACGGTGTCCAACGGTGTCCCACGTTGTCCCACGTTGTCCCACGTTGTCCCACGTTGTCCCACGATGTCCCACGTTGTCCCACGTTGTCCCACGTTGTCCCACGTTGTCCCACGTGGTCCCACGTTGTCCCACGTTGTCCCACGGTGTCCAACGATGTCCAACGGTGTCCCATGTTGTCCAACGGTGTCCCACGTTGTCCCACGTTGTCCCACGTTGTCCCACGTTGTCCCACGATGTCCCACGTTGTCCCACGTTGTCCCACGTTGTCCCACGTTGTCCCACGTTGTCCCACGTTGTCCCACGTTGTCCCACGTTGTCCCACGTTGTCCCACGTTGTCCCACGTTGTCCCACGTTGTCCCACGGTGTCCAACGATGTCCAACGGTGTCCAACGGTGTCCCACGTTGTCCCACGTTGTCCCACGTTGTCCCACGTTGTCCCACGTTGTCCCACGTTGTCCCACGTTGTCCCACGTTGTCCCACGGTGTCCAACGATGTCCAACGGTGTCCAGCGATGTCCAACGGTGTCCCACGTTGTCCCACGTTTTCCCACGTTGTCCCACGTTGTCCCACGGTGTCCAACGATGTCCAACGATGTCCAACGGTGTCCCACGTTGTCCCACGTTGTTCCATGGTTTCCCACGTTGTCCCACGTTGTCCCACGTTGTCCCACGGTGTCCAACGATGTCCAACGGTGTCCAACGGTGTCCAACGGTGTCCAACGGTGTCCCACGTTGTCCCACGTTGTCCCACGTTGTCCCACGTTGTCCCACGGTGTCCAACGATGTCCAACGGTGTCCAACGGTGTCCAACGGTGTCCCACGTTGTCCCACGTTGTCCCACGTTGTCCCACGATGTCCCACGTTGTCCCACGTTGTCCCACGTTGTCCCACGTTGTCCCACGTTGTCCCACGTTGTCCCACGTTGTCCCACGTTGTCCCACGTTGTCCCACGTTGTCCCACGTTGTCCCACGGTGTCCAACGATGTCCAACGGTGTCCAACGGTGTCCCACGGTGTCCAACGGTGTCCCACGTTGTCCCACGTTGTCCCACGTTGTCCCACGGTGTCCAACGATGTCCTACGGTGTCCCACGTTGTCCCACGTTGTCCCACGTTGTCCCACGTTGTCCCACGTTGTCCCACGATGTCCCACGTTGTCCCACGTTGTCCCACGTTGTCCCACGTTGTCCCACGTTGTCCCACGTTGTCCCACGTTGTCCCACGTTGTCCCACGTTTTCCCACGTTGTCCCACGTTGTCCCACGGTGTCCAACGATGTCCAACGGTGTCCCACGTTGTCCCACGTTGTCCCACGTTGTCCCACGTTGTCCCACGTTGTCCCACGTTGTCCCACGTTGTCCCACGTTGTCCCACATTGTCCCACGTTGTCCCACGTTGTCCCACGTTGTCCCACGTTGTCCCACGTTGTCCCACGTTGTCCCACGTTTTCCCACGTTGTCCCACGTTGTCCCACGGTGTCCAACGATGTCCAACGGTGTCCCACGTTGTCCAACGGTGTCCCACGTTGTCCCACGTTGTCCCACGTTGTCCCACGTTGTCCCACGTTGTCCCACGTTGTCCCACGTTGTCCAACGGTGTCCCACGTTGTCCCACGTTGTCCCACGTTGTCCCACGGTGTCCAACGATGTCCTACGATGTCCCACGTTGTCCCACGTTGTCCCACGTTGTCCCACGTTGTCCCACGTTGTCCCACGATGTCCCACGTTGTCCCACGTTGTCCCACGTTGTCCCACGTTGTCCCACGATGTCCCACGTTGTCCCACGTTGTCCCACGTTGTCCCACGGTGTCCAACGATGTCCAACGATGTCCAACGGTGTCCCACGTTGTCCCACGTTGTTCCATGGTTTCCCACGTTGTCCCACGTTGTCCCACGTTGTCCCACGGTGTCCCACGTTGTCCCACGTTGTCCCACGTTGTCCCACGTTGTCCCACGTTGTCCCACGTTGTCCCACGTTGTCCCACGTTGTCCCACGTTGTCCCACGTTGTCCCACGGTGTCCAACGATGTCCAACGGTGTCCAGCGATGTCCAACGGTGTCCCACGTTGTCCCACGTTTTCCCACGTTGTCCCACGTTGTCCCACGGTGTCCAACGATGTCCAACGATGTCCAACGGTGTCCCACGTTGTCCCACGTTGTTCCATGGTTTCCCACGTTGTCCCACGTTGTCCCACGTTGTCCCACGGTGTCCAACGATGTCCAACGGTGTCCAACGGTGTCCAACGGTGTCCAACGGTGTCCCACGTTGTCCCACGTTGTCCCACGTTGTCCCACGTTGTCCCACGATGTCCCACGTTGTCCCACGTTGTCCCACGTTGTCCCACGTGGTCCCACGTTGTCCCACGTTGTCCCACGGTGTCCAACGATGTCCAACGGTGTCCCATGTTGTCCAACGGTGTCCCACGTTGTCCCACGTTGTCCCACGTTGTCCCACGTTGTCCCACGATGTCCCACGTTGTCCCACGTTGTCCCACGTTGTCCCACGTTGTCCCACGTTGTCCCACGTTGTCCCACGTTGTCCCACGTTGTCCCACGTTGTCCCACGTTGTCCCACGTTGTCCCACGTTGTCCCACGTTGTCCCACGGTGTCCAACGATGTCCAACGGTGTCCAACGGTGTCCAACGGTGTCCAACGGTGTCCCACGTTGTCCCACGTTGTCCCACGTTGTCCCACGGTGTCCAACGATGTCCAACGGTGTCCAACGGTGTCCAACGGTGTCCAACGGTGTCCCACGTTGTCCCACGTTGTCCCACGTTGTCCCACGATGTCCCACGTTGTCCCACGTTGTCCCACGTTGTCCCACGTTGTCCCACGTTGTCCCACGTTGTCCCACGTTGTCCCACGTTGTCCCACGTTGTCCCACGTTGTCCCACGTTGTCCCACGGTGTCCAACGATGTCCAACGGTGTCCAACGGTGTCCCACGGTGTCCAACGGTGTCCCACGTTGTCCCACGTTGTCCCACGTTGTCCCACGGTGTCCAACGATGTCCTACGGTGTCCCACGTTGTCCCACGTTGTCCCACGTTGTCCCACGTTGTCCCACGTTGTCCCACGTTGTCCCACGATGTCCCACGTTGTCCCACGTTGTCCCACGTTGTCCCACGTTGTCCCACGTTGTCCCACGTTGTCCCACGTTGTCCCACGTTGTCCCACGTTTTCCCACGTTGTCCCACGTTGTCCCACGGTGTCCAACGATGTCCAACGGTGTCCCACGTTGTCCCACGTTGTCCCACGTTGTCCCACGTTGTCCCACGTTGTCCCACGTTGTCCCACGTTGTCCCACGTTGTCCCACATTGTCCCACGTTGTCCCACGTTGTCCCACGTTGTCCCACGTTGTCCCACGTTGTCCCACGTTGTCCCACGTTTTCCCACGTTGTCCCACGTTGTCCCACGGTGTCCAACGATGTCCAACGGTGTCCCACGTTGTCCAACGGTGTCCCACGTTGTCCCACGTTGTCCCACGTTGTCCCACGTTGTCCCACGTTGTCCCACGTTGTCCCACGTTGTCCAACGGTGTCCCACGTTGTCCCACGTTGTCCCACGTTGTCCCACGGTGTCCAACGATGTCCTACGGTGTCCCACGTTGTCCCACGTTGTCCCACGTTGTCCCACGTTGTCCCACGTTGTCCCACGATGTCCCACGTTGTCCCACGTTGTCCCACGTTGTCCCACGTTGTCCCACGATGTCCCACGTTGTCCCACGTTGTCCCACGTTGTCCAACGGTGTCCAACGATGTCCAACGATGTCCAACGGTGTCCCACGTTGTCCCACGTTGTTCCATGGTTTCCCACGTTGTCCCACGTTGTCCCACGTTGTCCCACGTTGTCCCACGTTGTCCCACGTTGTCCCACGATGTCCCACGTTGTCCCACGTTGTCCCACGTTGTCCCACGTTGTCCCACGTTGTCCCACGTTGTCCCACGTTGTCCCACGTTGTCCCACGTTGTCCCACGTTGTCCCACGTTTTCCCACGTTGTCCCACGTTGTCCCACGGTGTCCAACGATGTCCAACGGTGTCCAACGGTGTCCCACGGTGTCCAACGTTGTCCCACGTTGTCCCACGTTGTCCCACGTTGTCCCACGTTGTCCCACGTTGTCCCACGTTGTCCCACGTTGTCCCACGTTGTCCCACGTTGTCCCACGTTGTCCCACGTTGTCCCACGTTGTCCCACGTTGTCCCACGTTGTCCCACGTTTTCCCACGTTGTCCCACGTTGTCCCACGTTGTCCCACGTTGTCCCACGGTGTCCAACGATGTCCAACGATGTCCAACGGTGTCCCACGTTGTCCCACGTTGTTCCATGGTTTCCCACGTTGTCCCACGTTGTCCCACGTTGTCCCACGTTGTCCCACGTTGTCCCACGTTGTCCCACGATGTCCCACGTTGTCCCACGTTGTCCCACGTTGTCCCACGTTGTCCCACGTTGTCCCACGTTGTCCCACGTTGTCCCACGTTGTCCCACGTTGTCCCACGTTGTCCCACGTTTTCCCACGTTGTCCCACGTTGTCCCACGGTGTCCAACGATGTCCAACGGTGTCCAACGGTGTCCCACGTTGTCCCACGTTGTCCCACGTTGTCCCACGTTGTCCCACGTTGTCCCACGTTGTCCCACGTTGTCCCACGTTGTCCCACGTTGTCCCACGTTGTCCCACGGTGTCCAACGATGTCCAACGGTGTCCAACGGTGTCCAACGGTGTCCAACGGTGTCCCACGTTGTCCCACGTAGTCCCACGTTGTCCCACGTTGTCCCACGTTGTCCCACGATGTCCCACGTTGTCCCACGTTGTCCCACGTTGTCCCACATTGTCCCACGTGGTCCCACGTTGTCCCACGTTGTCCCACGGTGTCCAACGGTGTCCAACGATGTCCCACGTTGTCCCACGTTGTCCCACGTTGTCCCACGTTGTCCCACGGTGTCCCACGTTGTCCCACGTTGTCCCACGTTGTCCCACGTTGTCCCACGTTGTCCCACGTTGTCCCACGTTGTCCCACGTTGTCCCACGTTGTCCCACGTTGTCCCACGTTGTCCCACGGTGTCCAACGATGTCCAACGGTGTCCAGCGATGTCCAACGGTGTCCCACGTTGTCCCACGTTTTCCCACGTTGTCCCACGTTGTCCCACGGTGTCCAACGATGTCCAACGATGTCCAACGGTGTCCCACGTTGTCCCACGTTGTTCCATGGTTTCCCACGTTGTCCCACGTTGTCCCACGTTGTCCCACGGTGTCCAACGATGTCCAACGGTGTCCAACGGTGTCCAACGGTGTCCAACGGTGTCCCACGTTGTCCCACGTTGTCCCACGTTGTCCCACGTTGTCCCACGATGTCCCACGTTGTCCCACGTTGTCCCACGTTGTCCCACGTTGTCCCACGTGGTCCCACGTTGTCCCACGTTGTCCCACGGTGTCCAACGATGTCCAACGGTGTCCCATGTTGTCCAACGGTGTCCCACGTTGTCCCACGTTGTCCCACGTTGTCCCACGTTGTCCCACGATGTCCCACGTTGTCCCACGTTGTCCCACGTTGTCCCACGTTGTCCCACGTTGTCCCACGTTGTCCCACGTTGTCCCACGTTGTCCCACGTTGTCCCACGTTGTCCCACGTTGTCCCACGTTGTCCCACGGTGTCCAACGATGTCCAACGGTGTCCAACGGTGTCCCACGTTGTCCCACGTTGTCCCACGTTGTCCCACGTTGTCCCACGTTGTCCCACGTTGTCCCACGTTGTCCCACGTTGTCCCACGGTGTCCAACGATGTCCAACGGTGTCCAGCGATGTCCAACGTTGTCCCACGTTGTCCCACGTTTTCCCACGTTGTCCCACGTTGTCCCACGGTGTCCAACGATGTCCAACGATGTCCAACGGTGTCCCACGTTGTCCCACGTTGTTCCATGGTTTCCCACGTTGTCCCACGTTGTCCCACGTTGTCCCACGGTGTCCAACGATGTCCAACGGTGTCCAACGGTGTCCAACGGTGTCCAACGGTGTCCCACGTTGTCCCACGTTGTCCCACGTTGTCCCACGTTGTCCCACGGTGTCCAACGATGTCCAACGGTGTCCAACGGTGTCCAACGGTGTCCAACGGTGTCCCACGTTGTCCCACGTTGTCCCACGTTGTCCCACGATGTCCCACGTTGTCCCACGTTGTCCCACGTTGTCCCACGTTGTCCCACGTTGTCCCACGTTGTCCCACGTTGTCCCACGTTGTCCCACGTTGTCCCACGTTGTCCCACGTTGTCCCACGGTGTCCAACGATGTCCAACGGTGTCCAACGGTGTCCCACGGTGTCCAACGGTGTCCCACGTTGTCCCACGTTGTCCCACGTTGTCCCACGGTGTCCAACGATGTCCTACGGTGTCCCACGTTGTCCCACGTTGTCCCACGTTGTCCCACGTTGTCCCACGTTGTCCCACGATGTCCCACGTTGTCCCACGTTGTCCCACGTTGTCCCACGTTGTCCCACGTTGTCCCACGTTGTCCCACGTTGTCCCACGTTGTCCCACGTTTTCCCACGTTGTCCCACGTTGTCCCACGGTGTCCAACGATGTCCAACGGTGTCCCACGTTGTCCCACGTTGTCCCACGTTGTCCCACGTTGTCCCACGTTGTCCCACGTTGTCCCACGTTGTCCCACGTTGTCCCACATTGTCCCACGTTGTCCCACGTTGTCCCACGTTGTCCCACGTTGTCCCACGTTGTCCCACGTTGTCCCACGTTTTCCCACGTTGTCCCACGTTGTCCCACGGTGTCCAACGATGTCCAACGGTGTCCCACGTTGTCCAACGGTGTCCCACGTTGTCCCACGTTGTCCCACGTTGTCCCACGTTGTCCCACGTTGTCCCACGTTGTCCCACGTTGTCCAACGGTGTCCCACGTTGTCCCACGTTGTCCCACGTTGTCCCACGGTGTCCAACGATGTCCTACGGTGTCCCACGTTGTCCCACGTTGTCCCACGTTGTCCCACGTTGTCCCACGTTGTCCCACGATGTCCCACGTTGTCCCACGTTGTCCCACGTTGTCCCACGTTGTCCCACGATGTCCCACGTTGTCCCACGTTGTCCCACGTTGTCCCACGGTGTCCAACGATGTCCAACGATGTCCAACGGTGTCCCACGTTGTCCCACGTTGTTCCATGGTTTCCCACGTTGTCCCACGTTGTCCCACGTTGTCCCACGTTGTCCCACGTTGTCCCACGTTGTCCCACGATGTCCCACGTTGTCCCACGTTGTCCCACGTTGTCCCACGTTGTCCCACGTTGTCCCACGTTGTCCCACGTTGTCCCACGTTGTCCCACGTTGTCCCACGTTGTCCCACGTTTTCCCACGTTGTCCCACGTTGTCCCACGGTGTCCAACGATGTCCAACGGTGTCCAACGGTGTCCCACGGTGTCCAACGTTGTCCCACGTTGTCCCACGTTGTCCCACGTTGTCCCACGTTGTCCCACGTTGTCCCACGTTGTCCCACGTTGTCCCACGTTGTCCCACGTTGTCCCACGTTGTCCCACGTTGTCCCACGTTGTCCCACGTTGTCCCACGTTGTCCCACGTTGTCCCACGTTGTCCCACGTTGTCCCACGTTTTCCCACGTTGTCCCACGTTGTCCCACGGTGTCCAACGATGTCCAACGGTGTCCCACGTTGTCCAACGGTGTCCCACGTTGTCCCACGTTGTCCCACGTTGTCCCACGTTGTCAAACGATGTCCCACGCTGTCCCACGTTGTCCCACGTTGTCCCACGATGTCCCACGTTGTCCCACGTTGTCCCACGTTGTCCCACGTTGTCCCACGTTGTCCCACGTTGTCCCACGTTGTCCCACGTTGTCCCACGTTGTCCCACGGTGTCCAACGATGTCCAACGGTGTCCAACGGTGTCCCACGGTGTCCAACGGTGTCCCACGTTGTCCCACGTTGTCCCACGTTGTCCCACGTTGTCCCACGTTGTCCCACGTTGTCCCACGTTGTCAAACGATGTCCCACGCTGTCCCACGTTGTCCCACGTTGTCCCACGATGTCCCACGTTGTCCCACGGTGTCCAACGGTGTCCCACGTTGTCCCACGTTGTCCCACGTTGTCCCACGTTGTCCCACGTTGTCCCACGTTGTCCCACGTTGTCCAACGATGTCCAACGGTGTCCCACGTTGCCCCACGTTGTTCCATGGTTTCCCACGTTGTCCCACGTTGTCCCACGTTGTCCCACGTTGTCCCACGTTGTCCCACGTTGTCCCACGTTGTCCCACGTTGTCCCACGTTGTCCCACGTTGTCCCACGTTGTCCCACGTTGTCCCACGTTGTCCCACGGTGTCCAACGGTGTCCAACGATGTCCCACGTTGTCCCACGTTGTCCCACGTTGTCCCACGTTGTCCCACGATGTCCCACGTTGTCCCACGTTGTCCCACGTTGTCCCACGTTGTCCCACGTTGTCCCACGTTGTCCCACGTTGTCCCACGTTGTCCCACGTTGTCCCACGTTGTCCCACGTTGTCCCACGGTGTCCAACGATGTCCAACGGTGTCCAGCGATGTCCAACGGTGTCCCACGTTGTCCCACGTTTTCCCACGTTGTCCCACGTTGTCCCACGGTGTCCAACGATGTCCAACGATGTCCAACGGTGTCCCACGTTGTCCCACGCTGTCCCACGTTGTCCCACGTTGTCCCACGTTGTCCCACGGTGTCCAACGATGTCCAACGGTGTCCCACGTTGTCCAACGGTGTCCCACGTTGTCCCACGTTGTCCCACGTTGTCCCACGTTGTCCCACGTTGTCCCACGTTGTCCCACGTTGTCCCACGTTGTCCCACGTTGTCCCACGTTGTCCCACGGTGTCCAACGATGTCCAACGGTGTCCAACGGTGTCCCACGGTGTCCAACGGTGTCCCACGTTGTCCCACGTTGTCCCACGTTGTCCCACGTTGTCCCACGTTGTCCCACGTTGTCCAACGATGTCCAACGGTGTCCCACGTTGTCCCACGTTGTTCCATGGTTTCCCACGTTGTCCCACGTTGTCCCACGTTGTCCCACGTTGTCCCACGGTGTCCCACGGTGTCCAACGATGTCCAACGGTGTCCCACGTTGTCCCACGTTGTCCCACGTTGTCCCACGTTGTCCCACGTTGTCCCACGATGTCCCACGTTGTCCCACGTTGTCCCACGTTGTCCCAAGTTGTCCCACGTTGTCCCACGTTGTCCCACGTTGTCCCACGTGGTCCCACGTTGTCCCACGTTGTCCCACGGTGTCCAACGATGTCCAACGGTGTCCCACGTTGTCCAACGGTGTCCCACGTTGTCCCACGTTGTCCCACGTTGTCCCACGTTGTCCCACGTTGTCCCACGTTGTCCCACGTTGTCCAACGATGTCCAACGGTGTCCCACGTTGTCCCACGTTGTTCCATGGTTTCCCACGTTGTCCCACGTTGTCCCACGTTGTCCCACGGTGTCCAACGATGTCCAACGGTGTCCCACGTTGTCCCACGTTGTCCCACGTTGTCCCACGTTGTCCCACGTTGTCCCACGTTGTCCCACGTTGTCCCACGTTGTCCCACGGTGTCCAACGATGTCCAACGGTGTCCAGCGATGTCCAACGGTGTCCCACGTTGTCCCACGTTTTCCCACGTTGTCCCACGTTTTCCCACGTTGTCCCACGTTGTCCCACGGTGTCCAACGATGTCCAACGATGTCCAACGGTGTCCCACGTTGTCCCACGTTGTTCCATGGTTTCCCACGTTGTCCCACGTTGTCCCACGTTGTCCCACGGTGTCCAACGGTGTCCAACGATGTCCCACGTTGTCCCACGTTGTCCCACGTTGTCCCACGTTGTCCCACGGTGTCCCACGTTGTCCCACGTTGTCCCACGTTGTCCCACGTTGTCCCACGTTGTCCCACGTTGTCCCACGTTGTCCCACGTTGTCCCACGTTGTCCCACGTTGTCCCACGTTGTCCCACGTTGTCCCACGGTGTCCAACGATGTCCAACGGTGTCCAGCGATGTCCAACGGTGTCCCACGTTGTCCCACGTTTTCCCACGTTGTCCCACGTTGTCCCACGGTGTCCAACGATGTCCAACGATGTCCAACGGTGTCCCACGTTGTCCCACGTTGTTCCATGGTTTCCCACGTTGTCCCACGTTGTCCCACGTTGTCCCACGGTGTCCAACGATGTCCAACGGTGTCCAACGGTGTCCAACGGTGTCCAACGGTGTCCCACGTTGTCCCACGTTGTCCCACGTTGTCCCACGTTGTCCCACGTTGTCCCACGATGTCCCACGTTGTCCCACGTTGTCCCACGTTGTCCCACGTTGTCCCACGTGGTCCCACGTTGTCCCACGTTGTCCCACGGTGTCCAACGATGTCCAACGGTGTCCCACGTTGTCCAACGGTGTCCCACGTTGTCCCACGTTGTCCCACGTTGTCCCACGTTGTCCCACGATGTCCCACGTTGTCCCACGTTGTCCCACGTTGTCCCACGTTGTCCCACGTTGTCCCACGTTGTCCCACGTTGTCCAACGGTGTCCCACGTTGTCCCACGTTGTCCCACGTTGTCCCACGGTGTCCAACGATGTCCTACGGTGTCCCACGTTGTCCCACGTTGTCCCACGTTGTCCCACGTTGTCCCACGTTGTCCCACGATGTCCCACGTTGTCCCACGTTGTCCCACGTTGTCCCACGTTGTCCCACGATGTCCCACGTTGTCCCACGTTGTCCCACGTTGTCCCACGGTGTCCAACGATGTCCAACGATGTCCAACGGTGTCCCACGTTGTCCCACGTTGTTCCATGGTTTCCCACGTTGTCCCACGTTGTCCCACGTTGTCCCACGTTGTCCCACGTTGTCCCACGTTGTCCCACGATGTCCCACGTTGTCCCACGTTGTCCCACGTTGTCCCACGTTGTCCCACGTTGTCCCACGTTGTCCCACGTTGTCCCACGTTGTCCCACGTTGTCCCACGTTGTCCCACGTTTTCCCACGTTGTCCCACGTTGTCCCACGGTGTCCAACGATGTCCAACGGTGTCCAACGGTGTCCCACGGTGTCCAACGTTGTCCCACGTTGTCCCACGTTGTCCCACGTTGTCCCACGTTGTCCCACGTTGTCCCACGTTGTCCCACGTTGTCCCACGTTGTCCCACGTTGTCCCACGTTGTCCCACGTTGTCCCACGTTGTCCCACGTTGTCCCACGTTGTCCCACGTTGTCCCACGTTGTCCCACGTTTTCCCACGTTGTCCCACGTTGTCCCACGGTGTCCAACGATGTCCAACGGTGTCCCACGTTGTCCAACGGTGTCCCACGTTGTCCCACGTTGTCCCACGTTGTCCCACGTTGTCAAACGATGTCCCACGCTGTCCCACGTTGTCCCACGTTGTCCCACGATGTCCCACGTTGTCCCACGTTGTCCCACGTTGTCCCACGTTGTCCCACGTTGTCCCACGTTGTCCCACGATGTCCCACGTTGTCCCACGTTGTCCCACGTTGTCCCACGGTGTCCAACGATGTCCAACGGTGTCCAACGGTGTCCCACGGTGTCCAACGGTGTCCCACGTTGTCCCACGTTGTCCCACGTTGTCCCACGTTGTCCCACGTTGTCCCACGTTGTCCCACGTTGTCCCACGTTGTCCCACGGTGTCCAACGATGTCCAACGGTGTCCCACGTTGTCCCACGTTGTCCCACGGTGTCCCACGTTGTCCCACGTTGTCCCACGTTGTCCCACGTTGTCCCACGTTGTCCCACGTTGTCCCACGTTGTCCCACGTTGTCCCACGTTGTCCCACGTTGTCCCACGTTGTCCCACGTTGTCCCACGGTGTCCAACGATGTCCAACGGTGTCCAGCGATGTCCAACGGTGTCCCACGTTGTCCCACGTTTTCCCACGTTGTCCCACGTTGTCCCACGGTGTCCAACGATGTCCAACGATGTCCAACGGTGTCCCACGTTGTCCCACGTTGTTCCATGGTTTCCCACGTTGTCCCACGTTGTCCCACGTTGTCCCACGGTGTCCAACGATGTCCAACGGTGTCCAACGGTGTCCAACGGTGTCCAACGGTGTCCCACGTTGTCCCACGTTGTCCCACGTTGTCCCACGTTGTCCCACGTTGTCCCACGATGTCCCACGTTGTCCCACGTTGTCCCACGTTGTCCCACGTTGTCCCACGTGGTCCCACGTTGTCCCACGTTGTCCCACGGTGTCCAACGATGTCCAACGGTGTCCCACGTTGTCCAACGGTGTCCCACGTTGTCCCACGTTGTCCCACGTTGTCCCACGTTGTCCCACGATGTCCCACGTTGTCCCACGTTGTCCCACGTTGTCCCACGTTGTCCCACGTTGTCCCACGTTGTCCCACGTTGTCCAACGGTGTCCCACGTTGTCCCACGTTGTCCCACGTTGTCCCACGGTGTCCAACGATGTCCTACGGTGTCCCACGTTGTCCCACGTTGTCCCACGTTGTCCCACGTTGTCCCACGTTGTCCCACGATGTCCCACGTTGTCCCACGTTGTCCCACGTTGTCCCACGTTGTCCCACGATGTCCCACGTTGTCCCACGTTGTCCCACGTTGTCCCACGGTGTCCAACGATGTCCAACGATGTCCAACGGTGTCCCACGTTGTCCCACGTTGTTCCATGGTTTCCCACGTTGTCCCACGTTGTCCCACGTTGTCCCACGTTGTCCCACGTTGTCCCACGTTGTCCCACGATGTCCCACGTTGTCCCACGTTGTCCCACGTTGTCCCACGTTGTCCCACGTTGTCCCACGTTGTCCCACGTTGTCCCACGTTGTCCCACGTTGTCCCACGTTGTCCCACGTTTTCCCACGTTGTCCCACGTTGTCCCACGGTGTCCAACGATGTCCAACGGTGTCCAACGGTGTCCCACGGTGTCCAACGTTGTCCCACGTTGTCCCACGTTGTCCCACGTTGTCCCACGTTGTCCCACGTTGTCCCACGTTGTCCCACGTTGTCCCACGTTGTCCCACGTTGTCCCACGTTGTCCCACGTTGTCCCACGTTGTCCCACGTTGTCCCACGTTGTCCCACGTTGTCCCACGTTGTCCCACGTTTTCCCACGTTGTCCCACGTTGTCCCACGGTGTCCAACGATGTCCAACGGTGTCCCACGTTGTCCAACGGTGTCCCACGTTGTCCCACGTTGTCCCACGTTGTCCCACGTTGTCAAACGATGTCCCACGCTGTCCCACGTTGTCCCACGTTGTCCCACGATGTCCCACGTTGTCCCACGTTGTCCCACGTTGTCCCACGTTGTCCCACGTTGTCCCACGTTGTCCCACGATGTCCCACGTTGTCCCACGTTGTCCCACGTTGTCCCACGGTGTCCAACGATGTCCAACGGTGTCCAACGGTGTCCCACGGTGTCCAACGGTGTCCCACGTTGTCCCACGTTGTCCCACGTTGTCCCACGTTGTCCCACGTTGTCCCACGTTGTCCCACGTTGTCCCACGTTGTCCCACGGTGTCCAACGATGTCCAACGGTGTCCCACGTTGTCCAACGGTGTCCCACGTTGTCCCACGTTGTCCCACGTTGTCCCACGTTGTCAAACGATGTCCCACGCTGTCCCACGTTGTCCCACGTTGTCCCACGTTGTCCCACGTTGTCAAACGATGTCCCACGCTGTCCCACGTTGTCCCACGTTGTCCCACGATGTCCCACGTTGTCCCACGTTGTCCCACGTTGTCCCACGTTGTCCCACGTTGTCCCACGTTGTCCCACGTTGTCCCACGTTGTCCCACGTTGTCCCACGTTGTCCAACGATGTCCAACGGTGTCCCACGTTGTCCCACGTTGTTCCATGGTTTCCCACGTTGTCCCACGTTGTCCCACGTTGTCCCACGTTGTCCCACGTTGTCCCACGGTGTCCCACGGTGTCCAACGATGTCCAACGGTGTCCCACGTTGTCCCACGTTGTCCCACGTTGTCCCACGTTGTCCCACGTTGTCCCACGATGTCCCACGTTGTCCCACGTTGTCCCACGTTGTCCCAAGTTGTCCCACGTTGTCCCACGTTGTCCCACGTTGTCCCACGTGGTCCCACGTTGTCCCACGTTGTCCCACGGTGTCCAACGATGTCCAACGGTGTCCCACGTTGTCCAACGGTGTCCCACGTTGTCCCACGTTGTCCCACGTTGTCCCACGTTGTCCCACGTTGTCCCACGTTGTCCCACGTTGTCCAACGATGTCCAACGGTGTCCCACGTTGTCCCACGTTGTTCCATGGTTTCCCACGTTGTCCCACGTTGTCCCACGTTGTCCCACGGTGTCCAACGATGTCCAACGGTGTCCCACGTTGTCCCACGTTGTCCCACGTTGTCCCACG
Organism: Bombus terrestris; assembly: GCF_910591885.1. Lineage (NCBI taxonomy): Eukaryota > Metazoa > Arthropoda > Insecta > Hymenoptera > Apidae > Bombus > Bombus terrestris. The sequence continues at coordinate 299,279 of NW_025963576.1, read as the reverse complement.
TTGTCCCACGTTGTCCCACGTTGTCCCACGTTGTCCCACGTTGTCCCACGGTGTCCAACGATGTCCAACGGTGTCCAGCGATGTCCAACGGTGTCCCACGTTGTCCCACGTTTTCCCACGTTGTCCCACGTTTTCCCACGTTGTCCCACGTTGTCCCACGGTGTCCAACGATGTCCAACGATGTCCAACGGTGTCCCACGTTGTCCCACGTTGTTCCATGGTTTCCCACGTTGTCCCACGTTGTCCCACGTTGTCCCACGGTGTCCAACGGTGTCCAACGATGTCCCACGTTGTCCCACGTTGTCCCACGTTGTCCCACGTTGTCCCACGGTGTCCCACGTTGTCCCACGTTGTCCCACGTTGTCCCACGTTGTCCCACGTTGTCCCACGTTGTCCCACGTTGTCCCACGTTGTCCCACGTTGTCCCACGGTGTCCAACGATGTCCAACGGTGTCCAGCGATGTCCAACGGTGTCCCACGTTGTCCCACGTTTTCCCACGTTGTCCCACGTTGTCCCACGGTGTCCAACGATGTCCAACGGTGTCCAGCGATGTCCAACGGTGTCCCACGTTGTCCCACGTTGTCCCACGTTGTCCCACGTTGTCCCACGTTGTCCCACGTTGTCCCACGGTGTCCAACGATGTCCAACGGTGTCCAGCGATGTCCAACGGTGTCCCACGTTGTCCCACGTTTTCCCACGTTGTCCCACGTTTTCCCACGTTGTCCCACGTTGTCCCACGGTGTCCAACGATGTCCAACGATGTCCAACGGTGTCCCACGTTGTCCCACATTGTTCCATGGTTTCCCACGTTGTCCCACGTTGTCCCACGTTGTCCCACGGTGTCCAACGGTGTCCAACGATGTCCCACGTTGTCCCACGTTGTCCCACGTTGTCCCACGTTGTCCCACGGTGTCCCACGTTGTCCCACGTTGTCCCACGTTGTCCCACGTTGTCCCACGTTGTCCCACGTTGTCCCACGTTGTCCCACGTTGTCCCACGTTGTCCCACGGTGTCCAACGATGTCCAACGGTGTCCAGCGATGTCCAACGGTGTCCCACGTTGTCCCACGTTTTCCCACGTTGTCCCACGTTGTCCCACGGTGTCCAACGATGTCCAACGATGTCCAACGGTGTCCCACGTTGTCCCACGTTGTTCCATGGTTTCCCACGTTGTCCCACGTTGTCCCACGTTGTCCCACGGTGTCCAACGATGTCCAACGGTGTCCAACGGTGTCCAACGGTGTCCAACGGTGTCCCACGTTGTCCCACGTTGTCCCACGTTGTCCCACGTTGTCCCACGTTGTCCCACGATGTCCCACGTTGTCCCACGTTGTCCCACGTTGTCCCACGTTGTCCCACGTGGTCCCACGTTGTCCCACGTTGTCCCACGGTGTCCCACGATGTCCAACGGTGTCCCACGTTGTCCAACGGTGTCCCACGTTGTCCCACGTTGTCCCACGTTGTCCCACGTTGTCCCACGATGTCCCACGTTGTCCCACGTTGTCCCACGTTGTCCCACGTTGTCCCACGTTGTCCCACGTTGTCCCACGTTGTCCCACGTTGTCCCACGTTGTCCCACGTTGTCCCACGTTGTCCCACGTTGTCCCACGTTGTCCCACGTTGTCCCACGTTGTCCCACGTTGTCCCACGGTGTCCAACGATGTCCAACGGTGTCCAACGGTGTCCCACGTTGTCCCACGTTGTCCCACGTTGTCCCACGTTGTCCCACGTTGTCCCACGTTGTCCCACGTTGTCCCACGTTGTCCCACGGTGTCCAACGATGTCCAACGGTGTCCAGCGATGTCCAACGGTGTCCCACGTTGTCCCACGTTTTCCCACGTTGTCCCACGTTGTCCCACGGTGTCCAACGATGTCCAACGATGTCCAACGGTGTCCCACGTTGTCCCACGTTGTTCCATGGTTTCCCACGTTGTCCCACGTTGTCCCACGTTGTCCCACGGTGTCCAACGATGTCCAACGGTGTCCAACGGTGTCCAACGGTGTCCAACGGTGTCCCACGTTGTCCCACGTTGTCCCACGTTGTCCCACGATGTCCCACGTTGTCCCACGTTGTCCCACGTTGTCCCACGTTGTCCCACGTTGTCCCACGTTGTCCCACGTTGTCCCACGTTGTCCCACGTTGTCCCACGTTGTCCCACGGTGTCCAACGATGTCCAACGGTGTCCAACGGTGGCCCACGGTGTCCAACGGTGTCCCACGTTGTCCCACGTTGTCCCACGTTGTCCCACGTTGTCCCACGTTGTCCCACGTTGTCCCACGTTGTCCAACGATGTCCAACGGTGTCCCACGTTGTCCCACGTTGTTCCATGGTTTCCCACGTTGTCCCACGTTGTCCCACGTTGTCCCACGGTGTCCAACGATGTCCAACGGTGTCCAACGGTGTCCAACGGTGTCCAACGGTGTCCCACGTTGTCCCACGTTGTCCCACGTTGTCCCACGGTGTCCAACGATGTCCTACGGTGTCCCACGTTGTCCCACGTTGTCCCACGTTGTCCCACGTTGTCCCACGTTGTCCCACGATGTCCCACGTTGTCCCACGTTGTCCCACGTTGTCCCACGTTGTCCCACGTTGTCCCACGTTGTCCCACGTTGTCCCACGTTGTCCCACGTTGTCCCACGTTGTCCCACGTTTTCCCACGTTGTCCCACGTTGTCCCACGGTGTCCAACGATGTCCAACGGTGTCCAACGGTGTCCCACGGTGTCCAACGTTGTCCCACGTTGTCCCACGTTGTCCCACGTTGTCCCACGTTGTCCCACGTTGTCCCACGTTGTCCCACGTTGTCCCACGTTGTCCCACGTTGTCCCACGTTGTCCCACGTTGTCCCACGTTGTCCCACGTTGTCCCACGTTTTCCCACGTTGTCCCACGTTGTCCCACGGTGTCCAACGATGTCCAACGGTGTCCCACGTTGTCCAACGGTGTCCCACGTTGTCCCACGTTGTCCCACGTTGTCCCACGTTGTCAAACGATGTCCCACGCTGTCCCACGTTGTCCCACGTTGTCCCACGATGTCCCACGTTGTCCCACGTTGTCCCACGTTGTCCCACGTTGTCCCACGTTGTCCCACGTTGTCCCACGTTGTCCCACGTTGTCCCACGTTGTCCCACGTTGTCCCACGGTGTCCAACGATGTCCAACGGTGTCCAACGGTGTCCCACGGTGTCCAACGGTGTCCCACGTTGTCCCACGTTGTCCCACGTTGTCCCACGTTGTCCCACGTTGTCCCACGTTGTCCCACGTTGTCCAACGATGTCCAACGGTGTCCCACGTTGTCCCACGTTGTTCCATGGTTTCCCACGTTGTCCCACGTTGTCCCACGTTGTCCCACGGTGTCCAACGATGTCCAACGGTGTCCAACGGTGTCCAACGGTGTCCAACGGTGTCCCACGTTGTCCCACGTTGTCCCACGTTGTCCCACGGTGTCCAACGATGTCCAACGGTGTCCCACGGTGTCCAACGGTGTCCCACGTTGTCCCACGTTGTCCCACGTTGTCCCACGTTGTCCCACGTTGTCCCACGTTGTCCAACGATGTCCAACGGTGTCCCACGTTGTCCCACGTTGTTCCATGGTTTCCCACGTTGTCCCACGTTGTCCCACGTTGTCCCACGTTGTCCCACGTTGTCCCACGTTGTCCCACGTTGTCCCACGTTGTCCCACGTTGTCCCACGTTGTCCCACGTTGTCCCACGTTGTCCCACGTTGTCCCACGGTGTCCAACGGTGTCCAACGATGTCCCACGTTGTCCCACGTTGTCCCACTTTGTCCCACGTTGTCCCACGATGTCCCACGTTGTCCCACGTTGTCCCACGTTGTCCCACGTTGTCCCACGTTGTCCCACGTTGTCGCACGTTGTCCCACGTTGTCCCACGTTGTCCCACGTTGTCCCACGGTGTCCAACGATGTCCAACGGTGTCCAGCGATGTCCAACGGTGTCCCACGTTGTCCCACGTTTTCCCACGTTGTCCCACGTTGTCCCACGGTGTCCAACGGTGTCCCACGTTGTCCCACGTTGTCCCACGTTGTCCCACGTTGTCCCACGTTGTCCCACGTTGTCCCACGTTGTCCAACGATGTCCAACGGTGTCCCACGTTGTCCCACGTTGTTCCATGGTTTCCCACGTTGTCCCACGTTGTTCCATGGTTTCCCACGTTGTCCCACGTTGTCCCACGTTGTCCCACGGTGTCCAACGATGTCCAACGGTGTCCAACGGTGTCCAACGGTGTCCAACGGTGTCCCACGTTGTCCCACGTTGTCCCACGTTGTCCCACGGTGTCCAACGATGTCCAACGGTGTCCCACGTTGTCCCACGTTGTCCCACGTTGTCCCACGTTGTCCCACGTTGTCCCACGATGTCCCACGTTGTCCCACGTTGTCCGACGTTGTCCCACGTTGTCCCACGGTGTCCAACGATGTCCAACGGTGTCCAACGGTGTCCAACGGTGTCCAACGGTGTCCCACGTTGTCCCACGTTGTCCCACGTTGTCCCACGATGTCCCACGTTGTCCCACGTTGTCCCACGTTGTCCCACGTTGTCCCACGTTGTCCCACGTTGTCCCACGTTGTCCCACGTTGTCCAACGATGTCCAACGGTGTCCCACGTTGTCCCACGTTGTTCCATGGTTTCCCACGTTGTCCCACGTTGTCCCACGTTGTCCCACGTTTTCCCACGTTGTCCCACGTTGTCCCACGGTGTCCAACGATCTCCAACGATGTCCAACGGTGTCCCACGTTGTCCCACGTTGTTCCATGGTTTCCCACGTTGTCCCACGTTGTCCCACGTTGTCCCACGTTGTCCAACGATGTCCAACGGTGTCCAACGGTGTCCAACGGTGTCCAACGGTGTCCCACGTTGTCCCACGTTGTCCCACGTTGTCCCACGATGTCCCACGTTTTCCCACGTTGTCCCACGTTGTCCCACGTTGTCCCACGTTGTCCCACGGTGTCCAACGATGTCCAACGGTGTCCAACGGTGTCCCACGGTGTCCAACGGTGTCCCACGTTGTCCCACGTTGTCCCACGTTGTCCCACGTTGTCCCACGTTGTCCCACGTTGTCCCACGTTGTCCAACGATGTCCAACGGTGTCCCACGTTGTCCCACGTTGTTCCATGGTTTCCCACGTTGTCCCACGTTGTCCCACGTTGTCCCACGGTGTCCAACGATGTCCAACGGTGTCCAACGGTGTCCAACGGTGTCCAACGGTGTCCCACGTTGTCCCACGTTGTCCCACGTTGTCCCACGGTGTCCAACGATGTCCAACGGTGTCCCACGTTGTCCCACGTTGTCCCACGTTGTCCCACGTTGTCCCACGTTGTCCCACGATGTCCCACGTTGTCCCACGTTGTCCGACGATGTCCCACGTTGTCCCACGTCGTCCCACGTTGTCCCACGTTGTCCCACGTTGTCCCACGATGTCCCACGTTGTCCCACGTTGTCCCACGTTGTCCCACGTTGTCCCACGTTGTCCCACGTTGTCCAACGATGTCCAACGGTGTCCCACGTTGTCCCACGTTGTTCCATGGTTTCCCACGTTGTCCCACGTTGTCCCACGTTGTCCCACGTTTTCCCACGTTGTCCCACGTTGTCCCACGGTGTCCAACGATCTCCAACGATGTCCAACGGTGTCCCACGTTGTCCCACGTTGTTCCATGGTTTCCCACGTTGTCCCACGTTGTCCCACGTTGTCCCACGGTGTCCAACGATGTCCAACGGTGTCCAACGGTGTCCAACGGTGTCCAACGGTGTCCCACGTTGTCCTACGTTGTCCCACGTTGTCCCACGATGTCCCACGTTGTCCCACGTTGTCCCACGTTGTCCCACGTTGTCCCACGTTGTCCCACGTTGTCCCACGTTGTCCCACGTTGTCCCACGGTGTCCCACGTTGTCCCACGGTGTCCAACGATGTCCAACGGTGTCCAACGGTGTCCCACGGTGTCCAACGGTGTCCCACGTTGTCCCACGTTGTCCCACGTTGTCCAACGGTGTCCAACGGTGTCCAACGGTGTCCCACGTTGTCCCACGTTGTCCCACGTTGTCCCACGATGTCCCACGTTTTCCCACGTTGTCCCACGTTGTCCCACGTTGTCCCACGTTGTCCCACGGTGTCCAACGATGTCCAACGGTGTCCAACGGTGTCCCACGGTGTCCAACGGTGTCCCACGTTGTCCCACGTTGTCCCACGTTGTCCCACGTTGTCCCACGATGTCCCACGTTGTCCCACGTTGTCCGACGTTGTCCCACGTTGTCCCACGGTGTCCAACGATGTCCAACGGTGTCCAACGGTGTCCAACGGTGTCCAACGGTGTCCCACGTTGTCCCACGTTGTCCCACGTTGTCCCACGATGTCCCACGTTGTCCCACGTTGTCCCACGTTGTCCCACGTTGTCCCACGTTGTCCCACGTTGTCCCACGTTGTCCCACGTTGTCCAACGATGTCCAACGGTGTCCCACGTTGTCCCACGTTGTTCCATGGTTTCCCACGTTGTCCCACGTTGTCCCACGTTGTCCCACGTTTTCCCACGTTGTCCCACGTTGTCCCACGGTGTCCAACGATCTCCAACGATGTCCAACGGTGTCCCACGTTGTCCCACGTTGTTCCATGGTTTCCCACGTTGTCCCACGTTGTCCCACGTTGTCCCACGGTGTCCAACGATGTCCAACGGTGTCCAACGGTGTCCAACGGTGTCCAACGGTGTCCCACGTTGTCCCACGTTGTCCCACGTTGTCCCACGATGTCCCACGTTTTCCCACGTTGTCCCACGTTGTCCCACGTTGTCCCACGTTGTCCCACGGTGTCCAACGATGTCCAACGGTGTCCAACGGTGTCCCACGGTGTCCAACGGTGTCCCACGTTGTCCCACGTTGTCCCACGTTGTCCCACGTTGTCCCACGTTGTCCCACGTTGTCCCACGTTGTCCAACGATGTCCAACGGTGTCCCACGTTGTCCCACGTTGTTCCATGGTTTCCCACGTTGTCCCACGTTGTCCCACGTTGTCCCACGGTGTCCAACGATGTCCAACGGTGTCCAACGGTGTCCAACGGTGTCCAACGGTGTCCCACGTTGTCCCACGTTGTCCCACGTTGTCCCACGGTGTCCAACGATGTCCAACGGTGTCCCACGTTGTCCCACGTTGTCCCACGTTGTCCCACGTTGTCCCACGTTGTCCCACGATGTCCCACGTTGTCCCACGTTGTCCGACGTTGTCCCACGTTGTCCCACGTCGTCCCACGTTGTCCCACGTTGTCCCACGTTGTCCCACGATGTCCCACGTTGTCCCACGTTGTCCCACGTTGTCCCACGTTGTCCCACGTTGTCCCACGTTGTCCAACGATGTCCAACGGTGTCCCACGTTGTCCCACGTTGTTCCATGGTTTCCCACGTTGTCCCACGTTGTCCCACGTTGTCCCACGTTTTCCCACGTTGTCCCACGTTGTCCCACGGTGTCCAACGATCTCCAACGATGTCCAACGGTGTCCCACGTTGTCCCACGTTGTTCCATGGTTTCCCACGTTGTCCCACGTTGTCCCACGTTGTCCCACGGTGTCCAACGATGTCCAACGGTGTCCAACGGTGTCCAACGGTGTCCAACGGTGTCCCACGTTGTCCTACGTTGTCCCACGTTGTCCCACGATGTCCCACGTTGTCCCACGTTGTCCCACGTTGTCCCACGTTGTCCCACGTTGTCCCACGTTGTCCCACGTTGTCCCACGTTGTCCCACGTTGTCCCACGGTGTCCCACGTTGTCCCACGGTGTCCAACGATGTCCAACGGTGTCCAACGGTGTCCCACGGTGTCCAACGGTGTCCCACGTTGTCCCACGTTGTCCCACGTTGTCCCACGTTGTCCCACGTTGTCCAACGATGTCCAACGGTGTCCCACGTTGTCCCACGTTGTTCCATGGTTTCCCACGTTGTCCCACGTTGTCCCACGTTGTCCCACGTTGTCCCACGTTGTCCCACGTTGTCCCACGTTGTCCCACGTTGTCCCACGTTGTCCCACGTTGTCCCACGTTGTCCCACGTTTTCCCACGTTGTCCCACGTTGTCCCACGGTGTCCAACGATGTCCAACGGTGTCCAACGGTGTCCCACGGTGTCCAACGTTGTCCCACGTTGTCCCACGTTGTCCCACGTTGTCCCACGTTGTCCCACGTTGTCCCACGTTGTCCCACGTTGTCCCACGTTGTCCCACGTTGTCCCACGTTGTCCCACGTTGTCCCACGTTGTCCCACGTTGTCCCACGTTGTCCCACGTTTTCTCACGTTGTCCCACGTTGTCCCACGGTGTCCAACGATGTCCAACGGTGTCCCACGTTGTCCAACGGTGTCCCACGTTGTCCCACGTTGTCCCACGTTGTCAAACGATGTCCCACGCTGTCCCACGTTGTCCCACGTTGTCCCACGTTGTCCCACGTTGTCCCACGTTGTCCCACGTTGTCCCACGTTGTCCCACGTTGTCCCACGTTGTCCCACGGTGTCCAACGATGTCCAACGGTGTCCAACGGTGTCCCACGGTGTCCAACGGTGTCCCACGTTGTCCCACGTTGTCCCACGTTGTCCCACGTTGTCCCACGTTGTCCCACGTTGTCCCACGTTGTCCAACGATGTCCAACGGTGTCCCACGTTGTCCCACGTTGTTCCATGGTTTCCCACGTTGTCCCACGTTGTCCCACGTTGTCCCACGGTGTCCAACGATGTCCAACGGTGTCCAACGGTGTCCAACGGTGTCCAACGGTGTCCCACGCTGTCCCACGTTGTCCCACGTTGTCCCACGGTGTCCAACGTTGTCCAACGGTGTCCCACGTTGTCCCACGTTGTCCCACGTTGTCCCACGTTGTCCCACGTTGTCCCACGATGTCCCACGTTGTCCCACGTTGTCCGACGTTGTCCCACGTTGTCCCACGTCGTCCCACGTTGTCCCACGTTGTCCCACGTTGTCCCACGTTGTCCCACGTTGTCCCACGTTGTCCCACGTTGTCCCACGTTGTCCCACGTTGTCCCACGGTGTCCAACGGTGTCCAACGATGTCCCACGTTGTCCCACGTTGTCCCACGTTGTCCCACGTTGTCCCACGATGTCCCACGTTGTCCCACGTTGTCCCACGTTGTCCCACGTTGTCCCACGTTGTCCCACGTTGTCCCACGTTGTCCCACGTTGTCCCACGTTGTCCCACGTTGTCCACGTTGTCCCACGGTGTCCAACGATGTCCAACGGTGTCCAGCGATGTCCAACGGTGTCCCACGTTGTCCCACGTTTTCCCACGTTGTCCCACGTTGTCCCACGTTGTCCCACGTTGTCCCACGTTGTCCCACGTTGTCCCACGTTGTCCCACGTTGTCCCACGGTGTCCAACGATGTCCAACGGTGTCCAGCGATGTCCAACGGTGTCCCACGTTGTCCCCACGTTTTCCCACGTTGTCCCACGTTGTCCCACGGTGTCCAACGATGTCCAACGATGTCCAACGGTGTCCCACGTTGTCCCACGTTGTTCCATGGTTTCCCACGTTGTCCCACGTTGTCCCACGTTGTCCCACGGTGTCCAACGATGTCCAACGGTGTCCAACGGTGTCCCACGTTGTTCCATGGTTTCCCACGTTGTCCCACGTTGTCCCACGTTGTCCCACGGTGTCCAACGATGTCCAACGGTGTCCAACGGTGTCCAACGGTGTCCAACGGTGTCCCACGTTGTCCCACGTTGTCCCACGTTGTCCCACGGTGTCCAACGATGTCCAGCGGTGTCCCACGGTGTCCAACGGTGTCCCACGTTGTCCCACGTTGTCCCACGTTGTCCCACGTTGTCCCACGTTGTCCAACGATGTCCAACGGTGTCCCACGTTGTCCCACGTTGTTCCATGGTTTCCCACGTTGTCCCACGTTGTCCCACGTTGTCCCACGTTGTCCCACGTTGTCCCACGTTGTCCCACGTTGTCCCACGTTGTCCCACGTTGTCCCACGTTGTCCCACGTTGTCCCACGTTGTCCCACGTTTTCCCACGTTGTCCCACGTTGTCCCACGGTGTCCAACGATGTCCAACGGTGTCCAACGGTGTCCCACGGTGTCCAACGTTGTCCCACGTTGTCCCACGTTGTCCCACGTTGTCCCACGTTGTCCCACGTTGTCCCACGTTGTCCCACGTTGTCCCACGTTGTCCCACGTTGTCCCACGTTGTTCCACGTTGTCCCACGTTGTCCCACGTTGTCCCACGTTGTCCCACGTTGTCCCACGTTGTCCCACGTTGTCCCACGTTGTCCCACGTTGTCCCACGGTGTCCAACGATGTCCAACGGTGTCCAACGGTGTCCCACGTTGTCCCACGTTGTCCCACGTTGTTCCATGGTTTCCCACGTTGTCCCACGTTGTCCCACGATGTCCCACGTTGTCCCACGTTGTTCCATGGTTTCCCACGTTGTCCCACGTTGTCCCACGTTGTCCCACGGTGTCCAACGATGTCCAACGGTGTCCAACGGTGTCCAACGGTGTCCCACGTTGTCCCACGTTGTCCCACGTTGTCCCACGTTGTCCCACGTTGTCCCACGGTGTCCCACGTTGTCCCACGTTGTCCCACGTTGTCCCACGTTGTCCCACGTGGTCCCACGTTGTCCCACGTTGTCCCACGGTGTCCAACGGTGTCCAACGATGTCCCACGTTGTCCCACGTTGTCCCACGTTGTCCCACGTTGTCCCACGTTGTCCCACGTTGTCCCACGTTGTCCCACGTTGTCCCACGGTGTCCAACGATGTCCAACGGTGTCCAGCGATGTCCAACGGTGTCCCACGTTGTCCCACGTTTTCCCACGTTGTCCCACGTTGTCCCACGTTGTCCCACGTTGTCCCACGTTGTCCCACGATGTCCCACGTTGTCCCACGTTGTCCCACGTTGTCCCACGTTGTCCCACGTTGTCCCACGTTGTCCCACGTTGTCCCACGGTGTCCAACGGTGTCCAACGATGTCCCACGTTGTCCCACGTTGTCCCACGTTGTCCCACGTTGTCCCACGATGTCCCACGTTGTCCCACGTTGTCCCACGTTGTCCCACGTTGTCCCACGTTGTCCCACGTTGTCCCACGTTGTCCCACGTTGTCCCACGTTGTCCCACGTTGTCCCACGGTGTCCAACGATGTCCAACGGTGTCCAGCGATGTCCAACGGTGTCCCACGTTGTCCCACGTTTTCCCACGTTGTCCCACGTTGTCCCACGTTGTCCCACGTTGTCCCACGTTGTCCCACGTTGTCCCACGTTGTCCCACGTTGTCCCACGGTGTCCAACGATGTCCAACGGTGTCCAGCGATGTCCAACGGTGTCCCACGTTGTCCCACGTTTTCCCACGTTGTCCCACGTTGTCCCACGGTGTCCAACGATGTCCAACGATGTCCAACGGTGTCCCACGTTATCCGACGTTGTTCCATGGTTTCCCACGTTGTCCCACGTTGTCCCACGTTGTCCCACGGTGTCCAACGATGTCCAACGGTGTCCAACGGTGTCCAACGGTGTCCAACGGTGTCCCACGTTGTCCCACGTTGTCCCACGTTGTCCCACGTTGTCCCACGTTGTCCCACGATGTCCCACGTTGTCCCACGTTGTCCCACGTTGTCCCACGTTGTCCCACGTGGTCCCACGTTGTCCCACGTTGTCCCACGGTGTCCAACGGTGTCCAACGATGTCCCACGTTGTCCCACGTTGTCCCACGTTGTCCCACGATGTCCCACGTTGTCCCACGTTGTCCCACGTTGTCCCACGTTGTCCCACGTGGTCCCACGTTGTCCCACGTTGTCCCACGGTGTCCAACGGTGTCCAACGATGTCCCACGTTGTCCCACGTTGTCCCACGTTGTCCCACGTTGTCCCACGATGTCCCACGTTGTCCCACGTTGTCCCACGTTGTCCCACGTTGTCCCACGTTGTCCCACGTTGTCCCACGTTGTCCCACGTTGTCCCACGTTGTCCCACGTTGTCCCACGTTGTCCCACGTTGTCCCACGTTGTCCCACGTTGTCCCACGTTGTCCCACGTTGTCCCACGTTGTCCCACGTTGTCCCACGGTGTCCAACGATGTCCAGCGGTGTCCAGCGATGTCCAACGGTGTCCCACGTTGTCCCACGTTTTCCCACGTTGTCCCACGTTGTCCCACGGTGTCCAACGATGTCCAACGATGTCCAACGGTGTCCCACGTTGTCCCACGATGTCCCACGTTGTCCCACGTTGTCCCACGTTGTCCCACGTTGTCCCACGTTGTCCCACGTTGTCCCACGGTGTCCAACGATGTCCAACGGTGTCCAGCGATGTCCAACGGTGTCCCACGTTGTCCCACGTTTTCCCACGTTGTCCCACGTTGTCCCACGGTGTCCAACGATGTCCAACGATGTCCAACGGTGTCCCACGTTGTCCCACGTTGTTCCATGGTTTCCCACGTTGTCCCACGTTGTCCCACGTTGTCCCACGGTGTCCAACGATGTCCAACGGTGTCCAACGGTGTCCAACGGTGTCCAACGGTGTCCCACGTTGTCCCACGTTGTCCCACGTTGTCCCACGTTGTCCCACGTTGTCCCACGATGTCCCACGTTGTCCCACGTTGTCCCACGTTGTCCCACGTTGTCCCACGTGGTCCCACGTTGTCCCACGTTGTCCCACGGTGTCCAACGATGTCCAACGGTGTCCCACGTTGTCCAACGGTGTCCCACGTTGTCCCACGTTGTCCCACGTTGTCCCACGTTGTCCCACGATGTCCCACGTTGTCCCACGTTGTCCCACGATGTCCCACGTTGTCCCACGTTGTCCCACGTTGTCCCACGATGTCCCACGTTGTCCCACGTTGTCCCACGTTGTCCCACGTTGTCCCACGTTGTCCCACGTTGTCCCACGATGTCCCACGTTGTCCCACGTTGTCCGACGTTGTCCCACGTTGTCCCACGTCGTCCCACGTTGTCCCACGTTGTCCCACGTTGTCCCACGTTGTCCCACGTTGTCCCACGTTGTCCCACGTTGTCCCACGTTGTCCCACGTTGTCCCACGGTGTCCAACGGTGTCCAACGATGTCCCACGTTGTCCCACGTTGTCCCACGTTGTCCCACGTTGTCCCACGATATCCCACGTTGTCCCACGTTGTCCCACGTTGTCCCACGTTGTCCCACGTTGTCCCACGTTGTCCCACGTTGTCCCACGTTGTCCCACGTTGTCCCACGTTGTCCCACGTTGTCCCACGTTGTCCCACGGTGTCCAACGATGTCCAACGGTGTCCAGCGATGTCCAACGGTGTCCCACGTTGTCCCACGTTTTCCCACGTTGTCCCACGTTGTCCCACGTTGTCCCACGTTGTCCCACGTTGTCCCACGTTGTCCCACGTTGTCCCACGTTGTCCCACGGTGTCCAACGATGTCCAACGGTGTCCAGCGATGTCCAACGGTGTCCCACGTTGTCCCACGTTTTCCCACGTTGTCCCACGTTGTCCCACGGTGTCCAACGATGTCCAACGATGTCCAACGGTGTCCCACGTTGTCCCACGTTGTTCCATGGTTTCCCACGTTGTCCCACGTTGTCCCACGTTGTCCCACGGTGTCCAACGATGTCCAACGGTGTCCAACGGTGTCCCACGTTGTTCCATGGTTTCCCACGTTGTCCCACGTTGTCCCACGTTGTCCCACGGTGTCCAACGATGTCCAACGGTGTCCAACGGTGTCCAACGGTGTCCAACGGTGTCCCACGTTGTCCCACGTTGTCCCACGTTGTCCCACGGTGTCCAACGATGTCCAGCGGTGTCCCACGGTGTCCAACGGTGTCCCACGTTGTCCCACGTTGTCCCACGTTGTCCCACGTTGTCCCACGTTGTCCAACGATGTCCAACGGTGTCCCACGTTGTCCCACGTTGTTCCATGGTTTCCCACGTTGTCCCACGTTGTCCCACGTTGTCCCACGTTGTCCCACGTTGTCCCACGTTGTCCCACGTTGTCCCACGTTGTCCCACGTTGTCCCACGTTGTCCCACGTTGTCCCACGTTTTCCCACGTTGTCCCACGTTGTCCCACGGTGTCCAACGTTGTCCAACGGTGTCCAACGGTGTCCCACGGTGTCCAACGTTGTCCCACGTTGTCCCACGTTGTCCCACGTTGTCCCACGTTGTCCCACGTTGTCCCACGTTGTCCCACGTTGTCCCACGTTGTCCCACGTTGTCCCACGTTGTTCCACGTTGTCCCACGTTGTCCCACGTTGTCCCACGTTGTCCCACGTTGTCCCACGTTGTCCCACGTTGTCCCACGTTGTCCCACGTTGTCCCACGGTGTCCAACGATGTCCAACGGTGTCCAACGGTGTCCCACGTTGTCCCACGTTGTCCCACGTTGTTCCATGGTTTCCCACGTTGTCCCACGTTGTCCCACGATGTCCCACGTTGTCCCACGTTGTTCCATGGTTTCCCACGTTGTCCCACGTTGTCCCACGTTGTCCCACGGTGTCCAACGATGTCCAACGGTGTCCAACGGTGTCCAACGGTGTCCCACGTTGTCCCACGTTGTCCCACGTTGTCCCACGTTGTCCCACGTTGTCCCACGATGTCCCACGTTGTCCCACGTTGTCCCACGTTGTCCCACGTTGTCCCACGTGGTCCCACGTTGTCCCACGTTGTCCCACGGTGTCCAACGGTGTCCAACGATGTCCCACGTTGTCCCACGTTGTCCCACGTTGTCCCACGTTGTCCCACGTTGTCCCACGTTGTCCCACGTTGTCCCACGTTGTCCCACGGTGTCCAACGATGTCCAACGGTGTCCAGCGATGTCCAACGGTGTCCCACGTTGTCCCACGTTTTCCCACGTTGTCCCACGTTGTCCCACGTTGTCCCACGTTGTCCCACGTTGTCCCACGATGTCCCACGTTGTCCCACGTTGTCCCACGTTGTCCCACGTTGTCCCACGTTGTCCCACGTTGTCCCACGTTGTCCCACGGTGTCCAACGGTGTCCAACGATGTCCCACGTTGTCCCACGTTGTCCCACGTTGTCCCACGTTGTCCCACGATGTCCCACGTTGTCCCACGTTGTCCCACGTTGTCCCACGTTGTCCCACGTTGTCCCACGTTGTCCCACGTTGTCCCACGTTGTCCCACGTTGTCCCACGTTGTCCCACGGTGTCCAACGATGTCCAACGGTGTCCAGCGATGTCCAACGGTGTCCCACGTTGTCCCACGTTTTCCCACGTTGTCCCACGTTGTCCCACGTTGTCCCACGTTGTCCCACGTTGTCCCACGTTGTCCCACGTTGTCCCACGTTGTCCCACGGTGTCCAACGATGTCCAACGGTGTCCAGCGATGTCCAACGGTGTCCCACGTTGTCCCACGTTTTCCCACGTTGTCCCACGTTGTCCCACGGTGTCCAACGATGTCCAACGATGTCCAACGGTGTCCCACGTTATCCGACGTTGTTCCATGGTTTCCCACGTTGTCCCACGTTGTCCCACGTTGTCCCACGGTGTCCAACGATGTCCAACGGTGTCCAACGGTGTCCAACGGTGTCCAACGGTGTCCCACGTTGTCCCACGTTGTCCCACGTTGTCCCACGTTGTCCCACGTTGTCCCACGATGTCCCACGTTGTCCCACGTTGTCCCACGTTGTCCCACGTTGTCCCACGTGGTCCCACGTTGTCCCACGTTGTCCCACGGTGTCCAACGGTGTCCAACGATGTCCCACGTTGTCCCACGTTGTCCCACGTTGTCCCACGATGTCCCACGTTGTCCCACGTTGTCCCACGTTGTCCCACGTTGTCCCACGTTGTCCCACGTTGTCCCACGTTGTCCCACGGTGTCCAACGGTGTCCAACGATGTCCCACGTTGTCCCACGTTGTCCCACGTTGTCCCACGTTGTCCCACGATGTCCCACGTTGTCCCACGTTGTCCCACGTTGTCCCACGTTGTCCCACGTTGTCCCACGTTGTCCCACGTTGTCCCACGTTGTCCCACGTTGTCCCACGTTGTCCCACGTTGTCCCACGTTGTCCCACGTTGTCCCACGTTGTCCCACGTTGTCCCACGTTGTCCCACGTTGTCCCACGTTGTCCCACGGTGTCCAACGATGTCCAGCGGTGTCCAGCGATGTCCAACGGTGTCCCACGTTGTCCCACGTTTTCCCACGTTGTCCCACGTTGTCCCACGGTGTCCAACGATGTCCAACGATGTCCAACGGTGTCCCACGTTGTCCCACGATGTCCCACGTTGTCCCACGTTGTCCCACGTTGTCCCACGTTGTCCCACGTTGTCCCACGTTGTCCCACGGTGTCCAACGATGTCCAACGGTGTCCAGCGATGTCCAACGGTGTCCCACGTTGTCCCACGTTTTCCCACGTTGTCCCACGTTGTCCCACGGTGTCCAACGATGTCCAACGATGTCCAACGGTGTCCCACGTTGTCCCACGTTGTTCCATGGTTTCCCACGTTGTCCCACGTTGTCCCACGTTGTCCCACGGTGTCCAACGATGTCCAACGGTGTCCAACGGTGTCCAACGGTGTCCAACGGTGTCCCACGTTGTCCCACGTTGTCCCACGTTGTCCCACGTTGTCCCACGTTGTCCCACGATGTCCCACGTTGTCCCACGTTGTCCCACGTTGTCCCACGTTGTCCCACGTGGTCCCACGTTGTCCCACGTTGTCCCACGGTGTCCAACGATGTCCAACGGTGTCCCACGTTGTCCAACGGTGTCCCACGTTGTCCCACGTTGTCCCACGTTGTCCCACGTTGTCCCACGATGTCCCACGTTGTCCCACGTTGTCCCACGATGTCCCACGTTGTCCCACGTTGTCCCACGTTGTCCCACGTTGTCCCACGTGGTCCCACGTTGTCCCACGTTGTCCCACGTTGTCCCACGTTGTCCCACGTGGACCCACGTTGTCCCACGTTGTCCCACGGTGTCCAACGATGTCCAACGGTGTCCCACGTTGTCCCACGGTGTCCAACGATGTCCAACGGTGTCCAACGATGTCCAACGGTGTCCCACGTTGTCCCACGTTGTCCCACGTTGTCCCACGTTGTCCCACGTTGTCCCACGATGTCCCACGTTGTCCCACGTTGTCCGACGTTGTCCCACGTTGTCCCACGTCGTCCCACGTTGTCCCACGTTGTCCCACGTTGTCCCACGATGTCCCACGTTGTCCCACGTTGTCCCACGTTGTCCCACGTTGTCCCACGTTGTCCCACGTTGTCCAACGATGTCCAACGGTGTCCCACGTTGTCCCACGTTGTTCCATGGTTTCCCACGTTGTCCCACGTTGTCCCACGTTGTCCCACGTTTTCCCACGTTGTCCCACGTTGTCCCACGGTGTCCAACGATGTCCAACGATGTCCAACGGTGTCCCACGTTGTCCCACGTTGTTCCATGGTTTCCCACGTTGTCCCACGTTGTCCCACGTTGTCCCACGGTGTCCAACGATGTCCAACGGTGTCCAACGGTGTCCAACGGTGTCCAACGGTGTCCCACGTTGTCCTACGTTGTCCCACGTTGTCCCACGATGTCCCACGTTGTCCCACGTTGTCCCACGTTGTCCCACGTTGTCCCACGTTGTCCCACGTTGTCCCACGTTGTCCCACGTTGTCCCACGTTGTCCCACGTTGTCCCACGGTGTCCCACGTTGTCCCACGGTGTCCAACGATGTCCAACGGTGTCCAACGGTGTCCCACGGTGTCCAACGGTGTCCCACGTTGTCCCACGTTGTCCCACGTTGTCCCACGTTGTCCCACGTTGTCCAACGATGTCCAACGGTGTCCCACGTTGTCCCACGTTGTTCCATGGTTTCCCACGTTGTCCCACGTTGTCCCACGTTGTCCCACGTTGTCCCACGTTGTCCCACGTTGTCCCACGTTGTCCCACGTTGTCCCACGTTGTCCCACGTTGTCCCACGTTGTCCCACGTTTTCCCACGTTGTCCCACGTTGTCCCACGGTGTCCAACGATGTCCAACGGTGTCCAACGGTGTCCCACGGTGTCCAACGTTGTCCCACGTTGTCCCACGTTGTCCCACGTTGTCCCACGTTGTCCCACGTTGTCCCACGTTGTCCCACGTTGTCCCACGTTGTCCCACGTTGTCCCACGTTGTTCCACGTTGTCCCACGTTGTCCCACGTTGTCCCACGTTGTCCCACGTTTTCTCACGTTGTCCCACGTTGTCCCACGGTGTCCAACGATGTCCAACGGTGTCCCACGTTGTCCAACGGTGTCCAACGGTGTCCCACGCTGTCCCACGTTGTCCCACGTTGTCCCACGGTGTCCAACGATGTCCAACGGTGTCCCACGTTGTCCCACGTTGTCCCACGTTGTCCCACGTTGTCCCACGTTGTCCCACGATGTCCCACGTTGTCCCACGTTGTCCGACGTTGTCCCACGTTGTCCCACGTCGTCCCACGTTGTCCCACGTTGTCCCACGTTGTCCCACGTTGTCCCACGTTGTCCCACGTTGTCCCACGTTGTCCCACGTTGTCCCACGTTGTCCCACGGTGTCCAACGGTGTCCAACGGTGTCCCACGTTGTCCCACGTTGTCCCACGTTGTCCCACGTTGTCCCACGATATCCCACGTTGTCCCACGTTGTCCCACGTTGTCCCACGTTGTCCCACGTTGTCCCACGTTGTCCCACGTTGTCCCACGTTGTCCCACGTTGTCCCACGTTGTCCCACGTTGTCCCACGTTGTCCCACGGTGTCCAACGATGTCCAACGGTGTCCAGCGATGTCCAACGGTGTCCCACGTTGTCCCACGTTTTCCCACGTTGTCCCACGTTGTCCCACGTTGTCCCACGTTGTCCCACGTTGTCCCACGTTGTCCCACGTTGTCCCACGTTGTCCCACGGTGTCCAACGATGTCCAACGGTGTCCAGCGATGTCCAACGGTGTCCCACGTTGTCCCACGTTTTCCCACGTTGTCCCACGTTGTCCCACGGTGTCCAACGATGTCCAACGATGTCCAACGGTGTCCCACGTTGTCCCACGTTGTTCCATGGTTTCCCACGTTGTCCCACGTTGTCCCACGTTGTCCCACGGTGTCCAACGATGTCCAACGGTGTCCAACGGTGTCCAACGGTGTCCAACGGTGTCCCACGTTGTCCCACGTTGTCCCACGTTGTCCCACGGTGTCCAACGATGTCCAACGGTGTCCCACGGTGTCCAACGGTGTCCCACGTTGTCCCACGTTGTCCCACGTTGTCCCACGTTGTCCCACGTTGTCCCACGTTGTCCAACGATGTCCAACGGTGTCCCACGTTGCCCCACGTTGTTCCATGGTTTCCCACGTTGTCCCACGTTGTCCCACGTTGTCCCACGTTGTCCCACGTTGTCCCACGTTGTCCCACGTTGTCCCACGTTGTCCCACGTTGTCCCACGTTGTCCCACGTTGTCCCACGTTGTCCCACGGTGTCCAACGGTGTCCAACGATGTCCCACGTTGTCCCACGTTGTCCCACGTTGTCCCACGTTGTCCCACGATGTCCCACGTTGTCCCACGTTGTCCCACGTTGTCCCACGTTGTCCCACGTTGTCCCACGTTGTCGCACGTTGTCCCACGTTGTCCCACGTTGTCCCACGTTGTCCCACGGTGTCCAACGATGTCCAACGGTGTCCAGCGATGTCCAACGGTGTCCCACGTTGTCCCACGTTTTCCCACGTTGTCCCACGTTGTCCCACGGTGTCCAACGATGTCCAACGATGTCCCACGTTGTCCCACGTTGTCCCACGTTGTCCCACGTTGTCCCACGTTGTCCCACGTTGTCCCACGGTGTCCAACGATGTCCAACGGTGTCCAGCGATGTCCAACGGTGTCCCACGTTGTCCCACGTTTTCCCACGTTGTCCCACGTTGTCCCACGGTGTCCAACGATGTCCAACGATGTCCAACGGTGTCCCACGTTGTCCCACGTTGTTCCATGGTTTCCCACGTTGTCCCACGTTGTCCCACGTTGTCCCACGGTGTCCAACGATGTCCAACGGTGTCCAACGGTGTCCCACGTTGTTCCATGGTTTCCCACGTTGTCCCACGTTGTCCCACGTTGTCCCACGGTGTCCAACGATGTCCAACGGTGTCCAACGGTGTCCAACGGTGTCCAACGGTGTCCCACGTTGTCCCACGTTGTCCCACGTTGTCCCACGGTGTCCAACGATGTCCAACGGTGTCCCACGGTGTCCAACGGTGTCCCACGTTGTCCCACGTTGTCCCACGTTGTCCCACGTTGTCCCACGTTGTCCCACGTTGTCCAACGATGTCCAACGGTGTCCCACGTTGCCCCACGTTGTTCCATGGTTTCCCACGTTGTCCCACGTTGTCCCACGTTGTCCCACGTTGTCCCACGTTGTCCCACGTTGTCCCACGTTGTCCCACGTTGTCCCACGTTGTCCCACGTTGTCCCACGTTGTCCCACGTTGTCCCACGTTGTCCCACGGTGTCCAACGGTGTCCAACGATGTCCCACGTTGTCCCACGTTGTCCCACGTTGTCCCACGTTGTCCCACGATGTCCCACGTTGTCCCACGTTGTCCCACGTTGTCCCACGTTGTCCCACGTTGTCCCACGTTGTCCCACGTTGTCCCACGTTGTCCCACGTTGTCCCACGTTGTCCCACGTTGTCCCACGGTGTCCAACGGTGTCCAACGATGTCCCACGTTGTCCCACGGTGTCCAACGATGTCCAACGATGTCCAACGGTGTCCCACGTTGTCCCACGTTGTTCCATGGTTTCCCACGTTGTCCCACGTTGTCCCACGTTGTCCCACGGTGTCCAACGATGTCCAACGGTGTCCAACGGTGTCCAACGGTGTCCAACGGTGTCCCACGTTGTCCCACGTTGTCCCACGTTGTCCCACGATGTCCCACGTTGTCCCACGTTGTCCCACGTTGTCCCACGTTGTCCCACGATGTCCCACGTTGTCCCACGTTGTCCCACGTTGTCCCACGTTGTCCCACGTTGTCCCACGTTGTCCAACGATGTCCAACGGTGTCCCACGTTGTCCCACGTTGTTCCATGGTTTCCCACGTTGTCCCACGTTGTCCCACGTTGTCCCACGTTTTCCCACGTTGTCCCACGTTGTCCCACGGTGTCCAACGATCTCCAACGATGTCCAACGGTGTCCCACGTTGTCCCACGTTGTTCCATGGTTTCCCACGTTGTCCCACGTTGTCCCACGTTGTCCCACGGTGTCCAACGATGTCCAACGGTGTCCAACGGTGTCCAACGGTGTCCAACGGTGTCCCACGTTGTCCCACGTTGTCCCACGTTGTCCCACGATGTCCCACGTTGTCCCACGTTGTCCCACGTTGTCCCACGTTGTCCCACGTTGTCCCACGGTGTCCAACGATGTCCAACGGTGTCCAACGGTGTCCCACGGTGTCCAACGGTGTCCCACGTTGTCCCACGTTGTCCCACGTTGTCCCACGTTGTCCCACGTTGTCCCACGTTGTCCCACGTTGTCCAACGATGTCCAACGGTGTCCCACGTTGTCCCACGTTGTTCCATGGTTTCCCACGTTGTCCCACGTTGTCCCACGTTGTCCCACGGTGTCCAACGATGTCCAACGGTGTCCAACGGTGTCCAACGGTGTCCAACGGTGTCCCACGTTGTCCCACGTTGTCCCATGTTGTCCCACGGTGTCCAACGATGTCCAACGGTGTCCCACGTTGTCCCACGTTGTCCCACGTTGTCCCACGTTGTCCCACGTTGTCCCACGATGTCCCACGTTGTCCCACGTTGTCCGACGTTGTCCCACGTTGTCCCACGTCGTCCCACGTTGTCCCACGTTGTCCCACGTTGTCCCACGATGTCCCACGTTGTCCCACGTTGTCCCACGTTGTCCCACGTTGTCCCACGTTGTCCCACGTTGTCCAACGATGTCCAACGGTGTCCCACGTTGTCCCACGTTGTTCCATGGTTTCCCACGTTGTCCCACGTTGTCCCACGTTGTCCCACGTTTTCCCACGTTGTCCCACGTTGTCCCACGGTGTCCAACGATCTCCAACGATGTCCAACGGTGTCCCACGTTGTCCCACGTTGTTCCATGGTTTCCCACGTTGTCCCACGTTGTCCCACGTTGTCCCACGTTGTCCCACGGTGTCCAACGATGTCCAACGGTGTCCAACGGTGTCCCACGGTGTCCAACGGTGTCCCACGTTGTCCCACGTTGTCCCACGTTGTCCCACGTTGTCCCACGTTGTCCCACGTTGTCCCACGTTGTCCCACGGTGTCCAACGATGTCCAACGGTGTCCAGCGATGTCCAACGGTGTCCCACGTTGTCCCACGTTTTCCCACGTTGTCCCACGTTGTCCCACGGTGTCCAACGATGTCCAACGATGTCCAACGGTGTCCCACGTTGTCCCACGTTGTTCCATGGTTTCCCACGTTGTCCCACGTTGTCCCACGTTGTCCCACGGTGTCCAACGATGTCCAACGGTGTCCAACGGTGTCCAACGGTGTCCAACGGTGTCCCACGTTGTCCCACGTTGTCCCACGTTGTCCCACGTTGTCCCACGTTGTCCCACGATGTCCCACGTTGTCCCACGTTGTCCCACGTTGTCCCACGTTGTCCCACGTGGTCCCACGTTGTCCCACGTTGTCCCACGGTGTCCAACGGTGTCCAACGATGTCCCACGTTGTCCCACGTTGTCCCACGTTGTCCCACGTTGTCCCACGATGTCCCACGTTGTCCCGCGTTGTTCCATGGTTTCCCACGTTGTCCCACGTTGTCCCACGATGTCCCACGTTGTCCCACGTTGTTCCATGGTTTCCCACGTTGTCCCACGTTGTCCCACGTTGTCCCACGGTGTCCAACGATGTCCAACGGTGTCCAACGGTGTCCAACGGTGTCCCACGTTGTCCCACGTTGTCCCACGTTGTCCCACGTTGTCCCACGTTGTCCCACGATGTCCCACGTTGTCCCACGTTGTCCCACGTTGTCCCACGTTGTCCCACGTTGTCCCACGATGTCCCACGTTGTCCCACGTTGTCCCACGTTGTCCCACGTTGTCCCACGTGGTCCCACGTTGTCCCACGTTGTCCCACGGTGTCCAACGGTGTCCAACGATGTCCCACGTTGTCCCACGTTGTCCCACGTTGTCCCACGTTGTCCCACGTTGTCCCACGTTGTCCCACGTTGTCCCACGTTGTCCCACGGTGTCCAACGATGTCCAACGGTGTCCAGCGATGTCCAACGGTGTCCCACGTTGTCCCACGTTTTCCCACGTTGTCCCACGTTGTCCCACGTTGTCCCACGTTGTCCCACGTTGTCCCACGATGTCCCACGTTGTCCCACGTTGTCCCACGTTGTCCCACGTTGTCCCACGTTGTCCCACGTTGTCCCACGTTGTCCCACGTTGTCCCACGTTGTCCCACGTTGTCCCACGTTGTCCCACGTTGTCCCACGTTGTCCCACGTTGTCCCACGGTGTCCAACGGTGTCCAACGATGTCCCACGTTGTCCCACGTTGTCCCACGTTGTCCCACGTTGTCCCACGATGTCCCACGTTGTCCCACGTTGTCCCACGTTGTCCCACGTTGTCCCACGTTGTCCCACGTTGTCCCACGTTGTCCCACGTTGTCCCACGTTGTCCCACGTTGTCCCACGTTGTCCCACGTTGTCCCACGGTGTCCAACGATGTCCAACGGTGTCCAGCGATGTCCAACGGTGTCCCACGTTGTCCCACGTTTTCCCACGTTGTCCCACGTTGTCCCACGTTGTCCCACGTTGTCCCACGTTGTCCCACGTTGTCCCACGTTGTCCCACGTTGTCCCACGGTGTCCAACGATGTCCAACGGTGTCCAGCGATGTCCAACGGTGTCCCACGTTGTCCCACGTTTTCCCACGTTGTCCCACGTTGTCCCACGGTGTCCAACGATGTCCAACGATGTCCAACGGTGTCCCACGTTGTCCCACGTTGTCCCACGTTGTCCCACGTTGTCCCACGTTGTCCCACGTTGTCCCACGTTGTCCCACGTTGTCCCACGTTGTCCCACGTTGTCCCACGTTGTCCCACGTTGTCCCACGTTGTCCCACGTTGTCCCACGTTGTCCCACGTTGTCCCACGTTGTCCCACGGTGTCCAACGATGTCCAACGGTGTCCAACGATGTCCAACGGTGTCCAGCGATGTCCAACGGTGTCCCACGTTGTCCCACGTTTTCCCACGTTGTCCCACGTTGTCCCACGGTGTCCAACGATGTCCAACGATGTCCAACGGTGTCCCACGTTGTCCCACGTTGTTCCATGGTTTCCCACGTTGTCCCACGTTGTCCCACGTTGTCCCACGGTGTCCAACGATGTCCAACGGTGTCCAACGGTGTCCAACGGTGTCCAACGGTGTCCCACGTTGTCCCACGTTGTCCCACGTTGTCCCACGTTGTCCCACGTTGTCCCACGATGTCCCACGTTGTCCCACGTTGTCCCACGTTGTCCCACGTTGTCCCACGTGGTCCCACGTTGTCCCACGTTGTCCCACGGTGTCCAACGATGTCCAACGGTGTCCCACGTTGTCCAACGGTGTCCCACGTTGTCCCACGTTGTCCCACGTTGTCCCACGTTGTCCCACGATGTCCCACGTTGTCCCACGTTGTCCCACGATGTCCCACGTTGTCCCACGTTGTCCCACGTTGTCCCACGTTGTCCCACGTGGTCCCACGTTGTCCCACGTTGTCCCACGTTGTCCCACGTTGTCCCACGTGGACCCACGTTGTCCCACGTTGTCCCACGGTGTCCAACGATGTCCAACGGTGTCCCACGTTGTCCCACGGTGTCCAACGATGTCCAACGGTGTCCAGCGATGTCCAACGGTGTCCCACGTTGTCCCACGTTTTCCCACGTTGTCCCACGTTGTCCCACGGTGTCCAACGATGTCCAACGATGTCCCACGTTGTCCCACGTTGTCCCACGTTGTCCCACGTTGTCCCACGTTGTCCCACGTTGTCCCACGTTGTCCCACGTTGTCCCACGTTGTCCCACGTTGTCCCACGTTGTCCAACGATGTCCAACGGTGTCCCACGTTGTCCCACGTTGTTCCATGGTTTCCCACGTTGTCCCACGTTGTCCCACGTTGTCCCACGTTTTCCCACGTTGTCCCACGTTGTCCCACGGTGTCCAACGATCTCCAACGATGTCCAACGGTGTCCCACGTTGTCCCACGTTGTTCCATGGTTTCCCACGTTGTCCCACGTTGTCCCACGTTGTCCCACGGTGTCCAACGATGTCCAACGGTGTCCAACGGTGTCCAACGGTGTCCAACGGTGTCCCACGTTGTCCCACGTTGTCCCACGTTGTCCCACGATGTCCCACGTTGTCCCACGTTGTCCCACGTTGTCCCACGTTGTCCCACGTTGTCCCACGGTGTCCAACGATGTCCAACGGTGTCCAACGGTGTCCCACGGTGTCCAACGGTGTCCCACGTTGTCCCACGTTGTCCCACGTTGTCCCACGTTGTCCCACGTTGTCCCACGTTGTCCCACGTTGTCCAACGATGTCCAACGGTGTCCCACGTTGTCCCACGTTGTTCCATGGTTTCCCACGTTGTCCCACGTTGTCCCACGTTGTCCCACGGTGTCCAACGATGTCCAACGGTGTCCAACGGTGTCCAACGGTGTCCAACGGTGTCCCACGTTGTCCCACGTTGTCCCACGGTGTCCAACGATGTCCAACGGTGTCCCACGTTGTCCCACGTTGTCCCACGTTGTCCCACGTTGTCCCACGTTGTCCCACGTTGTCCCACGTTGTCCCACGTTGTCCGACGTTGTCCCACGTTGTCCCACGTCGTCCCACGTTGTCCCACGTTGTCCCACGTTGTCCCACGATGTCCCACGTTGTCCCACGTTGTCCCACGTTGTCCCACGTTGTCCCACGTTGTCCCACGTTGTCCAACGATGTCCAACGGTGTCCCACGTTGTCCCACGTTGTTCCATGGTTTCCCACGTTGTCCCACGTTGTCCCACGTTGTCCCACGTTTTCCCACGTTGTCCCACGTTGTCCCACGGTGTCCAACGATCTCCAACGATGTCCAACGGTGTCCCACGTTGTCCCACGTTGTTCCATGGTTTCCCACGTTGTCCCACGTTGTCCCACGTTGTCCCACGGTGTCCAACGATGTCCAACGGTGTCCAACGGTGTCCAACGGTGTCCAACGGTGTCCCACGTTGTCCCACGTTGTCCCACGTTGTCCCACGATGTCCCACGTTGTCCCACGTTGTCCCACGTTGTCCCACGTTGTCCCACGTTGTCCCACGTTGTCCCACGTTGTCCCACGTTGTCCCACGTTGTCCCACGGTGTCCCACGTTGTCCCACGGTGTCCAACGATGTCCAACGGTGTCCAACGGTGTCCCACGGTGTCCAACGGTGTCCCACGTTGTCCCACGTTGTCCCACGTTGTCCCACGTTGTCCCACGTTGTCCCACGTTGTCCCACGTTGTCCCACGGTGTCCAACGATGTCCAACGGTGTCCAGCGATGTCCAACGGTGTCCCACGTTGTCCCACGTTTTCCCACGTTGTCCCACGTTGTCCCACGGTGTCCAACGATGTCCAACGATGTCCAACGGTGTCCCACGTTGTCCCACGTTGTTCCATGGTTTCCCACGTTGTCCCACGTTGTCCCACGTTGTCCCACGGTGTCCAACGATGTCCAACGGTGTCCAACGGTGTCCAACGGTGTCCAACGGTGTCCCACGTTGTCCCACGTTGTCCCACGTTGTCCCACGTTGTCCCACGTTGTCCCACGATGTCCCACGTTGTCCCACGTTGTCCCACGTTGTCCCACGTTGTCCCACGTGGTCCCACGTTGTCCCACGTTGTCCCACGGTGTCCAACGGTGTCCAACGATGTCCCACGTTGTCCCACGTTGTCCCACGTTGTCCCACGTTGTCCCACGATGTCCCACGTTGTCCCACGTTGTTCCATGGTTTCCCACGTTGTCCCACGTTGTCCCACGATGTCCCACGTTGTCCCACGTTGTTCCATGGTTTCCCACGTTGTCCCACGTTGTCCCACGTTGTCCCACGGTGTCCAACGATGTCCAACGGTGTCCAACGGTGTCCAACGGTGTCCCACGTTGTCCCACGTTGTCCCACGTTGTCCCACGTTGTCCCACGTTGTCCCACGATGTCCCACGTTGTCCCACGTTGTCCCACGTTGTCCCACGTTGTCCCACGTGGTCCCACGTTGTCCCACGTTGTCCCACGGTGTCCAACGGTGTCCAACGATGTCCCACGTTGTCCCACGTTGTCCCACGTTGTCCCACGTTGTCCCACGTTGTCCCACGTGGTCCCACGTTGTCCCACGTTGTCCCACGGTGTCCAACGATGTCCAACGGTGTCCCACGTTGTCCAACGGTGTCCCACGGTGTCCAACGATGTCCAACGGTGTCCAGCGATGTCCAACGGTGTCCCACGTTGTCCCACGTTGTCCCACGTTGTCCCACGTTGTCCAACGATGTCCAACGGTGTCCCACGTTGTCCCACGTTGTTCCATGGTTTCCCACGTTGTCCCACGTTGTCCCACGTTGTCCCACGGTGTCCAACGATGTCCAACGGTGTCCAACGGTGTCCAACGGTGTCCAACGGTGTCCCACGTTGTCCCACGTTGTCCCACGTTGTCCCACGGTGTCCAACGATGTCCAACGGTGTCCCACGTTGTCCCACGTTGTCCCACGTTGTCCCACGTTGTCCCACGTTGTCCCACGATGTCCCACGTTGTCCCACGTTGTCCCACGTTGTCCCACGTTGTCCCACGTTGTCCCACGTTGTCCCACGTTGTCCCACGTTGTCCCACGTTGTCCCACGTTGTCCCACGTTGTCCCACGTTGTCCCACGTTGTCCCACGTTGTCCCACGGTGTCCAACGGTGTCCAACGATGTCCCACGTTGTCCCACGTTGTCCCACGTTGTCCCACGTTGTCCCACGATGTCCCACGTTGTCCCACGTTGTCCCACGTTGTCCCACGTTGTCCCACGTTGTCCCACGTTGTCCCACGTTGTCCCACGTTGTCCCACGTTGTCCCACGGTGTCCAACGATGTCCAACGGTGTCCAGCGACGTCCAACGGTGTCCCACGTTGTCACACGTTTTCCCACGTTGTCCCACGTTTTCCCACGTTGTCCCACGTTGTCCCACGGTGTCCAACGATGTCCAACGATGTCCAACGGTGTCCCACGTTGTCCCACGTTGTTCCATGGTTTCCCACGTTGTCCCACGTTGTCCCACGTTGTCCCACGGTGTCCAACGATGTCCAACGGTGTCCAACGGTGTCCAACGGTGTCCAACGGTGTCCCACGTTGTCCCACGTTGTCCCACGTTGTCCCACGATGTCCCACGTTGTCCCACGTTGTCCCACGTTGTCCCACGTTGTCCCACGTTGTCCCACGTTGTCCCACGTTGTCCCACGTTGTCCCACGTTGTCCCACGTTGTCCCACGGTGTCCAACGATGTCCAACGGTGTCCAACGGTGTCCCACGGTGTCCAACGGTGTCCCACGTTGTCCCACGTTGTCCCACGTTGTCCCACGTTGTCCCACGTTGTCCCACGTTGTCCCACGTTGTCCAACGATGTCCAACGGTGTCCCACGTTGTCCCACGTTGTCCCACGTTGTCCCACGTTGTCCCACGTTGTCCCACGGTGTCCCACGTTGTCCCACGTTGTCCCACGTTGTCCCACGTTGTCCCACGTTGTCCCACGTTGTCCCACGGTGTCCAACGGTGTCCAACGATGTCCCACGTTGTCCCACGTTGTCCCACGTTGTCCCACGTTGTCCCACGATGTCCCACGTTGTCCCACGTTGTCCCACGTTGTCCCACGTTGTCCCACGTTGTCCCACGTTGTCCCACGTTGTCCCACATTGTCCCACGTTGTCCCACGTTGTCCGACGTTGTCCCACGTTGTCCCACGTTGTCCCACGTTGTCCCACGTTGTCCCACGGTGTCCAACGATGTCCAACGGTGTCCAACGGTGTCCCACGGTGTCCAACGGTGTCCAACGGTGTCCCACGGTGTCCAACGGTGTCCCACGATGTCCCACGTTGTCCCACGTTGTCCCACGTTGTCCCACGATGTCCCACGTTGTCCAACGATGTCCAACGGTGTCCCACGTTGTCCCACGTTGTCCTACGTTGTCCCACGTTGTCCCACGTTGTCCCACGTTGTCCCACGTTGTCCCACGTTGTCCCACGGTGTCCAACGGTGTCCCACGTTGTCCCACGTTGTCCCACGGTGTCCAACGATGTCCAACGGTGTCCAACGGTGTCCCACGGTGTCCCACGTTGTCCCACGTTGTCCCACGTTGTCCAACGGTGTCCCACGATGTCCAACGATGTCCAACGATGTCCAACGGTGTCCAACGGTGTCCCACGTTGTCCCACGTTGTCCCACGTTGTCCTACGTTGTCCCACGTTGTCCCACGTTGTCCCACGTTGTCCCACGTTGTCCCACGTTGTCCCACGGTGTCCAACGGTGTCCCACGTTGTCCCACGTTGTCCCACGGTGTCCAACGATGTCCAACGGTGTCCAACGGTGTCCCACGGTGTCCCACGTTGTCCCACGTTGTCCCACGTTGTCCAACGGTGTCCCACGATGTCCAACGATGTCCAACGATGTCCAACGGTGTCCAACGGTGTCCCACGTTGTCCCACGTTGTCCCACGTTGTCCCACGGTGTCCAACGGTGTCCCACGATGTCCACCGATGTCCAACGGTGTCCAACGGTGTCCAACGGTGTCCAACGATGTCCAACGGTGTCCAACGGTGTCCAACGGTGTCCCACGGTGTCCAACGGTGTCCCACGTTGTCCCACGTTGTCCCACGTTGTCCCACGTTGTCCCACGTTGTCCCACTTTGTCCCACGTTGTCCAACGATGTCCAACGGTGTCCCACGTTGTCCCACGTTGTTCCATGGTTTCCCACGTTGTCCCACGTTGTCCCACGTTGTCCCACGGTGTCCAACGATGTCCAACGGTGTCCAACGGTGTCCAACGGTGTCCAACGGTGTCCCACGTTGTCCCACGTTGTCCAACGGTGTCCAACGGTGTCCAACGGTGTCCAACGGTGTCCCAAGTTGTCCCACGTTGTCCCACGTTGTCCCACGGTGTCCAACGATGTCCAACGGTGTCCCACGTTGTCCCACGGTGTCCAACGATGTCCAACGGTGTCCCACGTTGTCCAACGGTGTCCCACGTTGTCCCACGTTGTCCCACGTTGTCCCACGTTGTCCCACGTTGTCCCACGATGTCCCACGTTGTCCCACGTTGTCCCACGTTGTCCCACGTTGTCCCACGTTGTCCCACGTTGTCCCACGTTGTCCCACGTTGTCCCACGGTGTCCAACGATGTCCAACGGTGTCCAACGGTGTCCCACGGTGTCCCACGTTGTCCCACGGTGTCCAACGATGTCCCACGTTGTCCCACGTTGTCCCACGTTGTCCCACGTTGTCCCACGTTGTCCCACGTTGTCCCACGTTGTCCCACGGTGTCCAACGATGTCCAACGATGTCCAACGGTGTCCCACGATGTCCAACGATGTCCAACGATGTCCAACGGTGTCCAACGGTGTCCCACGTTGTCCCACGTTGTCCCGCGTTGTCCCACGGTGTCCAACGATGTCCAACGGTGTCCCACGTTGTCCAACGGTGTCCCACGTTGTCCCACGTTGTCCCACGTTGTCCCACGTTGTCCCACGTTGTCCGACGTTGTCCCACGTTGTCCCACGTTGTCCCACGTTGTCCCACGTTGTCCCACAGTGTCCAACGATGTCCAACGGTGTCCAACGGTGTCCCACGGTGTCCAACGGTGTCCAACGGTGTCCCACGGTGTCCAACGGTGTCCCACGATGTCCCACGTTGTCCCACGTTGTCCCACGTTGTCCCACGATGTCCCACGTTGTCCAACGATGTCCAACGGTGTCCAACGATGTCCAACGGTGTCCCACGTTGTCCCACGGTGTCCAACGGTGTCCAACGATGTCCCACGTTGTCCCACGTTGTCCCACGTTGTCCCACGTTGTCCCACGATGTCCCACGTTGTCCCACGTTGTCCCACGTTGTCCCACGTTGTCCCACGTTGTCCCACAGTGTCCAACGATGTCCAACGGTGTCCAACGGTGTCCCACGGTGTCCAACGGTGTCCAACGGTGTCCCACGGTGTCCAACGGTGTCCCACGATGTCCCACGTTGTCCCACGTTGTCCCACGTTGTCCCACGTTGTCCCACGTTGACCCACGGTGTCCAACGGTGTCCCACGTTGTCCCACGTTGTCCCACGGTGTCCAACGATGTCCAACGGTGTCCAACGGTGTCCCACGGTGTCCCACGTTGTCCCACGTTGTCCCACGTTGTCCAACGGTGTCCCACGATGTCCAACGATGTCCAACGATGTCCAACGGTGTCCAACGGTGTCCCACGTTGTCCCACGTTGTCCCACGTTGTCCCACGGTGTCCAACGGTGTCCCACGATGTCCACCGATGTCCAACGGTGTCCAACGGTGTCCAACGGTGTCCAACGGTGTCCAACGATGTCCCACGTTGTCCCACGTTGTCCCACGTTGTCCCACGGTGTCCAACGATGTCCAACGGTGTCCCACGTTGTCCCACGTTGTCCCACGTTGTCCCACGTTGTCCCACGTTGTCCCACGTTGTCCCACGTTGTCCCACGTTGTCCCACGTTGTCCCACGGTGTCCAACGGTGTCCAACGATGTCCAACGGTGTCCAACGGTGTCCCACGTTGTCCCACGTTGTCCCACGTTGTCCCACGGTGTCCAACGATGTCCAACGGTGTCCCACGTTGTCCCACGTTGTCCCACGTTGTCCCTCGTTGTCCCACGTTGTCCCACGATGTCCCACGTTGTCCCACGTTGCCCCACGTTGTCCCACGTTGTCCCACGTTGTCCCACGTTGTCCCACGTTGTCCCACTGTGTCCAACGATGTCCAACGGTGTCCAGCGATGTCCAACGGTGTCCCACGATGTCCAACGATGTCCAACGATGTCCAACGGTGTCCAACGGTGTCCCACGTTGTCCCACGTTGTCCCACGTTGTCCCACGGTGTCCAACGATGTCCAACGGTGTCCCACGTTGTCCAACGGTGTCCCACGTTGTCCCACGTTGTCCCACGTTGTCCCACGATGTCCCACGTTGTCCCACGTTGTCCCACGTTGTCCCACGTTGTCCCACGTTGTCCCACGTTGTCCCACGTTGTCCCACGTTGTCCCACGGTGTCCAACGATGTCCAACGGTGTCCAACGGTGTCCCACGGTGTCCAACGGTGTCCCACGTTGTCCCACGTTGTCCCACGTTGTCCCACGTTGTCCAACGATGTCCAACGGTGTCCCACGTTGTCCCACGTTGTCCCACGTTGTCCCACGTTGTCCCACGTTGTCCCACGTTGTCCCACGTTGTCCCACGTTGTCCCACGTTGTCCCACGTTGTCCCACGTTGTCCCACGTTGTCCCACGTTGTCCCACGGTGTCCAACGATGTCCAACGATGCCCAACGGTGTCCCACGATGTCCAACGATGTCCAACGATGTCCAACGGTGTCCAACGGTGTCCCACGTTGTCCCACGTTGTCCCGCGTTGTCCCACGGTGTCCAACGATGTCCAACGGTGTCCCACGTTGTCCAACGGTGTCCCACGTTGTCCCACGTTGTCCCACGTTGTCCCACGTTGTCCCACGATGTCCCACGTTGTCCCACGTTGTCCCACGTTGTCCCAAGTTGTCCCACGTTGTCCCACGTTGTCCCACGTTGTCCCACGTTGTCCCACGTTGTCCCACGTTGTCCCACGTTGTCCCACGGTGTCCAACGATGTCCAACGGTGTCCCACGTTGTCCCACGTTGTCCCACGTTGTCCCACGGTGTCCAACGGTGTCCCACGTTGTCCCACGTTGTCCCACGTTGTCCCACGTTGTCCCACGGTGTCCAACGGTGTCCAACGATGTCCAACGGTGTCCAACGGTGTCCCACGTTGTCCCACGTTGTCCCACGTTGTCCCACGGTGTCCAACGATGTCCAACGGTGTCCCACGTTGTCCCACGTTGTCCCACGTTGTCCCTCGTTGTCCCACGTTGTCTCACGATGTCCCACGTTGTCCCACGTTGCCCCACGTTGTCCCACGTTGTCCCACGTTGTCCCACGTTGTCCCACGTTGTCCCACGTTGTCCCACGGTGTCCAACGATGTCCAACGGTGTCCAGCGATGTCCAACGGTGTCCCACGATGTCCAACGATGTCCAACGATGTCCAACGGTGTCCAACGGTGTCCCACGTTGTCCCACGTTGTCCCACGTTGTCCCACGGTGTCCAACGATGTCCCACGTTGTCCCACGTTGTCCCACGGTGTCCAACGATGTCCAACGGTGTCCAACGGTGTCCCACGGTGTCCAACGGTGTCCCACGTTGTCCCACGTTGTCCCACGTTGTCCCACGTTGTCCCACGTTGTCCCACGTTGTCCCACGTTGTCCCACGTTGTCCAACGATGTCCAACGGTGTCCCACGTTGTCCCACGCTGTCCCACGTTGTCCCACGTTGTCCCACGTTGTCCCACGTTGTCCCACGTTGTCCCACGTTGTCCCACGTTGTCCCACGTTGTCCCACGTTGTCCCACGTTGTCCCACGGTGTCCAACGGTGTCCAACGATGTCCCACGTTGTCCCACGTTGTCCCACGTTGTCCCACGTTGTCCCACGATGTCCCACGTTGTCCCACGTTGTCCCACGTTGTCTCACGTTGTCCCACGTTGTCCCACGTTGTCCCACGTTGTCCCACATTGTCCCACGTTGTCCCACGTTGTCCGACGTTGTCCCACGTTGTCCCACGTTGTCCCACGTTGTCCCACGGTGTCCAACGATGTCCAACGGTGTCCAACGGTGTCCCACGGTGTCCAACGGTGTCCAACGGTGTCCCACGGTGTCCCACGTTGTCCCACGTTGTCCCACGTTGTCCCACGGTGTCCAACGATGTCCAACGATGTCCAACGGTGTCCCACGATGTCCAACGATGTCCAACGATGTCCAACGGTGTCCAACGGTGTCCCACGTTGTCCCACGTTGTCCCGCGTTGTCCCACGGTGTCCAACGATGTCCAACGGTGTCCCACGTTGTCCAACGGTGTCCCACGTTGTCCCACGTTGTCCCACGTTGTCCCACGTTGTCCCACGTTGTCCGACGTTGTCCCACGTTGTCCCACGTTGTCCCACGTTGTCCCACGTTGTCCCACAGTGTCCCACGTTGTCCCACGTTGTCCCACGTTGTCCCACGTTGTCCCACGTTGTCCCACGTTGTCCCACGTTGTCCCACGTTGTCCCACGTTGTCCCACGTTGTCCCACGGTGTCCCACGATGTCCAACGGTGTCCAACGGTGTCCCACGGTGTCCAACGGTGTCCCACGTTGTCCCACGTTGTCCCACGTTGTCCCACGTTGTCCAACGATGTCCAACGGTGTCCCACGTTGTCCCACGTTGTCCCACGTTGTCCCACGTTGTCCCACGTTGTCCCACGTTGTCCCACGTTGTCCCACGTTGTCCCACGTTGTCCCACGTTGTCCCACGTTGTCCCACGTTGTCCCACGTTGTCCCACGGTGTCCAACGATGTCCAACGATGTCCAACGGTGTCCCACGATGTCCAACGATGTCCAACGATGTCCAACGGTGTCCAACGGTGTCCCACGTTGTCCCACGTTGTCCCACGTTGTCCCACGGTGTCCAACGATGTCCAACGGTGTCCCACGATGTCCAACGGTGTCCCACGTTGTCCCACGTTGTCCCACGTTGTCCCCCGTTGTCCCACGATGTCCCACGTTGTCCCACGTTGTCCCACGTTGTCCCAAGTTGTCCCACGTTGTCCCACGTTGTCCCACGTTGTCCCACGTTGTCCCACGTTGTCCCACGTTGTCCCACGTTGTCCCACGGTGTCCAACGATGTCCCACGTTGTCCCACGGTGTCCAACGATGTCCAACGGTGTCCAACGGTGTCCCACGGTGTCCCACGTTGTCCCACGTTGTCCCACGTTGTCCAACGGTGTCCCACGATGTCCAACGATGTCCAACGATGTCCAACGGTGTCCAACGGTGTCCCACGTTGTCCCACGTTGTCCCACGTTGTCCCACGGTGTCCAACGGTGTCCCACGATGTCCACCGATGTCCAACGGTGTCCAACGGTGTCCAACGGTGTCCAACGGTGTCCAACGATGTCCCACGTTGTCCCACGTTGTCCCACGTTGTCCCACGTTGTCCCTCGTTGTCCCACGTTGTCTCACGATGTCCCACGTTGTCCCACGTTGCCCCACGTTGTCCCACGTTGTCCCACGTTGTCCCACGTTGTCCCACGTTGTCCCACGTTGTCCCACGGTGTCCAACGATGTCCAACGGTGTCCAGCGATGTCCAACGGTGTCCCACGATGTCCAACGATGTCCAACGATGTCCAACGGTGTCCAACGGTGTCCCACGTTGTCCCACGTTGTCCCACGTTGTCCCACGGTGTCCAACGATGTCCCACGTTGTCCCACGTTGTCCCACGGTGTCCAACGATGTCCAACGGTGTCCAACGGTGTCCCACGGTGTCCAACGGTGTCCCACGTTGTCCCACGTTGTCCCACGTTGTCCCACGTTGTCCCACGTTGTCCCACGTTGTCCCACGTTGTCCCACGTTGTCCAACGATGTCCAACGGTGTCCCACGTTGTCCCACGCTGTCCCACGTTGTCCCACGTTGTCCCACGTTGTCCCACGTTGTCCCACGTTGTCCCACGTTGTCCCACGTTGTCCCACGTTGTCCCACGTTGTCCCACGTTGTCCCACGGTGTCCAACGGTGTCCAACGATGTCCCACGTTGTCCCACGTTGTCCCACGTTGTCCCACGTTGTCCCACGATGTCCCACGTTGTCCCACGTTGTCCCACGTTGTCTCACGTTGTCCCACGTTGTCCCACGTTGTCCCACGTTGTCCCACATTGTCCCACGTTGTCCCACGTTGTCCGACGTTGTCCCACGTTGTCCCACGTTGTCCCACGTTGTCCCACGTTGTCCCACGGTGTCCAACGATGTCCAACGGTGTCCAACGGTGTCCCACGGTGTCCAACGGTGTCCAACGGTGTCCCACGGTGTCCCACGTTGTCCCACGTTGTCCCACGTTGTCCCACGGTGTCCAACGATGTCCAACGATGTCCAACGGTGTCCCACGATGTCCAACGATGTCCAACGATGTCCAACGGTGTCCAACGGTGTCCCACGTTGTCCCACGTTGTCCCGCGTTGTCCCACGGTGTCCAACGATGTCCAACGGTGTCCCACGTTGTCCAACGGTGTCCCACGTTGTCCCACGTTGTCCCACGTTGTCCCACGTTGTCCCACGTTGTCCGACGTTGTCCCACGTTGTCCCACGTTGTCCCACGTTGTCCCACGTTGTCCCACAGTGTCCCACGTTGTCCCACGTTGTCCCACGTTGTCCCACGTTGTCCCACGTTGTCCCACGTTGTCCCACGTTGTCCCACGTTGTCCCACGTTGTCCCACGTTGTCCCACGGTGTCCAACGATGTCCAACGGTGTCCAACGGTGTCCCACGGTGTCCAACGGTGTCCCACGTTGTCCCACGTTGTCCCGCGTTGTCCCACGTTGTCCAACGATGTCCAACGGTGTCCCACGTTGTCCCACGTTGTCCCACGTTGTCCCACGTTGTCCCACGTTGTCCCACGTTGTCCCACGTTGTCCCACGTTGTCCCACGTTGTCCCACGTTGTCCCACGTTGTCCCACGGTGTCCAACGATGTCCAACGATGTCCAACGGTGTCCCACGATGTCCAACGATGTCCAACGATGTCCAACGGTGTCCAACGGTGTCCCACGTTGTCCCACGTTGTCCCGCGTTGTCCCACGGTGTCCAACGATGTCCAACGGTGTCCCACGTTGTCCAACGGTGTCCCACGTTGTCCCACGTTGTCCCACGTTGTCCCACGTTGTCCCACGATGTCCCACGTTGTCCCACGTTGTCCCACGTTGTCCCAAGTTGTCCCACGTTGTCCCACGTTGTCCCACGTTGTCCCACGTTGTCCCACGTTGTCCCACGTTGTCCCACGTTGTCCCACGGTGTCCAACGATGTCCCACGTTGTCCCACGGTGTCCAACGATGTCCAACGGTGTCCAACGGTGTCCCACGGTGTCCCACGTTGTCCCACGTTGTCCCACGTTGTCCAACGGTGTCCCACGATGTCCAACGATGTCCAACGATGTCCAACGGTGTCCAACGGTGTCCCACGTTGTCCCACGTTGTCCCACGTTGTCCCACGGTGTCCAACGGTGTCCCACGATGTCCACCGATGTCCAACGGTGTCCAACGGTGTCCAACGGTGTCCAACGGTGTCCAACGATGTCCCACGTTGTCCCACGTTGTCCCACGTTGTCCCACGGTGTCCAACGATGTCCAACGGTGTCCCACGTTGTCCCACGTTGTCCCACGTTGTCCCACGTTGTCCCACGTTGTCCCACGGTGTCCCACGTTGTCCCACGTTGTCCCACGTTGTCCCACGGTGTCCAACGGTGTCCAACGATGTCCAACGGTGTCCAACGGTGTCCCACGTTGTCCCACGTTGTCCCACGTTGTCCCACGGTGTCCAACGATGTCCAACGGTGTCCCACGTTGTCCCACGTTGTCCCACGTTGTCCCTCGTTGTCCCACGTTGTCCCACGATGTCCCACGTTGTCCCACGTTGCCCCACGTTGTCCCACGTTGTCCCACGTTGTCCCACGTTGTCCCACGTTGTCCCACTGTGTCCAACGATGTCCAACGGTGTCCAGCGATGTCCAACGGTGTCCCACGATGTCCAACGATGTCCAACGATGTCCAACGGTGTCCAACGGTGTCCCACGTTGTCCCACGTTGTCCCACGTTGTCCCACGGTGTCCAACGATGTCCAACGGTGTCCCACGTTGTCCAACGGTGTCCCACGTTGTCCCACGTTGTCCCACGTTGTCCCACGATGTCCCACGTTGTCCCACGTTGTCCCACGTTGTCCCACGTTGTCCCACGTTGTCCCACGTTGTCCCACGTTGTCCCACGTTGTCCCACGGTGTCCAACGATGTCCAACGGTGTCCAACGGTGTCCCACGGTGTCCAACGGTGTCCCACGTTGTCCCACGTTGTCCCACGTTGTCCCACGTTGTCCAACGATGTCCAACGGTGTCCCACGTTGTCCCACGTTGTCCCACGTTGTCCCACGTTGTCCCACGTTGTCCCACGTTGTCCCACGTTGTCCCACGTTGTCCCACGTTGTCCCACGTTGTCCCACGTTGTCCCACGTTGTCCCACGGTGTCCAACGATGTCCAACGATGTCCAACGGTGTCCCACGATGTCCAACGATGTCCAACGATGTCCAACGGTGTCCAACGGTGTCCCACGTTGTCCCACGTTGTCCCGCGTTGTCCCACGGTGTCCAACGATGTCCAACGGTGTCCCACGTTGTCCAACGGTGTCCCACGTTGTCCCACGTTGTCCCACGTTGTCCCACGTTGTCCCACGATGTCCCACGTTGTCCCACGTTGTCCCACGTTGTCCCAAGTTGTCCCACGTTGTCCCACGTTGTCCCACGTTGTCCCACGTTGTCCCACGTTGTCCCACGTTGTCCCACGTTGTCCCACGGTGTCCAACGATGTCCAACGGTGTCCCACGTTGTCCCACGTTGTCCCACGTTGTCCCACGGTGTCCAACGGTGTCCCACGTTGTCCCACGTTGTCCCACGTTGTCCCACGTTGTCCCACGGTGTCCAACGGTGTCCAACGATGTCCAACGGTGTCCAACGGTGTCCCACGTTGTCCCACGTTGTCCCACGTTGTCCCACGGTGTCCAACGATGTCCAACGGTGTCCCACGTTGTCCCACGTTGTCCCACGTTGTCCCTCGTTGTCCCACGTTGTCTCACGATGACCCACGTTGTCCCACGTTGCCCCACGTTGTCCCACGTTGTCCCACGTTGTCCCACGTTGTCCCACGTTGTCCCACGTTGTCCCACGGTGTCCAACGATGTCCAACGGTGTCCAGCGATGTCCAACGGTGTCCCACGTTGTCCAACGATGTCCAACGATGTCCAACGGTGTCCAACGGTGTCCCACGTTGTCCCACGTTGTCCCACGTTGTCCCACGGTGTCCAACGATGTCCCACGTTGTCCCACGTTGTCCCACGGTGTCCAACGATGTCCAACGGTGTCCAACGGTGTCCCACGGTGTCCAACGGTGTCCCACGTTGTCCCACGTTGTCCCACGTTGTCCCACGTTGTCCCACGTTGTCCCACGTTGTCCCACGTTGTCCCACGTTGTCCAACGATGTCCAACGGTGTCCCACGTTGTCCCACGCTGTCCCACGTTGTCCCGCGTTGTCCCACGTTGTCCCACGTTGTCCCACGTTGTCCCACGTTGTCCCACGTTGTCCCACGTTGTCCCACGTTGTCCCACGTTGTCCCACGGTGTCCA
The DNA here is from genome assembly GCF_910591885.1 of Bombus terrestris. Taxonomy (NCBI): domain Eukaryota; kingdom Metazoa; phylum Arthropoda; class Insecta; order Hymenoptera; family Apidae; genus Bombus; species Bombus terrestris. The sequence continues at coordinate 259,872 of NW_025963576.1, read as the reverse complement.
ACGGTGTCCAACGATGTCCCACGTTGTCCCACGTTGTCCCACGTTGTCCCACGTTGTCCCACGATGTCCCACGTTGTCCCACGTTGTCCCACGTTGTCCCACGTTGTCCCACGTTGTCCCACGTTGTCCCACGTTGTCCCACATTGTCCCACGTTGTCCCACGTTGTCCGACGTTGTCCCACGTTGTCCCACGTTGTCCCACGTTGTCCCACGTTGTCCCACGGTGTCCAACGATGTCCAACGGTGTCCAACGGTGTCCCACGGTGTCCAACGGTGTCCAACGGTGTCCCACGGTGTCCCACGTTGTCCCACGTTGTCCCACGTTGTCCCACGGTGTCCAACGATGTCCAACGATGTCCAACGGTGTCCCACGATGTCCAACGATGTCCAACGATGTCCAACGGTGTCCAACGGTGTCCCACGTTGTCCCACGTTGTCCCGCGTTGTCCCACGGTGTCCAACGATGTCCAACGGTGTCCCACGTTGTCCAACGGTGTCCCACGTTGTCCCACGTTGTCCCACGTTGTCCCACGTTGTCCCACGTTGTCCCACGTTGTCCCACGTTGTCCCACGTTGTCCCACGTTGTCCCACGTTGTCCCACAGTGTCCCACGTTGTCCCACGTTGTCCCACGTTGTCCCACGTTGTCCCACGTTGTCCCACGTTGTCCCACGTTGTCCCACGTTGTCCCACGTTGTCCCACGTTGTCCCACGGTGTCCAACGATGTCCAACGGTGTCCAACGGTGTCCCACGGTGTCCAACGGTGTCCCACGTTGTCCCACGTTGTCCCACGTTGTCCCACGTTGTCCAACGATGTCCAACGGTGTCCCACGTTGTCCCACGTTGTCCCACGTTGTCCCACGTTGTCCCACGTTGTCCCACGTTGTCCCACGTTGTCCCACGTTGTCCCACGTTGTCCCACGTTGTCCCACGTTGTCCCACGTTGTCCCACGGTGTCCAACGATGTCCAACGATGTCCAACGGTGTCCCACGATGTCCAACGATGTCCAACGATGTCCAACGGTGTCCAACGGTGTCCCACGTTGTCCCACGTTGTCCCGCGTTGTCCCACGGTGTCCAACGATGTCCAACGGTGTCCCACGTTGTCCAACGGTGTCCCACGTTGTCCCACGTTGTCCCACGTTGTCCCACGTTGTCCCACGATGTCCCACGTTGTCCCACGTTGTCCCACGTTGTCCCAAGTTGTCCCACGTTGTCCCACGTTGTCCCACGTTGTCCCACGTTGTCCCACGTTGTCCCACGTTGTCCCACGTTGTCCCACGGTGTCCAACGATGTCCAACGGTGTCCCACGTTGTCCCACGTTGTCCCACGTTGTCCCACGGTGTCCAACGGTGTCCCACGTTGTCCCACGTTGTCCCACGTTGTCCCACGTTGTCCCACGGTGTCCAACGGTGTCCAACGATGTCCAACGGTGTCCAACGGTGTCCCACGTTGTCCCACGTTGTCCCACGTTGTCCCACGGTGTCCAACGATGTCCAACGGTGTCCCACGTTGTCCCACGTTGTCCCACGTTGTCCCTCGTTGTCCCACGTTGTCTCACGGTGTCCCACGTTGTCCCACGATGTCCCACGTTGTCCCACGTTGTCCCACGTTGTCCCACGTTGTCCCACGTTGTCCCACGTTGTCCCACGGTGTCCAACGATGTCCAACGGTGTCCAGCGATGTCCAACGGTGTCCCACGATGTCCAACGATGTCCAACGATGTCCAACGGTGTCCAACGGTGTCCCACGTTGTCCCACGTTGTCCCACGTTGTCCCACGGTGTCCAACGATGTCCCACGTTGTCCCACGTTGTCCCACGTTGTCCAACGATGTCCAACGGTGTCCAACGGTGTCCCACGGTGTCCAACGGTGTCCCACGTTGTCCCACGTTGTCCCACGTTGTCCCACGTTGTCCCACGTTGTCCCACGTTGTCCCACGTTGTCCCACGTTGTCCAACGATGTCCAACGGTGTCCCACGTTGTCCCACGTTGTCCCACGGTGTCCCACGTTGTCCCACGTTGTCCCACGTTGTCCCACGTTGTCCCACGTTGTCCCACGTTGTCCCACGTTGTCCCACGTTGTCCCACGTTGTCCCACGGTGTCCAACGGTGTCCAACGATGTCCCACGTTGTCCCACGTTGTCCCACGTTGTCCCACGTTGTCCCACGATGTCCCACGTTGTCCCACGTTGTCCCACGTTGTCTCACGTTGTCCCACGTTGTCCCACGTTGTCCCACGTTGTCCCACATTGTCCCACGTTGTCCCACGTTGTCCGACGTTGTCCCACGTTGTCCCACGTTGTCCCACGTTGTCCCACGTTGTCCCACGGTGTCCAACGATGTCCAACGGTGTCCAACGGTGTCCCACGGTGTCCAACGGTGTCCAACGGTGTCCCACGGTGTCCCACGTTGTCCCACGTTGTCCCACGTTGTCCAACGGTGTCCCACGATGTCCAACGATGTCCAACGATGTCCAACGGTGTCCAACGGTGTCCCACGTTGTCCCACGTTGTCCCACGTTGTCCTACGTTGTCCCACGTTGTCCCACGTTGTCCCACGTTGTCCCACGTTGTCCCACGTTGTCCCACGGTGTCCAACGGTGTCCCACGTTGTCCCACGTTGTCCCACGGTGTCCAACGATGTCCAACGGTGTCCAACGGTGTCCCACGGTGTCCCACGTTGTCCCACGTTGTCCCACGTTGTCCAACGGTGTCCCACGATGTCCAACGATGTCCAACGATGTCCAACGGTGTCCAACGGTGTCCCACGTTGTCCCACGTTGTCCCACGTTGTCCCACGGTGTCCAACGGTGTCCCACGATGTCCACCGATGTCCAACGGTGTCCAACGGTGTCCAACGGTGTCCAACGATGTCCAACGGTGTCCAACGGTGTCCAACGGTGTCCCACGGTGTCCAACGGTGTCCCACGTTGTCCCACGTTGTCCCACGTTGTCCCACGTTGTCCCACGTTGTCCCACTTTGTCCCACGTTGTCCAACGATGTCCAACGGTGTCCCACGTTGTCCCACGTTGTTCCATGGTTTCCCACGTTGTCCCACGTTGTCCCACGTTGTCCCACGGTGTCCAACGATGTCCAACGGTGTCCAACGGTGTCCAACGGTGTCCAACGGTGTCCCACGTTGTCCCACGTTGTCCAACGGTGTCCAACGGTGTCCAACGGTGTCCAACGGTGTCCCAAGTTGTCCCACGTTGTCCCACGTTGTCCCACGGTGTCCAAAGATGTCCAACGGTGTCCCACGTTGTCCCACGGTGTCCAACGATGTCCAACGGTGTCCCACGTTGTCCAACGGTGTCCCACGTTGTCCCACGTTGTCCCACGTTGTCCCACGTTGTCCCACGTTGTCCCACGATGTCCCACGTTGTCCCACGTTGTCCCACGTTGTCCAACGATGTCCAACGGTGTCCAACGGTGTCCCACGGTGTCCCACGTTGTCCCACGATGTCCCACGTTGTCCCACGTTGTCCCACGTTGTCCAACGATGTCCAACGGTGTCCAACGGTGTCCCACGGTGTCCAACGGTGTCCAACGGTGTCCCACGGTGTCCAACGGTGTCCCACGATGTCCCACGTTGTCCCACGTTGTCCCACGTTGTCCCACGTTGTCCCACGTTGACCCACGGTGTCCAACGGTGTCCCACGTTGTCCCACGTTGTCCCACGGTGTCCAACGATGTCCAACGGTGTCCAACGGTGTCCCACGGTGTCCCACGTTGTCCCACGTTGTCCCACGTTGTCCAACGGTGTCCCACGATGTCCAACGATGTCCAACGGTGTCCAACGGTGTCCCACGTTGTCCCACGTTGTCCCACGTTGTCCCACGGTGTCCAACGGTGTCCCACGATGTCCACCGATGTCCAACGGTGTCCAACGGTGTCCAACGGTGTCCAACGGTGTCCAACGATGTCCCACGTTGTCCCACGTTGTCCCACGTTGTCCCACGGTGTCCAACGATGTCCAACGGTGTCCCACGTTGTCCAACGGTGTCCAACGGTGTCCCACGTTGTCCCACGTTGTCCCACGTTGTCCCACGTTGTCCCACGTTGTCCCACGGTGTCCAACGGTGTCCAACGATGTCCAACGGTGTCCAACGGTGTCCCACGTTGTCCCACGTTGTCCCACGTTGTCCCACGGTGTCCAACGATGTCCAACGATGTCCAACGGTGTCCCACGATGTCCAACGATGTCCAACGATGTCCAACGGTGTCCAACGGTGTCCCACGTTGTCCCACGTTGTCCCGCGTTGTCCCACGGTGTCCAACGATGTCCAACGGTGTCCCACGTTGTCCAACGGTGTCCCACGTTGTCCCACGTTGTCCCACGTTGTCCCACGTTGTCCCACGATGTCCCACGTTGTCCCACGTTGTCCCACGTTGTCCCAAGTTGTCCCACGTTGTCCCACGTTGTCCCACGTTGTCCCACGTTGTCCCACGGTGTCCAACGATGTCCAACGGTGTCCCACGTTGTCCCACGTTGTCCCACGTTGTCCCACGGTGTCCAACGGTGTCCCACGTTGTCCCACGGTGTCCCACGTTGTCCCACGTTGTCCCACGTTGTCCCACGGTGTCCAACGATGTCCAACGATGTCCAACGGTGTCCCACGATGTCCAACGATGTCCAACGATGTCCAACGGTGTCCAACGGTGTCCCACGTTGTCCCACGTTGTCCCGCGTTGTCCCACGGTGTCCAACGATGTCCAACGGTGTCCAACGGTGTCCCACGTTGTCCCAAGTTGTCCCACGTTGTCCCACGTTGTCCCACGTTGTCCCACGTTGTCCCACGGTGTCCAACGATGTCCAACGGTGTCCCACGTTGTCCCACGTTGTCCCACGTTGTCCCACGGTGTCCAACGGTGTCCCACGTTGTCCCACGTTGTCCCACGTTGTCCCACGTTGTCCCACGGTGTCCAACGGTGTCCAACGATGTCCAACGGTGTCCAGCGATGTCCAACGGTGTCCCACGATGTCCAACGATGTCCAACGATGTCCAACGGTGTCCAACGGTGTCCCACGTTGTCCCACGTTGTCCCACGTTGTCCCACGGTGTCCAACGATGTCCAACGGTGTCCCACGTTGTCCAACGGTGTCCCACGTTGTCCCACGTTGTCCCACGTTGTCCAACGATGTCCAACGGTGTCCCACGTTGTCCCACGTTGTCCCACGTTGTCCCTCGTTGTCCCACGTTGTCCCACGATGTCCCACGTTGTCCCACGTTGCCCCACGTTGTCCCACGTTGTCCCACGTTGTCCCACGTTGTCCCACGTTGTCCCACGTTGTCCCACGGTGTCCAACGATGTCCAACGGTGTCCCACGTTGTCCCACGTTGTCCCACGTTGTCCCTCGTTGTCCCACGTTGTCCCACGATGTCCCACGTTGTCCCACGTTGCCCCACGTTGTCCCACGTTGTCCCACGTTGTCCCACGTTGTCCCACGTTGTCCCACGTTGTCCCACGTTGTCCCACGTTGTCCCACGGTGTCCAACGATGTCCAACGGTGTCCAACGGTGTCCCACGGTGTCCAACGGTGTCCCACGTTGTCCCACGTTGTCCCACGTTGTCCCACGTTGTCCAACGATGTCCAACGGTGTCCCACGTTGTCCCACGTTGTCCCACGTTGTCCCACTTTGTCCCACGTTGTCCCACGTTGTCCCACGTTGTCCCACGTTGTCCCACGTTGTCCCACGTTGTCCCACGTTGTCCCACGTTGTCCCACGGTGTCCAACGATGTCCAACGATGTCCAACGGTGTCCCACGATGTCCAACGATGTCCAACTATGTCCAACGGTGTCCAACGGTGTCCCACGTTGTCCCACGTTGTCCCGCGTTGTCCCACGGTGTCCAACGATGTCCAACGGTGTCCCACGTTGTCCAACGGTGTCCCACGTTGTCCCACGTTGTCCCACGTTGTCCCACGTTGTCCCACGATGTCCCACGTTGTCCCACGTTGTCCCACGTTGTCCCAAGTTGTCCCACGTTGTCCCACGTTGTCCCACGTTGTCCCACGTTGTCCCACGTTGTCCCACGTTGTCCCACGTTGTCCCACGTTGTCCCACGTTGTCCCACGTTGTCCCACGTTGTCCCACGTTGTCCCACGGTGTCCAACGATGTCCAACGATGTCCAACGGTGTCCCACGATGTCCAACGATGTCCAACGATGTCCAACGGTGTCCAACGGTGTCCCACGTTGTCCCACGTTGTCCCGCGTTGTCCCACGGTGTCCAACGATGTCCAACGGTGTCCCACGTTGTCCAACGGTGTCCCACGTTGTCCCACGTTGTCCCACGTTGTCCCACGTTGTCCCACGTTGTCCCACGTTGTCCCACGTTGTCCCACGTTGTCCCACGTTGTCCCACGTTGTCCCACGTTGTCCCACGTTGTCCCACGGTGTCCAACGATGTCCAACGATGTCCAACGGTGTCCCACGATGTCCAACGATGTCCAACGATGTCCCACGTTGCCCCACGTTGTCCCACGTTGTCCCACGTTGTCCCACGTTGTCCCACGTTGTCCCACGTTGTCCCACGTTGTCCCACGTTGTCCCACGGTGTCCAACGATGTCCAACGGTGTCCAACGGTGTCCCACGGTGTCCAACGGTGTCCCACGTTGTCCCACGTTGTCCCACGTTGTCCCACGTTGTCCAACGATGTCCAACGGTGTCCCACGTTGTCCCACGTTGTCCCACGTTGTCCCACGTTGTCCCACGTTGTCCCACGTTGTCCCACGTTGTCCCACGTTGTCCCACGTTGTCCCACGTTGTCCCACGTTGTCCCACGTTGTCCCACGGTGTCCAACGATGTCCAACGATGTCCAACGGTGTCCCACGATGTCCAACGATGTCCAACGATGTCCAACGGTGTCCAACGGTGTCCCACGTTGTCCCACGTTGTCCCGCGTTGTCCCACGGTGTCCAACGATGTCCAACGGTGTCCCACGTTGTCCAACGGTGTCCCACGTTGTCCCACGTTGTCCCACGTTGTCCCACGTTGTCCCACGATGTCCCACGTTGTCCCACGTTGTCCCACGTTGTCCCAAGTTGTCCCACGTTGTCCCACGTTGTCCCACGTTGTCCCACGTTGTCCCACGTTGTCCCACGTTGTCCCACGTTGTCCCACGGTGTCCAACGATGTCCAACGGTGTCCCACGTTGTCCCACGTTGTCCCACGTTGTCCCACGGTGTCCCACGTTGTCCCACGTTGTCCCGCGTTGTCCCACGGTGTCCAACGATGTCCAACGGTGTCCAACGGTGTCCAACGATGTCCAACGGTGTCCAACGGTGTCCCACGTTGTCCCACGTTGTCCCACGTTGTCCCACGGTGTCCAACGATGTCCAACGGTGTCCCACGTTGTCCCACGTTGTCCCACGTTGTCCCTCGTTGTCCCACGTTGTCCCACGATGTCCCACGTTGTCCCACGTTGCCCCACGTTGTCCCACGTTGTCCCACGTTGTCCCACGTTGTCCCACGTTGTCCCACGTTGTCCCACGTTGTCCCACGGTGTCCAACGATGTCCAACGGTGTCCAACGGTGTCCCACGGTGTCCAACGGTGTCCCACGTTGTCCCACGTTGTCCCACGTTGTCCCACGTTGTCCAACGATGTCCAACGGTGTCCCACGTTGTCCCACGTTGTCCCACGTTGTCCCACGTTGTCCCACGTTGTCCCACGTTGTCCCACGTTGTCCCACGTTGTCCCACGTTGTCCCACGTTGTCCCACGTTGTCCCACGTTGTCCCACGGTGTCCAACGATGTCCAACGATGTCCAACGGTGTCCCACGATGTCCAACGATGTCCAACGATGTCCAACGGTGTCCAACGGTGTCCCACGTTGTCCCACGTTGTCCCGCGTTGTCCCACGGTGTCCAACGATGTCCAACGGTGTCCCACGTTGTCCAACGGTGTCCCACGTTGTCCCACGTTGTCCCACGTTGTCCCACGTTGTCCCACGATGTCCCACGTTGTCCCACGTTGTCCCACGTTGTCCCAAGTTGTCCCACGTTGTCCCACGTTGTCCCACGTTGTCCCACGTTGTCCCACGTTGTCCCACGGTGTCCCACGTTGTCCCACGTTGTCCCAGGTTGTCCCTCGTTGTCCCACGTTGTCCCACGATGTCCCACGTTGTCCCACGTTGCCCCACGTTGTCCCACGTTGTCCCACGTTGTCCCACGTTGTCCCACGTTGTCCCACGTTGTCCCACGGTGTCCAACGATGTCCAACGGTGTCCAGCGATGTCCAACGGTGTCCCACGATGTCCAACGATGTCCAACGATGTCCAACGGTGTCCAACGGTGTCCCACGTTGTCCCACGTTGTCCCACGTTGTCCCACGGTGTCCAACGATGTCGAACGGTGTCTCACGTTGTCCAACGGTGTCCCACGTTGTCCCACGTTGTCCCACGTTGTCCCACGTTGTCCCACGTTGTCCCACGTTGTCCCACGATGTCCCACGTTGTCCCACGTTGTCCAACGATGTCCAACGGTGTCCCACGTTGTCCCACGTTGTCCCACGTTGTCCCACGTTGTCCCGCGTTGTCCCACGGTGTCCAACGGTGTCCAACGGTGTCCCACGTTGTCCCACGTTGTCCCACGTTGTCCTACGTTGTCCCACGTTGTCCCACGTTGTCCCACGTTGTCCCACGTTGTCCCACGTTGTCCCACGCTGTCCAACGGTGTCCCACGTTGTCCCACGTTGTCCCACGGTGTCCAACGATGTCCAACGGTGTCCAACGGTGTCCCACGGTGTCCCACGTTGTCCCACGTTGTCCAACGATGTCCAACGGTGTCCCACGTCGTCCCACGTTGTCCCACGTTGTCCAACGATGTCCAACGGTGTCCAACGGTGTCCCACGGTGTCCAACGGTGTCCCACGTTGTCCCACGTTGTCCCACGTTGTCCCACGTTGTCCCACGTTGTCCCACGTTGTCCAACGATGTCCAACGGTGTCCCACGTTGTCCCACGTTGTCCTACGTTGTCCCACGTTGTCCCACGTTGTCCCACGTTGTCCCACGTTGTCCCACGTTGTCCCACGCTGTCCAACGGTGTCCCACGTTGTCCCACGTTGTCCCACGGTGTCCAACGATGTCCAACGGTGTCCAACGGTGTCCCGCGATGTCCAACGGTGTCCAACGATGTCCAACGGTGTCCAACGGTGTCCCACGTCGTCCCACGTTGTCCCACGTTGTCCAACGATGTCCAACGGTGTCCAACGGTGTCCCACGGTGTCCAACGGTGTCCCACGTTGTCCCACGTTGTCCCACGTTGTCCCACGTTGTCCCACGTTGTCCCACGTTGTCCAACGATGTCCAACGGTGTCCCACGTTGTCCCACGTTGTTCCATGGTTTCCCACGTTGTCCCACGTTGTCCCACGTTGTCCCACGTTGTCCCACGATGTCCCACGTTGTCCCACGTTGTCCCACGTTGTCCCACGTTGTCCCACGTTGTCCCACGTTGTCCCACGTGGTCCCACGTTGTCCCACGTTGTCCCACGGTGTCCAACGATGTCCAACGGTGTCCCACGTTGTCCAACGGTGTCCCACGTTGCCCCACGTTGTCCCACGTTGTCCCACGTTGTCCCACGATGTCCCACGTTGTCCCACGTTGTCCCACGTTGTCCCACGTTGTCCCACGTTGTCCCACGTTGTCCCACGTTGTCCCACGTTGTCCCACGTTGTCCCACGTTGTCCCACGTTGTCCCACGATGTCCAACGATGTCCAACGGTGTCCAACGGTGTCCCACGGTGTCCAACGGTGTCCCACGTTGTCCCACGTTGTCCCACGTTGTCCCACGTTGTCCCACGTTGTCCCACGTTGTCCAACGATGTCCAACGGTGTCCCACGTTGTCCCACGTTGTTCCATGGTTTCCCACGTTGTCCCACGTTGTCCCACGTTGTCCCACGGTGTCCAACGATGTCCAACGGTGTCCAACGGTGTCCAACGGTGACCAACGGTGTCCCACGTTGTCCCACGTTGTCCCACGTTGTCCCACGGTGTCCAACGATGTCCAACGGTGTCCCACGTTGTCCCACGTTGTCCCACGTTGTCCCACGTTGTCCCACGTTGTCCCACGTTGTCCCACGTTGTCCCACGTTGTCCCACGTTGTCCCACGTTGTCCCACGTTGTCCCACGTTGTCCCACGTTGTCCCACGATGTCCCACGTTGTCCCACGTTGTCCCACGTTGTCCCACGTTGTCCCACGTTGTCCCACGTTGTCCCACGTTGTCCCACGTTGTCCCACGTTGTCCCACGGTGTCCAACGATGTCCAACGGTGTCCAGCGATGTCCAACGGTGTCCCACGTTGTCCCACGTTGTCCCACGTTGTCCCACGTTGTCCAACGATGTCCAACGGTGTCCCACGTTGTCCCACGTTGTTCCATGGTTTCCCACGTTGTCCCACGTTGTCCCACGTTGTCCCACGGTGTCCAACGATGTCCAACGGTGTCCAACGGTGTCCAACGGTGTCCAACGGTGTCCCACGTTGTCCCACGTTGTCCCACGTTGTCCCACGGTGTCCAACGATGTCCAACGGTGTCCCACGTTGTCCCACGTTGTCCCACGTTGTCCCACGTTGTCCCACGTTGTCCCACGATGTCCCACGTTGTCCCACGTTGTCCCACGTTGTCCCACGTTGTCCCACGTTGTCCCACGTTGTCCCACGTTGTCCCACGTTGTCCCACGTTGTCCCACGTTGTCCCACGTTGTCCCACGTTGTCCCACGTTGTCCCACGTTGTCCCACGGTGTCCAACGGTGTCCAACGATGTCCCACGTTGTCCCACGTTGTCCCACGTTGTCCCACGTTGTCCCACGATGTCCCACGTTGTCCCACGTTGTCCCACGTTGTCCCACGTTGTCCCACGTTGTCCCACGTTGTCCCACGTTGTCCCACGTTGTCCCACGTTGTCCCACGGTGTCCAACGATGTCCAACGGTGTCCAGCGACGTCCAACGGTGTCCCACGTTGTCACACGTTTTCCCACGTTGTCCCACGTTGTCCCACGTTGTCCCACGTTGTCCCACGGTGTCCAACGATGTCCAACGATGTCCAACGGTGTCCCACGTTGTCCCACGTTGTTCCATGGTTTCCCACGTTGTCCCACGTTGTCCCACGTTGTCCCACGGTGTCCAACGATGTCCAACGGTGTCCAACGGTGTCCAACGGTGTCCAACGGTGTCCCACGTTGTCCCACGTTGTCCCACGTTGTCCCACGGTGTCCCACGTTGTCCCACGTTGTCCCACGTTGTCCCACGTTGTCCCACGTTGTCCCACGTTGTCCCACGTTGTCCCACGTTGTCCCACGTTGTCCCACGTTGTCCCACGGTGTCCAACGATGTCCAACGGTGTCCAACGGTGTCCCACGGTGTCCAACGGTGTCCCACGTTGTCCCACGTTGTCCCACGTTGTCCCACGTTGTCCCACGTTGTCCCACGTTGTCCCACGTTGTCCCACGTTGTCCAACGATGTCCAACGGTGTCCCACGTTGTCCCACGTTGTCCCACGTTGTCCCACGTTGTCCCACGTTGTCCCACGTTGTCCCACGTTGTCCCACGTTGTCCCACGTTGTCCCACGTTGTCCCACGTTGTCCCACGTTGTCCCACGGTGTCCAACGGTGTCCAACGATGTCCCACGTTGTCCCACGTTGTCCCACGTTGTCCCACGTTGTCCCACGATGTCCCACGTTGTCCCACGTTGTCCCACGTTGTCCCACGTTGTCCCACGTTGTCCCACGTTGTCCCACGTTGTCCCACATTGTCCCACGTTGTCCCACGTTGTCCGACGTTGTCCCACGTTGTCCCACGTTGTCCCACGTTGTCCCACGTTGTCCCACGGTGTCCAACGATGTCCAACGGTGTCCAACGGTGTCCCACGGTGTCCAACGGTGTCCAACGGTGTCCCACGGTGTCCAACGGTGTCCCACGATGTCCCACGTTGTCCCACGTTGTCCCACGTTGTCCCACGATGTCCCACGTTGTCCAACGATGTCCAACGGTGTCCCACGTTGTCCCACGTTGTCCTACGTTGTCCCACGTTGTCCCACGTTGTCCCACGTTGTCCCACGTTGTCCCACGTTGTCCCACGGTGTCCAACGGTGTCCCACGTTGTCCCACGTTGTCCCACGGTGTCCAACGATGTCCAACGGTGTCCAACGGTGTCCCACGGTGTCCCACGTTGTCCCACGTTGTCCCACGTTGTCCAACGGTGTCCCACGATGTCCAACGATGTCCAACGATGTCCAACGGTGTCCAACGGTGTCCCACGTTGTCCCACGTTGTCCCACGTTGTCCTACGTTGTCCCACGTTGTCCCACGTTGTCCCACGTTGTCCCACGTTGTCCCACGTTGTCCCACGGTGTCCAACGGTGTCCCACGTTGTCCCACGTTGTCCCACGGTGTCCAACGATGTCCAACGGTGTCCAACGGTGTCCCACGGTGTCCCACGTTGTCCCACGTTGTCCCACGTTGTCCAACGGTGTCCCACGATGTCCAACGATGTCCCACGTTGTCCCACGTTGTCCAACGGTGTCCCACGATGTCCAACGATGTCCAACGATGTCCAACGGTGTCCCACGTTGTCCCACGTTGTCCAACGGTGTCCAACGGTGTCCAACGGTGTCCAACGGTGTCCCAAGTTGTCCCACGTTGTCCCACGTTGTCCCACGGTGTCCAACGATGTCCAACGGTGTCCCACGTTGTCCCACGGTGTCCAACGATGTCCAACGGTGTCCCACGTTGTCCAACGGTGTCCCACGTTGTCCCACGTTGTCCCACGTTGTCCCACGTTGTCCCACGTTGTCCCACGATGTCCCACGTTGTCCCACGTTGTCCCACGTTGTCCCACGTTGTCCCACGTTGTCCCACGTTGTCCCACGTTGTCCCACGTTGTCCCACGGTGTCCAACGATGTCCAACGGTGTCCAACGGTGTCCCACGGTGTCCCACGTTGTCCCACGGTGTCCAACGATGTCCCACGTTGTCCCACGTTGTCCCACGTTGTCCCACGTTGTCCCACGTTGTCCCACGTTGTCCCACGTTGTCCCACGGTGTCCAACGATGTCCAACGATGTCCAACGGTGTCCCACGATGTCCAACGATGTCCAACGATGTCCAACGGTGTCCAACGGTGTCCCACGTTGTCCCACGTTGTCCCGCGTTGTCCCACGGTGTCCAACGATGTCCAACGGTGTCCCACGTTGTCCAACGGTGTCCCACGTTGTCCCACGTTGTCCCACGTTGTCCCACGTTGTCCCACGTTGTCCGACGTTGTCCCACGTTGTCCCACGTTGTCCCACGTTGTCCCACGTTGTCCCACAGTGTCCAACGATGTCCAACGGTGTCCAACGGTGTCCCACGGTGTCCAACGGTGTCCAACGGTGTCCCACGGTGTCCAACGGTGTCCCACGATGTCCCACGTTGTCCCACGTTGTCCCACGTTGTCCCACGATGTCCCACGTTGTCCAACGATGTCCAACGGTGTCCAACGATGTCCAACGGTGTCCCACGTTGTCCCACGGTGTCCAACGGTGTCCAACGATGTCCCACGTTGTCCCACGTTGTCCCACGTTGTCCCACGTTGTCCCACGATGTCCCACGTTGTCCCACGTTGTCCCACGTTGTCCCACGTTGTCCCACGTTGTCCCACGTTGTCCCACGTTGTCCCACGTTGTCCCACGTTGTCCCACATTGTCCCACGTTGTCCCACGTTGTCCGACGTTGTCCCACGTTGTCCCACGTTGTCCCACGTTGTCCCACGTTGTCCCACAGTGTCCAACGATGTCCAACGGTGTCCAACGGTGTCCCACGGTGTCCAACGGTGTCCAACGGTGTCCCACGGTGTCCAACGGTGTCCCACGATGTCCCACGTTGTCCCACGTTGTCCCACGTTGTCCCACGTTGTCCCACGTTGACCCACGGTGTCCAACGGTGTCCCACGTTGTCCCACGTTGTCCCACGGTGTTCAACGATGTCCAACGGTGTCCAACGGTGTCCCACGGTGTCCCACGTTGTCCCACGTTGTCCCACGTTGTCCAACGGTGTCCCACGATGTCCAACGATGTCCAACGATGTCCAACGGTGTCCAACGGTGTCCCACGTTGTCCCACGTTGTCCCACGTTGTCCCACGGTGTCCAACGGTGTCCCACGATGTCCACCGATGTCCAACGGTGTCCAACGGTGTCCAACGGTGTCCAACGGTGTCCAACGATGTCCCACGTTGTCCCACGTTGTCCCACGTTGTCCCACGGTGTCCAACGATGTCCAACGGTGTCCCACGTTGTCCCACGTTGTCCCACGTTGTCCCACGTTGTCCCACGTTGTCCCACGTTGTCCCACGTTGTCCCACGTTGTCCCACGTTGTCCCACGGTGTCCAACGGTGTCCAACGATGTCCAACGGTGTCCAACGGTGTCCCACGTTGTCCCACGTTGTCCCACGTTGTCCCACGGTGTCCAACGATGTCCAACGGTGTCCCACGTTGTCCCACGTTGTCCCACGTTGTCCCTCGTTGTCCCACGTTGTCCCACGATGTCCCACGTTGTCCCACGTTGCCCCACGTTGTCCCACGTTGTCCCACGTTGTCCCACGTTGTCCCACGTTGTCCCACTGTGTCCAACGATGTCCAACGGTGTCCAGCGATGTCCAACGGTGTCCCACGATGTCCAACGATGTCCAACGATGTCCAACGGTGTCCAACGGTGTCCCACGTTGTCCCACGTTGTCCCACGTTGTCCCACGGTGTCCAACGATGTCCAACGGTGTCCCACGTTGTCCAACGGTGTCCCACGTTGTCCCACGTTGTCCCACGTTGTCCCACGATGTCCCACGTTGTCCCACGTTGTCCCACGTTGTCCCACGTTGTCCCACGTTGTCCCACGTTGTCCCACGTTGTCCCACGTTGTCCCACGGTGTCCAACGATGTCCAACGGTGTCCAACGGTGTCCCACGGTGTCCAACGGTGTCCCACGTTGTCCCACGTTGTCCCACGTTGTCCCACGTTGTCCAACGATGTCCAACGGTGTCCCACGTTGTCCCACGTTGTCCCACGTTGTCCCACGTTGTCCCACGTTGTCCCACGTTGTCCCACGTTGTCCCACGTTGTCCCACGTTGTCCCACGTTGTCCCACGTTGTCCCACGGTGTCCAACGATGTCCAACGATGTCCAACGGTGTCCCACGATGTCCAACGATGTCCAACGATGTCCAACGGTGTCCAACGGTGTCCCACGTTGTCCCACGTTGTCCCGCGTTGTCCCACGGTGTCCAACGATGTCCAACGGTGTCCCACGTTGTCCAACGGTGTCCCACGTTGTCCCACGTTGTCCCACGTTGTCCCACGTTGTCCCACGATGTCCCACGTTGTCCCACGTTGTCCCACGTTGTCCCAAGTTGTCCCACGTTGTCCCACGTTGTCCCACGTTGTCCCACGTTGTCCCACGTTGTCCCACGTTGTCCCACGTTGTCCCACGGTGTCCAACGATGTCCAACGGTGTCCCACGTTGTCCCACGTTGTCCCACGTTGTCCCACGGTGTCCAACGGTGTCCCACGTTGTCCCACGTTGTCCCACGTTGTCCCACGTTGTCCCACGGTGTCCAACGGTGTCCAACGATGTCCAACGGTGTCCAACGGTGTCCCACGTTGTCCCACGTTGTCCCACGTTGTCCCACGGTGTCCAACGATGTCCAACGGTGTCCCACGTTGTCCCACGTTGTCCCACGTTGTCCCTCGTTGTCCCACGTTGTCTCACGATGTCCCACGTTGTCCCACGTTGCCCCACGTTGTCCCACGTTGTCCCACGTTGTCCCACGTTGTCCCACGTTGTCCCACGTTGTCCCACGGTGTCCAACGATGTCCAACGGTGTCCAGCGATGTCCAACGGTGTCCCACGATGTCCAACGATGTCCAACGATGTCCAACGGTGTCCAACGGTGTCCCACGTTGTCCCACGTTGTCCCACGTTGTCCCACGGTGTCCAACGATGTCCCACGTTGTCCCACGTTGTCCCACGGTGTCCAACGATGTCCAACGGTGTCCAACGGTGTCCCACGGTGTCCAACGGTGTCCCACGTTGTCCCACGTTGTCCCACGTTGTCCCACGTTGTCCCACGTTGTCCCACGTTGTCCCACGTTGTCCCACGTTGTCCAACGATGTCCAACGGTGTCCCACGTTGTCCCACGTTGTCCCACGTTGTCCCACGTTGTCCCACGTTGTCCCACGTTGTCCCACGTTGTCCCACGTTGTCCCACGTTGTCCCACGTTGTCCCACGTTGTCCCACGTTGTCCCACGGTGTCCAACGGTGTCCAACGATGTCCCACGTTGTCCCACGTTGTCCCACGTTGTCCCACGTTGTCCCACGTTGTCCCACGTTGTCCCACGTTGTCCCACGTTGTCTCACGTTGTCCCACGTTGTCCCACGTTGTCCCACGTTGTCCCACATTGTCCCACGTTGTCCCACGTTGTCCGACGTTGTCCCACGTTGTCCCACGTTGTCCCACGTTGTCCCACGTTGTCCCACGGTGTCCAACGATGTCCAACGGTGTCCAACGGTGTCCCACGGTGTCCAACGGTGTCCAACGGTGTCCCACGGTGTCCCACGTTGTCCCACGTTGTCCCACGTTGTCCAACGGTGTCCCACGATGTCCCACGTTGTCCCACGTTGTCCCACGTTGTCTCACGTTGTCCCACGTTGTCCCACGTTGTCCCACGATGTCCCACATTGTCCCACGTTGTCCCACGTTGTCCGACGTTGTCCCACGTTGTCCCACGTTGTCCCACGTTGTCCCACGTTGTCCCACGGTGTCCAACGATGTCCAACGGTGTCCAACGGTGTCCCACGGTGTCCAACGGTGTCCAACGGTGTCCCACGGTGTCCCACGTTGTCCCACGTTGTCCCACGTTGTCCAACGGTGTCCCACGATGTCCAACGATGTCCAACGATGTCCAACGGTGTCCAACGGTGTCCCACGTTGTCCCACGTTGTCCCACGTTGTCCTACGTTGTCCCACGTTGTCCCACGTTGTCCCACGTTGTCCCACGTTGTCCCACGTTGTCCCACGGTGTCCAACGGTGTCCCACGTTGTCCCACGTTGTCCCACGGTGTCCAACGATGTCCAACGGTGTCCAACGGTGTCCCACGGTGTCCCACGTTGTCCCACGTTGTCCCACGTTGTCCAACGGTGTCCCACGATGTCCAACGATGTCCACCGATGTCCAACGGTGTCCAACGGTGTCCAACGGTGTCCAACGATGTCCAACGGTGTCCAACGGTGTCCAACGGTGTCCCACGGTGTCCAACGGTGTCCCACGTTGTCCCACGTTGTCCCACGTTGTCCCACGTTGTCCCACGTTGTCCCACTTTGTCCCACGTTGTCCAACGATGTCCAACGGTGTCCCACGTTGTCCCACGTTGTTCCATGGTTTCCCACGTTGTCCCACGTTGTCCCACGTTGTCCCACGGTGTCCAACGATGTCCAACGGTGTCCAACGGTGTCCAACGGTGTCCAACGGTGTCCCACGTTGTCCCACGTTGTCCAACGGTGTCCAACGGTGTCCAACGGTGTCCAACGGTGTCCCAAGTTGTCCCACGTTGTCCCACGTTGTCCCACGGTGTCCAACGATGTCCAACGGTGTCCCACGTTGTCCCACGGTGTCCAACGATGTCCAACGGTGTCCCACGTTGTCCAACGGTGTCCCACGTTGTCCCACGTTGTCCCACGTTGTCCCACGTTGTCCCACGTTGTCCCACGATGTCCCACGTTGTCCCACGTTGTCCCACGTTGTCCAACGATGTCCAACGGTGTCCAACGGTGTCCCACGGTGTCCAACGGTGTCCAACGGTGTCCCACGTTGTCCCACGTTGTCCCACGGTGTCCAACGGTGTCCCACGATGTCCACCGATGTCCAACGGTGTCCAACGGTGTCCAACGGTGTCCAACGGTGTCCAACGATGTCCCACGTTGTCCCACGTTGTCCCACGTTGTCCCACGGTGTCCAACGATGTCCAACGGTGTCCCACGTTGTCCAACGGTGTCCAACGGTGTCCCACGTTGTCCCACGTTGTCCCACGTTGTCCCACGTTGTCCCACGTTGTCCCACGGTGTCCAACGGTGTCCAACGATGTCCAACGGTGTCCAACGGTGTCCCACGTTGTCCCACGTTGTCCCACGTTGTCCCACGGTGTCCAACGATGTCCAACGATGTCCAACGGTGTCCCACGATGTCCAACGATGTCCAACGATGTCCAACGGTGTCCAACGGTGTCCCACGTTGTCCCACGTTGTCCCACGTTGTCCCACGGTGTCCAACGATGTCCAACGGTGTCCCACGTTGTCCAACGGTGTCCCACGTTGTCCCACGTTGTCCCACGTTGTCCCACGTTGTCCCACGATGTCCCACGTTGTCCCACGTTGTCCCACGTTGTCCCAAGTTGTCCCACGTTGTCCCACGTTGTCCCACGTTGTCCCACGTTGTCCCACGGTGTCCAACGATGTCCAACGGTGTCCCACGTTGTCCCACGTTGTCCCACGTTGTCCCACGGTGTCCAACGGTGTCCCACGTTGTCCCACGGTGTCCCACGTTGTCCCACGTTGTCCCACGTTGTCCCACGGTGTCCAACGATGTCCAACGATGTCCAACGGTGTCCCACGATGTCCAACGATGTCCAACGATGTCCAACGGTGTCCAACGGTGTCCCACGTTGTCCCACGTTGTCCCGCGTTGTCCCACGGTGTCCAACGATGTCCAACGGTGTCCAACGGTGTCCCACGTTGTCCCAAGTTGTCCCACGTTGTCCCACGTTGTCCCACGTTGTCCCACGGTGTCCAACGATGTCCAACGGTGTCCCACGTTGTCCCACGTTGTCCCACGTTGTCCCACGGTGTCCAACGGTGTCCCACGTTGTCCCACGTTGTCCCACGTTGTCCCACGTTGTCCCACGGTGTCCAACGGTGTCCAACGATGTCCAACGGTGTCCAGCGATGTCCAACGGTGTCCCACGATGTCCAACGATGTCCAACGATGTCCAACGGTGTCCAACGGTGTCCCACGTTGTCCCACGTTGTCCCACGTTGTCCCACGGTGTCCAACGATGTCCAACGGTGTCCCACGTTGTCCAACGGTGTCCCACGTTGTCCCACGTTGTCCCACGTTGTCCCACGTTGTCCCACGTTGTCCCACGTTGTCCCACGTTGTCCCACGTTGTCCCACGATGTCCCACGTTGTCCCACGTTGTCCCACGTTGTCCCACGTTGTCCCACGTTGTCCCACGTTGTCCCACGTTGTCCCACGTTGTCCCACGTTGTCCCACATTGTCCCACGTTGTCCCACGTTGTCCGACGTTGTCCCACGTTGTCCCACGTTGTCCCACGTTGTCCCACGTTGTCCCACAGTGTCCAACGATGTCCAACGGTGTCCAACGGTGTCCCACGGTGTCCAGCGGTGTCCAACGGTGTCCCACGGTGTCCAACGGTGTCCCACGATGTCCCACGTTGTCCCACGTTGTCCCACGTTGTCCCACGTTGTCCCACGGTGTCCAACGGTGTCCCACGTTGTCCCACGTTGTCCCACGGTGTCCAACGATGTCCAACGGTGTCCAACGGTGTCCCACGGTGTCCCACGTTGTCCCACGTTGTCCCACGTTGTCCAACGGTGTCGCACGATGTCCAACGATGTCCAACGATGTCCAACGGTGTCCAACGGTGTCCCACGTTGTCCCACGTTGTCCCACGTTGTCCCACGGTGTCCAACGGTGTCCCACGATGTCCACCGATGTCCAACGGTGTCCAACGGTGTCCAACGGTGTCCAACGGTGTCCAGCGATGTCCCACGTTGTCCCACGTTGTCCCACGTTGTCCCACGGTGTCCAACGATGTCCAACGGTGTCCCACGTTGTCCCACGTTGTCCCACGTTGTCCCACGTTGTCCCACGTTGTCCCACGTTGTCCCACGGTGTCCAACGATGTCCAACGATGTCCAACGGTGTCCCACGATGTCCAACGATGTCCAACGATGTCCCACGTTGCCCCACGTTGTCCCACGTTGTCCCACGTTGTCCCACGTTGTCCCACGTTGTCCCACGTTGTCCCACGTTGTCCCACGTTGTCCCACGGTGTCCAACGATGTCCAACGGTGTCCAACGGTGTCCCACGGTGTCCAACGGTGTCCCACGTTGTCCCACGTTGTCCCACGTTGTCCCACGTTGTCCAACGATGTCCAACGGTGTCCCACGTTGTCCCACGTTGTCCCACGTTGTCCCACGTTGTCCCACGTTGTCCCACGTTGTCCCACGTTGTCCCACGTTGTCCCACGTTGTCCCACGTTGTCCCACGTTGTCCCACGTTGTCCCACGGTGTCCAACGATGTCCAACGATGTCCAACGGTGTCCCACGATGTCCAACGATGTCCAACGATGTCCAACGGTGTCCAACGGTGTCCCACGTTGTCCCACGTTGTCCCGCGTTGTCCCACGGTGTCCAACGATGTCCAACGGTGTCCCACGTTGTCCAACGGTGTCCCACGTTGTCCCACGTTGTCCCACGTTGTCCCACGTTGTCCCACGATGTCCCACGTTGTCCCACGTTGTCCCACGTTGTCCCACGTTGTCCCACGTTGTCCCACGTTGTCCCACGTTGTCCCACGTTGTCCCACGTTGTCCCACGTTGTCCCACGTTGTCCCACGGTGTCCAACGATGTCCAACGGTGTCCCACGTTGTCCCACGTTGTCCCACGTTGTCCCACGGTGTCCCACGTTGTCCCACGTTGTCCCGCGTTGTCCCACGGTGTCCAACGATGTCCAACGGTGTCCAACGGTGTCCAACGATGTCCAACGGTGTCCAACGGTGTCCCACGTTGTCCCACGTTGTCCCACGTTGTCCCACGGTGTCCAACGATGTCCAACGGTGTCCCACGTTGTCCCACGTTGTCCCACGTTGTCCCTCGTTGTCCCACGTTGTCCCACGATGTCCCACGTTGTCCCACGTTGCCCCACGTTGTCCCACGTTGTCCCACGTTGTCCCACGTTGTCCCACGTTGTCCCACGTTGTCCCACGTTGTCCCACGTTGTCCCACGGTGTCCAACGTTGTCCAACGGTGTCCAACGGTGTCCCACGGTGTCCAACGGTGTCCCACGTTGTCCCACGTTGTCCCACGTTGTCCCACGTTGTCCAACGATGTCCAACGGTGTCCCACGTTGTCCCACGTTGTCCCACGTTGTCCCACGTTGTCCCACGTTGTCCCACGTTGTCCCACGTTGTCCCACGTTGTCCCACGTTGTCCCACGTTGTCCCACGTTGTCCCACGTTGTCCCACGGTGTCCAACGATGTCCAACGATGTCCAACGGTGTCCCACGATGTCCAACGATGTCCAACGATGTCCAACGGTGTCCAACGGTGTCCCACGTTGTCCCACGTTGTCCCGCGTTGTCCCACGGTGTCCAACGATGTCCCACGGTGTCCCACGTTGTCCAACGGTGTCCCACGTTGTCCCACGTTGTCCCACGTTGTCCCACGTTGTCCCACGATGTCCCACGTTGTCCCACGTTGTCCCACGTTGTCCCACGTTGTCCCACGTTGTCCCACGTTGTCCCACGTTGTCCCACGTTGTCCCACGTTGTCCCACGGTGTCCCACGTTGTCCCACGTTGTCCCAGGTTGTCCCTCGTTGTCCCACGTTGTCCCACGATGTCCCACGTTGTCCCACGTTGCCCCACGTTGTCCCACGTTGTCCCACGTTGTCCCACGTTGTCCCACGTTGTCCCACGTTGTCCCACGGTGTCCAACGATGTCCAACGGTGTCCAGCGATGTCCAACGGTGTCCCACGATGTCCAACGATGTCCAACGATGTCCAACGGTGTCCAACGGTGTCCCACGTTGTCCCACGTTGTCCCACGTTGTCCCACGGTGTCCAACGATGTCGAACGGTGTCTCACGTTGTCCAACGGTGTCCCACGTTGTCCCACGTTGTCCCACGTTGTCCCACGTTGTCCCACGTTGTCCCACGTTGTCCCACGATGTCCCACGTTGTCCCACGTTGTCCAACGTTGTCCAACGGTGTCCCACGTTGTCCCACGTTGTCCCACGTTGTCCCACGTTGTCCCGCGTTGTCCCACGGTGTCCAACGGTGTCCAACGGTGTCCCACGTTGTCCCACGTTGTCCCACGTTGTCCCACGTTGTCCCACGTTGTCCCACGTTGTCCCACGTTGTCCCACGTTGTCCCACGTTGTCCCACGCTGTCCAACGGTGTCCCACGTTGTCCCACGTTGTCCCACGGTGTCCAACGATGTCCAACGGTGTCCAACGGTGTCCCACGGTGTCCCACGTTGTCCCACGTTGTCCCACGCTGTCCAACGGTGTCCCGCGATGTCCAACGGTGTCCAACGATGTCCAACGGTGTCCAACGGTGTCCCACGTCGTCCCACGTTGTCCCACGTTGTCCCACGGTGTCCAACGATGTCCAACGGTGTCCCACGTTGTCCCACGTTGTCCCACGTTGTCCCTCGTTGTCCCACGTTGTCCCACGTTGTCCCACGTTGTCCCACGGTGTCCAACAATGTCCAACGATGTCCAACGGTGTCCCACGATGTCCAACGATGTCCAACGATGTCCAACGGTGTCCAACGGTGTCCCACGTTGTCCCACGTTGACCCGCGTTGTCCCACGGTGTCCAACGATGTCCAACGGTGTCCCACGTTGTCCAACGGTGTCCCACGTTGTCCCACGTTGTCCCACGTTGTCCCACGTTGTCCCACGATGTCCCACGTTGTCCCACGTTGTCCCACGTTGTCACAAGTTGTCCCACGTTGTCCCACGTTGTCCCACGTTGTCCCACTTTGTCCCACGTTGTCCCACGTTGTCCCACGTTGTCCCACGGTGTCCAACGATGTCCAACGGTGTCCAACGGTGTCCCACGTTGTCCCACGTTGTCCCACGTTGTCCCACGTTGTCCCACGTTGTCCCACGTTGTCCCACGTTGTCCCACGTTGTCCCACGCTGTCCAACGGTGTCCAACGATGTCCCACGTTGTCCCACGTTGTCCCACGTTGTCCCACGTTGTCCCACGATGTCCCACGTTGTCCCACGTTGTCCCACGTTGTCCCACGTTGTCCCACGTTGTCCCACGTTGTCCCACGTTGTCCCACGTTGTCCCACGTTGTCCCACGGTGTCCAACGATGTCCAACGGTGTCCCACGTTGTCCCACGTTGTCCCACGTTGTCCCACGTTGTCCCACGTTGTCCCACGTTGTCCCACGTTGTCCCACGTTGTCCCACGTTGTCCCACGATGTCCCACGTTGTCCCACGTTGCCCCACGTTGTCCCACGGTGTCCAACGATGTCCAACGGTGTCCCACGTTGTCCCACGTTGTCCCGCGTTGTCCCACGGTGTCCAACGATGTCCAACGGTGTCCCACGTTGTCCAACGGTGTCCCACGTTGTCCCACGTTGTCCCACGTTGTCCCACGTTGTCCCACGATGTCCCACGTTGTCCCACGTTGTCCCACGTTGTCCCACGTTGCCCCACGTTGTCCCACGTTGTCCCACGTTGTCCCACGTTGTCCCACGTTGTCCCACGTTGTCCCACGGTGTCCAACGATGTCCAACGGTGTCCAGCGATGTCCAACGGTGTCCCACGATGTCCAACGATGTCCAACGATGTCCAACGGTGTCCAACGGTGTCCCACGTTGTCCCACGTTGTCCCACGTTGTCCCACGGTGTCCAACGATGTCGAACGGTGTCTCACGTTGTCCAACGGTGTCCCACGTTGTCCCACGTTGTCCCACGTTGTCCCACGTTGTCCCACGTTGTCCCACGTTGTCCCACGATGTCCCACGTTGTCCCACGTTGTCCAACGATGTCCAACGGTGTCCCACGTTGTCCCACGTTGTCCCACGTTGTCCCACGTTGTCCCGCGTTGTCCCACGGTGTCCAACGGTGTCCAACGGTGTCCCACGTTGTCCCACGTTGTCCCACGTTGTCCTACGTTGTCCCACGTTGTCCCACGTTGTCCCACGTTGTCCCACGTTGTCCCACGTTGTCCCACGCTGTCCAACGTTGTCCCACGTTGTCCCACGTTGTCCCACGGTGTCCAACGATGTCCAACGGTGTCCAACGGTGTCCCACGGTGTCCCACGTTGTCCCACGTTGTCCCACGCTGTCCAACGGTGTCCCGCGATGTCCAACGGTGTCCAACGATGTCCAACGGTGTCCAACGGTGTCCCACGTCGTCCCACGTTGTCCCACGTTGTCCCACGGTGTCCAACGATGTCCAACGGTGTCCCACGTTGTCCCACGTTGTCCCACGTTGTCCCTCGTTGTCCCACGTTGTCCCACGTTGTCCCACGTTGTCCCACGGTGTCCAACGATGTCCAACGATGTCCAACGGTGTCCCACGATGTCCAACGATGTCCAACGATGTCCAACGGTGTCCAACGGTGTCCCACGTTGTCCCACGTTGACCCGCGTTGTCCCACGGTGTCCAACGATGTCCAACGGTGTCCCACGTTGTCCAACGGTGTCCCACGTTGTCCCACGTTGTCCCACGTTGTCCCACGTTGTCCCACGATGTCCCACGTTGTCCCACGTTGTCCCACGTTGTCACAAGTTGTCCCACGTTGTCCCACGTTGTCCCACGTTGTCCCACTTTGTCCCACGTTGTCCCACGTTGTCCCACGTTGTCCCACGGTGTCCAACGATGTCCAACGGTGTCCAACGGTGTCCCACGTTGTCCCACGTTGTCCCACGTTGTCCCACGTTGTCCCACGTTGTCCCACGTTGTCCCACGTTGTCCCACGTTGTCCCACGGTGTCCAACGGTGTCCAACGATGTCCCACGTTGTCCCACGTTGTCCCACGTTGTCCCACGTTGTCCCACGATGTCCCACGTTGTCCCACGTTGTCCCACGTTGTCCCACGTTGTCCCACGTTGTCCCACGTTGTCCCACGTTGTCCCACGTTGTCCCACGTTGTCCCACGGTGTCCAACGATGTCCAACGGTGTCCCACGTTGTCCCACGTTGTCCCACGTTGTCCCACGTTGTCCCACGTTGTCCCACGTTGTCCCACGTTGTCCCACGTTGTCCCACGTTGTCCCACGATGTCCCACGTTGTCCCACGTTGCCCCACGTTGTCCCACGGTGTCCAACGATGTCCAACGGTGTCCCACGTTGTCCCACGTTGTCCCGCGTTGTCCCACGGTGTCCAACGATGTCCAACGGTGTCCCACGTTGTCCAACGGTGTCCCACGTTGTCCCACGTTGTCCCACGTTGTCCCACGTTGTCCCACGATGTCCCACGTTGTCCCACGTTGTCCCACGTTGTCCCAAGTTGTCCCACGTTGTCCCACGTTGTCCCACGTTGTCCCACGTTGTCCCACGTTGTCCCACGGTGTCCAACGATGTCCAACGGTGTCCCACGTTGTCCCACGTTGTCCCACGTTGTCCCACGGTGTCCAACGGTGTCCCACGTTGTCCCACGTTGTCCCACGTTGTCCCACGTTGTCCCACGGTGTCCAACGGTGTCCAACGATGTCCAACGGTGTCCAACGGTGTCCCACGTTGTCCCACGTTGTCCCACGTTGTCCCACGGTGTCCCACGTTGTCCCACGTTGCCCCACGTTGTCCCACGTTGTCCCACGTTGTCCCACGTTGTCCCACGTTGTCCCACGTTGTCCCACGGTGTCCAACGATGTCCAACGGTGTCCAGCGATGTCCAACGGTGTCCCACGATGTCCAACGATGTCCAACGATGTCCAACGGTGTCCAACGGTGTCCCACGTTGTCCCACGTTGTCCCACGTTGTCCCACGGTGTCCAACGATGTCCAACGGTGTCCCACGTTGTCCAACGGTGTCCCACGTTGTCCCACGTTGTCCCACGTTGTCCCACGTTGTCCCACGTTGTCCCACGATGTCCCACGTTGTCCCACGTTGTCCCACGTTGTCCCACGTTGTCCCACGTTGTCCCACGTTGTCCCACGTTGTCCCACGTTGTCCCACGTTGTCCCACGTTGTCCCACGTTGTCCCACGATGTCCCACGTTGTCCCACGTTGTCCCACGTTGTCCCAAGTTGTCCCACGTTGTCCAACGGTGTCCAACGGTGTCCCACGTTGTCCCACGTTGTCCCACGTTGTCCCACGGTGTCCAACGATGTCCAACGGTGTCCCACGTTGTCCAACGGTGTCCCACGTTGTCCCACGTTGTCCCACGTTGTCCCACGGTGTCCAACGGTGTCCCACGTTGTCCCACGTTGTCCCGCGTTGTCCCACGGTGTCCAACGATGTCCAACGGTGTCCCACGTTGTCCAACGGTGTCCCACGTTGTCCCACGTTGTCCCACGTTGTCCCACGTTGTCCCACGGTGTCCAACGATGTCCAACGGTGTCCCACGTTGTCCCACGTTGTCCCACGTTGTCCCACGGTGTCCAACGGTGTCCCACGTTGTCCCACGTTGTCCCACGTTGTCCCACGGTGTCCCACGTTGTCCAACGATGTCCAACGGTGTCCCACGTTGTCCCACGTTGTCCCACGTTGTCCCGCGTTGTCCCACGTTGTCCCACGTTGTCCCACGTTGTCCCACGTTGTCCCACGTTGTCCCACGTTGTCCCACGTTGTCCCACGTTGTCCCACGGTGTCCAACGATGTCCAGCGATGTCCAACGGTGTCCCACGTTGTCCCAAGTTGTCCCACGTTGTCCAACGGTGTCCAACGGTTTCCCACGTTGTCCCACGTTGTCCCACGTTGTCCCACGGTGTCCAACGATGTCCAACGGTGTCCCACGTTGTCCCACGTTGTCCCACGTTGTCCCACGTTGTCCCACGTTGTCCCACGATGTCCCACGTTGTCCCACGTTGCCCCACGTTGTCCCACGTTGTCCCACGTTGTCCCACGGTGTCCAACGATGTCCAACGGTGTCCAGCGATGTCCAACGGTGTCCCACGATGTCCAACGATGTCTAACGATGTCCCACGTTGTCCCGCGTTGTCCCACGTTGCCCCACGTTGTCCCACGTTGTCCCACGTTGTCCCACGTTGTCCCACGTTGTCCCACGTTGTCCCACGTTGTCCCACGTTGTCCCACGTTGTCCCACGTTGTCCCACGTTGTCCCACGTTGTCCCACGTTGTCCCACGTTGTCCCACGTTGTCCCACGGTGTCCAACGGTGTCCAACGATGTCCCACGTTGTCCCACGATGTCCCACGTTGTCCCACGTTGTCCCACGTTGTCCCACGTTGTCCCACGTTGTCCCACGGTGTCCAACGATGTCCAACGGTGTCCAGCGATGTCCAACGGTGTCCCACGATGTCCAACGATGTCTAACGATGTCCCACGTTGTCCCGCGTTGTCCCACGTTGCCCCACGTTGTCCCACGTTGTCCCACGTTGTCCCACGTTGTCCCACGTTGTCCCACGTTGTCCCACGTTGTCCCACGTTGTCCCACGTTGTCCCACGTTGTCCCACGTTGTCCCACGTTGTCCCACGTTGTCCCACGTTGTCCCACGTTGTCCCACGTTGTCCCACGTTGTCCCACGGTGTCCAACGGTGTCCAACGATGTCCCACGTTGTCCCACGTTGTCCCACGTTGTCCCACGTTGTCCCACGATGTCCCACGTTGTCCCACGTTGTCCCACGTTGTCCCACGGTGTCCAACGATGTCCAACGGTGTCCCACGTTGTCCCACGTTGTCCCACGTTGTCCCACGTTGTCCCACGTTGTCCCACGTTGTCCCACGTTGTCCCACGTTGTCCCACGTTGTCCAACGATGTCCAACGGTGTCCCACGTTGTCCCACGTTGTCCCACGTTGTCCCACGTTGTCCCACGTTGTCCCACGTTGTCCCACGTTGTCCCACGGTGTCCAACGATGTCCAACGGTGTCCAGCGATGTCCAACGGTGTCCCACGATGTCCAACGATGTCCAACGATGTCCAACGGTGTCCAACGGTGTCCCACGTTGTCCCACGTTGTCCCACGTTGTCCCACGGTGTCCAACGATGTCCAACGGTGTCCCACGTTGTCCAACGGTGTCCCACGTTGTCCCACGTTGTCCCACGTTGTCCCACGTTGTCCCACGTTGTCCCACGATGTCCCACGTTGTCCAACGATGTCCAACGGTGTCCCACGTTGTCCCACGTTGTCCCACGTTGTCCCACGTTGTCCCACGTTGTCCCACGTTGTCCCACGTTGTCCCACGTTGTCCCACGTTGTCCCACGTTGTCCCACGGTGTCCAACGATGTCCAACGATGTCCAACGGTGTCCCACGATGTCCAACGATGTCCAACGATGTCCAACGGTGTCCAACGGTGTCCCACGTTGTCCCACGTTGTCCCGCGTTGTCCCACGGTGTCCAACGATGTCCAACGGTGTCCCACGTTGTCCAACGGTGTCCCACGTTGTCCCACGTTGTCCCACGTTGTCCCACGTTGTCCCACGATGTCCCGCGTTGTCCCACGTTGTCCCACGTTGTCCCAAGTTGTCCCACGTTGTCCCACGTTGTCCCACGTTGTCCCACGTTGTCCCACGTTGTCCCACGTTGTCCCACGGTGTCCAACGATGTCCAACGGTGTCCCACGTTGTCCCACGTTGTCCCACGTTGTCCCACGGTGTCCAACGGTGTCCCACGTTGTCCCACGTTGTCCCACGTTGTCCCACGTTGTCCCACGGTGTCCAACGGTGTCCAACGATGTCCAACGGTGTCCCACGTTGTCCAACGGTGTCCCACGTTGTCCCACGTTGTCCCACGTTGTCCCACGGTGTCCAACGGTGTCCCACGTTGTCCCACGTTGTCCCGCGTTGTCCCACGGTGTCCAACGATGTCCAACGGTGTCCCACGTTGTCCAACGGTGTCCCACGTTGTCCCACGTTGTCCCACGTTGTCCCACGTTGTCCCACGGTGTCCAACGATGTCCAACGGTGTCCCACGTTGTCCCACGTTGTCCCACGTTGTCCCACGGTGTCCAACGGTGTCCCACGTTGTCCCACGTTGTCCCACGTTGTCCCACGGTGTCCAACGGTGTCCAACGATGTCCAACGGTGTCCAACGGTGTCCCACGTTGTCCCACGTTGTCCCACGTTGTCCCACGATGTCCCACGTTGTCCCACGTTGCCCCACGTTGTCCCACGTTGTCCCACGTTGTCCCACGTTGTCCCACGGTGTCCAACGATGTGCAACGGTGTCCAACGGTGTCCCACGGTGTCCAACGGTGTCCCACGTTGTCCCACGTTGTCCCACGTTGTCCCACGTTGTCCCACGTTGTCCCACGTTGTCCAACGATGTCCAACGGTGTCCCACGTTGTCCCACGTTGTCCCACGGTGTCCAACGATGTCCAACGGTGTCCAACGGTGTCCCACGGTGTCCAACGGTGTCCCACGTTGTCCCACGTTGTCCCACGTTGTCCCACGTTGTCCCACGTTGTCTCACGTTGTCCAACGATGTCCAACGGTGTCCCACGTTGTCCCACGTTGTCCCACGTTGTCCCGCGTTGTCCCACGTTGTCCCACGTTGTCCCACGTTGTCCCACGTTGTCCCACGTTGTCCCACGTTGTCCCACGTTGTCCCACGTTGTCCCACGGTGTCCAACGATGTCCAGCGATGTCCAACGGTGTCCCACGTTGTCCCACGTTGTCCCACGTTGTCCAACGGTGTCCAACGGTTTCCCACGTTGTCCCACGTTGTCCCACGTTGTCCCACGGTGTCCAACGATGTCCAACGGTGTCCCACGTTGTCCCACGTTGTCCCACGTTGTCCCACGTTGTCCCACGTTGTCCCACGATGTCCCACGTTGTCCCACGTTGCCCCACGTTGTCCCACGTTGTCCCACGTTGTCCCACGGTGTCCAACGATGTCCAACGGTGTCCAGCGATGTCCAACGGTGTCCCACGATGTCCAACGATGTCTAACGATGTCCCACGTTGTCCCGCGTTGTCCCACGTTGCCCCACGTTGTCCCACGTTGTCCAACGATGTCCAACGGTGTCCAGCGATGTCCAACGGTGTCCCACGATGTCCAACTATGTCCAACGATGTCCAACGGTGTCCAACGGTGTCCCACGTTGTCCCACGTTGTCCCACGTTGTCCCACGTTGTCCAACGATGTCCAACGGTGTCCCACGTTGTCCCACGTTGTCCCACGTTGTCCCACGGTGTCCAACGGTGTCCCACGTTGTCCCACGTTGTCCCACGTTGTCCCACGTTGTCCCACGGTGTCCAACGGTGTCCAACGATGTCCAACGGTGTCCCACGTTGTCCAACGGTGTCCCACGTTGTCCCACGTTGTCCCACGTTGTCCCACGGTGTCCAACGGTGTCCCACGTTGTCCCACGTTGTCCCGCGTTGTCCCACGGTGTCCAACGATGTCCAACGGTGTCCCACGTTGTCCAACGGTGTCCCACGTTGTCCCACGTTGTCCCACGTTGTCCCACGTTGTCCCACGGTGTCCAACGATGTCCAACGGTGTCCCACGTTGTCCCACGTTGTCCCACGTTGTCCCACGGTGTCCAACGGTGTCCCACGTTGTCCCACGTTGTCCCACGTTGTCCCACGGTGTCCAACGGTGTCCAACGATGTCCAACGGTGTCCAACGGTGTCCCACGTTGTCCCACGTTGTCCCACGTTGTCCCACGATGTCCCACGTTGTCCCACGTTGCCCCACGTTGTCCCACGTTGTCCCACGTTGTCCCACGTTGTCCCACGGTGTCCAACGATGTCCAACGGTGTCCAACGGTGTCCCACGGTGTCCAACGGTGTCCCACGTTGTCCCACGTTGTCCCACGTTGTCCCACGTTGTCCCACGTTGTCCCACGTTGTCCAACGATGTCCAACGGTGTCCCACGTTGTCCCACGTTGTCCCACGGTGTCCAACGATGTCCAACGGTGTCCAACGGTGTCCCACGGTGTCCAACCGTGTCCCACGTTGTCCCACGTTGTCCCACGTTGTCCCACGTTGTCCCACGTTGTCCCACGTTGTCCAACGATGTCCAACGGTGTCCCACGTTGTCCCACGTTGTCCCACGTTGTCCCGCGTTGTCCCACGTTGTCCCACGTTGTCCCACGTTGTCCCACGTTGTCCCACGTTGTCCCACGTTGTCCCACGTTGTCCCACGTTGTCCCACGGTGTCCAACGATGTCCAGCGATGTCCAACGGTGTCCCACGTTGTCCCAAGTTGTCCCACGTTGTCCAACGGTGTCCAACGGTTTCCCACGTTGTCCCACGTTGTCCCACGTTGTCCCACGGTGTCCAACGATGTCCAACGGTGTCCCACGTTGTCCCACGTTGTCCCACGTTGTCCCACGTTGTCCCACGTTGTCCCACGATGTCCCACGTTGTCCCACGTTGCCCCACGTTGTCCCACGTTGTCCCACGTTGTCCCACGGTGTCCAACGATGTCCAACGGTGTCCAGCGATGTCCAACGGTGTCCCACGATGTCCAACGATGTCTAACGATGTCCCACGTTGTCCCGCGTTGTCCCACGTTGCCCCACGTTGTCCCACGTTGTCCCACGTTGTCCCACGTTGTCCCACGTTGTCCCACGTTGTCCCACGTTGTCCCACGTTGTCCCACGTTGTCCCACGTTGTCCCACGTTGTCCCACGTTGTCCCACGTTGTCCCACGTTGTCCCACGTTGTCCCACGGTGTCCAACGGTGTCCAACGATGTCCCACGTTGTCCCACGATGTCCCACGTTGTCCCACGTTGTCCCACGTTGTCCCACGTTGTCCCACGTTGTCCCACGGTGTCCAACGATGTCCAACGGTGTCCAGCGATGTCCAACGGTGTCCCACGATGTCCAACGATGTCTAACGATGTCCCACGTTGTCCCGCGTTGTCCCACGTTGCCCCACGTTGTCCCACGTTGTCCCACGTTGTCCCACGTTGTCCCACGTTGTCCCACGTTGTCCCACGTTGTCCCACGTTGTCCCACGTTGTCCCACGTTGTCCCACGTTGTCCCACGTTGTCCCACGTTGTCCCACGTTGTCCCACGTTGTCCCACGGTGTCCAACGGTGTCCAACGATGTCCCACGTTGTCCCACGTTGTCCCACGTTGTCCCACGTTGTCCCACGATGTCCCACGTTGTCCCACGTTGTCCCACGTTGTCCCACGTTGTCCAACGATGTCCAACGGTGTCCCACGTTGTCCCACGTTGTCCCACGTTGTCCCACGTTGTCCCACGTTGTCCCACGTTGTCCCACGTTGTCCCACGTTGTCCCACGTTGTCCAACGATGTCCAACGGTGTCCCACGTTGTCCCACGTTGTCCCACGTTGTCCCACGTTGTCCCACGTTGTCCCACGTTGTCCCACGTTGTCCCACGGTGTCCAACGATGTCCAACGGTGTCCAGCGATGTCCAACGGTGTCCCACGATGTCCAACGATGTCCAACGATGTCCAACGGTGTCCAACGGTGTCCCACGTTGTCCCACGTTGTCCCACGTTGTCCCACGGTGTCCAACGATGTCCAACGGTGTCCCACGTTGTCCAACGGTGTCCCACGTTGTCCCACGTTGTCCCACGTTGTCCCACGTTGTCCCACGTTGTCCCACGATGTCCCACGTTGTCCAACGATGTCCAACGGTGTCCCACGTTGTCCCACGTTGTCCCACGTTGTCCCACGTTGTCCCACGTTGTCCCACGTTGTCCCACGTTGTCCCACGTTGTCCCACGTTGTCCCACGTTGTCCCACGTTGTCCCACGTTCTCCCACGGTGTCCAACGATGTCCAACGATGTCCAACGGTGTCCCACGATGTCCAACGATGTCCAACGATGTCCAACGGTGTCCAACGGTGTCCCACGTTGTCCCACGTTGTCCCGCGTTGTCCCACGGTGTCCAACGATGTCCAACGGTGTCCCACGTTGTCCAACGGTGTCCCACGTTGTCCCACGTTGTCCCACGTTGTCCCACGTTGTCCCACGATGTCCCGCGTTGTCCCACGTTGTCCCACGTTGTCCCAAGTTGTCCCACGTTGTCCCACGTTGTCCCACGTTGTCCCACGTTGTCCCACGTTGTCCCACGTTGTCCCACGGTGTCCAACGATGTCCAACGGTGTCCCACGTTGTCCCACGTTGTCCCACGTTGTCCCACGGTGTCCAACGGTGTCCCACGTTGTCCCACGTTGTCCCACGTTGTCCCACGTTGTCCCACGGTGTCCAACGGTGTCCAACGATGTCCAACGGTGTCCAACGGTGTCCCACGTTGTCCCACGTTGTCCCACGTTGTCCCACGGTGTCCAACGATGTCCAACGGTGTCCCACGTTGTCCCACGTTGTCCCTCGTTGTCCCACGTTGTCCCACGTTGTCCCACGTTGTCCCACGGTGTCCAACGATGTCCAACGGTGTCCAGCGATGTCCAACGGTGTCCCACGATGTCCAACGATGTCCAACGATGTCCAACGGTGTCCAACGGTGTCCCACGTTGTCCCACGTTGTCCCACGTTGTCCCACGGTGTCCAACGATGTCGAACGGTGTCCCACGTTGTCCAACGGTGTCCCACGTTGTCCCACGTTGTCCCACGTTGTCCCACGTTGTCCCACGTTGTCCCACGATGTCCCACGTTGTCCCACGTTGTCCCACGTTGTCCCACGTTGTCCCACGTTGTCCCACGTTGTCCCACGTTGTCCCACGTTGTCCCACGGTGTCCAACGATGTCCAACGGTGTCCAACGGTGTCCCACGGTGTCCAACGGTGTCCCACGTTGTCCCACGTTGTCCCACGTTGTCCCACGTTGTCCAACGATGTCCAACGGTGTCCCACGTTGTCCCACGTTGTCCCACGTTGTCCCACGTTGTCCCGCGTTGTCCCACGGTGTCCAACGGTGTCCAACGGTGTCCCACGTTGTCCCACGTTGTCCCACGTTGTCCTACGTTGTCCCACGTTGTCCCACGTTGTCCCACGTTGTCCCACGTTGTCCCACGTTGTCCCACGGTGTCCAACGGTGTCCCACGTTGTCCCACGTTGTCCCACGGTGTCCAACGATGTCCAACGGTGTCCAACGGTGTCCCACGGTGTCCCACGTTGTCCCACGTTGTCCCACGCTGTCCAACGGTGTCCCGCGATGTCCAACGGTGTCCAACGATGTCCAACGGTGTCCAACGGTGTCCCACGTTGTCCCACGTTGTCCCACGTTGTCCCACGGTGTCCAACGATGTCCAACGGTGTCCCACGTTGTCCCACGTTGTCCCACGTTGTCCCTCGTTGTCCCACGTTGTCCCACGTTGCCCCACGTTGTCCCACGTTGTCCCACGTTGTCCCACGTTGTCCCACGTTGTCCCACGTTGTCCCACGGTGTCCAACGATGTCCAACGGTGTCCAGCGATGTCCAACGGTGTCCCACGATGTCCAACGATGTCCAACGATGTCCAACGGTGTCCAACGGTGTCCCACGTTGTCCCACGTTGTCCCACGTTGTCCCACGGTGTCCAACGATGTCCAACGGTGTCCCACGTTGTCCAACGGTGTCCCACGTTGTCCCACGTTGTCCCACGTTGTCCCACGTTGTCCCACGTTGTCCCACGTTGTCCCACGTTGTCCCACGGTGTCCAACGATGTCCAACGATGTCCAACGGTGTCCCACGATGTCCAACGATGTCCAACGATGTCCAACGGTGTCCAACGGTGTCCCACGTTGTCCCACGTTGACCCGCGTTGTCCCACGGTGTCCAACGATGTCCAACGGTGTCCCACGTTGTCCATCGGTGTCCCACGTTGTCCCACGTTGTCCCACGTTGTCCCACGTTGTCCCACGATGTCCCACGTTGTCCCACGTTGTCCCACGTTGTCCCAAGTTGTCCCACGTTGTCCCACGTTGTCCCACGTTGTCCCACGTTGTCCCACGTTGTCCCACGTTGTCCCACGTTGTCCCACGTTGTCCCACGGTGTCCAACGATGTCCAACGGTGTCCAACGGTGTCCCACGTTGTCCCACGTTGTCCCACGTTGTCCCACGTTGTCCCACGTTGTCCCACGGTGTCCAACGGTGTCCAACGATGTCCAACGGTGTCCAACGGTGTCCCACGTTGTCCCACGTTGTCCCACGTTGTCCCACGGTGTCCAACGATGTCCAACGGTGTCCCACGTTGTCCCACGTTGTCCCACGTTGTCCCTCGTTGTCCCACGTTGTCCCACGATGTCCCACGTTGTCCCACGTTGCCCCACGTTGTCCCACGTTGTCCCACGTTGTCCCACGTTGTCCCACGTTGTCCCACGTTGTCCCACGTTGTCCCACGTTGTCCCACGGTGTCCAACGATGTCCAACGGTGTCCAACGGTGTCCCACGGTGTCCAACGGTGTCCCACGTTGTCCCACGTTGTCCCACGTTGTCCCACGTTGTCCAACGATGTCCAACGGTGTCCCACGTTGTCCCACGTTGTCCCACGTTGTCCCACGTTGTCCCACGTTGTCCCACGTTGTCCCACGTTGTCCCACGGTGTCCCACGTTGTCCCACGTTGTCCCACGTTGTCCCACGTTGTCCCACGGTGTCCAACGATGTCCAACGATGTCCAACGGTGTCCCACGATGTCCAACGATGTCCAACGATGTCCAACGGTGTCCAACGGTGTCCCACGTTGTCCCACGTTGTCCCGCGTTGTCCCACGGTGTCCAACGATGTCCAACGGTGTCCCACGTTGTCCAACGGTGTCCCACGTTGTCCCACGTTGTCCCACGTTGTCCCACGTTGTCCCACGATGTCCCACGTTGTCCCACGTTGTCCCACGTTGTCCCAAGTTGTCCCACGTTGTCCCACGTTGTCCCACGTTGTCCCACGTTGTCCCACGTTGTCCCACGTTGTCCCACGTTGTCCCACGGTGTCCAACGATGTCCAACGGTGTCCCACGTTGTCCCACGTTGTCCCACGTTGTCCCACGGTGTCCAACGGTGTCCCACGTTGTCCCACGTTGTCCCACGTTGTCCCACGTTGTCCCACGGTGTCCAACGGTGTCCAACGATGTCCAACGGTGTCCAACGGTGTCCCACGTTGTCCCACGTTGTCCCACGTTGTCCCACGGTGTCCAACGATGTCCAACGGTGTCCCACGTTGTCCCACGTTGTCCCACGTTGTCCCTCGTTGTCCCACGTTGTCCCACGATGTCCCACGTTGTCCCACGTTGCCCCACGTTGTCCCACGTTGTCCCACGTTGTCCCACGTTGTCCCACGTTGTCCCACGTTGTCCCACGGTGTCCAACGATGTCCAACGGTGTCCAGCGATGTCCAACGGTGTCCCACGATGTCCAACGATGTCCAACGATGTCCAACGGTGTCCAACGGTGTCCCACGTTGTCCCACGTTGTCCCACGTTGTCCCACGGTGTCCAACGATGTCGAACGGTGTCTCACGTTGTCCAACGGTGTCCCACGTTGTCCCACGTTGTCCCACGTTGTCCCACGTTGTCCCACGTTGTCCCACGATGTCCCACGTTGTCCCACGTTGTCCAACGATGTCCAACGGTGTCCCACGTTGTCCCACGTTGTCCCACGTTGTCCCACGTTGTCCCGCGTTGTCCCACGGTGTCCAACGGTGTCCAACGGTGTCCCACGTTGTCCCACGTTGTCCCACGTTGTCCTACGTTGTCCCACGTTGTCCCACGTTGTCCCACGTTGTCCCACGTTGTCCCACGTTGTCCCACGCTGTCCAACGGTGTCCCACGTTGTCCCACGTTGTCCCACGGTGTCCAACGATGTCCAACGGTGTCCAACGGTGTCCCACGGTGTCCCACGTTGTCCCACGTTGTCCCACGCTGTCCAACGGTGTCCCGCGATGTCCAACGGTGTCCAACGATGTCCAACGGTGTCCAACGGTGTCCCACGTCGTCCCACGTTGTCCCACGTTGTCCCACGGTGTCCAACGATGTCCAACGGTGTCCCACGTTGTCCCACGTTGTCCCACGTTGTCCCTCGTTGTCCCACGTTGTCCCACGTTGTCCCACGTTGTCCCACGGTGTCCAACGATGTCCAACGATGTCCAACGGTGTCCCACGATGTCCAACGATGTCCAACGATGTCCAACGGTGTCCCACGTTGTCCCACGTTGTCCCACGTTGTCCCACGGTGTCCAACGATGTCCAACGGTGTCCCACGTTGTCCAACGGTGTCCCACGTTGTCCCACGTTGTCCCACGTTGTCCCACGTTGTCCCACGTTGTCCCACGATGTCCCACGTTGTCCCACGTTGTCCCACGTTGTCCCACGTTGTCCCACGTTGTCCCACGTTGTCCCACGTTGTCCCACGTTGTCCCACGTTGTCCCACGTTGTCCCACGGTGTCCAACGATGTCCAACGGTGTCCAACGGTGTCCCACGGTGTCCAACGGTGTCCCACGTTGTCCCACGTTGTCCCACGTTGTCCCACGTTGTCCCACGTTGTCCCACGTTGTCCAACGATGTCCAACGGTGTCCCACGTTGTCCCACGTTGTCCCACGTTGTCCCGCGTTGTCCCACGTTGTCCCACGTTGTCCCACGTTGTCCCACGTTGTCCCACGTTGTCCCACGTTGTCGGACGTTGTCCCACGTTGTCCCACGGTGTCCAACGATGTCCAACGATGTCCAACGGTGTCCCACGATGTCCAACGATGTCCAACGATGTCCAACGGTGTCCAACGGTTTCCCACGTTGTCCCACGTTGTCCCACGTTGTCCCACGGTGTCCAACGATGTCCAACGGTGTCCCACGTTGTCCCACGTTGTCCCACGTTGTCCCACGTTGTCCCACGTTGTCCCACGATGTCCCACGTTGTCCCACGTTGCCCCACGTTGTCCCACGTTGTCCCACGTTGTCCCACGTTGTCCCACGTTGTCCCACGTTGTCCCACGTTGTCCCACGTTGTCCCACGTTGTCCCACGTTGTCCCACCTTGTCCCACGTTGTCCCACGTTGTCCCACGTTGTCCCACGGTGTCCAACGATGTCCAACGATGTCCAACGGTGTCCCACGATGTCCAACGATGTCCAACGATGTCCAACGGTGTCCAACGGTGTCCCACGTTGTCCCACGTTGTCCCGCGTTGTCCCACGGTGTCCAACGATGTCCAACGGTGTCCCACGTTGTCCAACGGTGTCCCACGTTGTCCCACGTTGTCCCACGTTGTCCCACGTTGTCCCACGATGTCCCACGTTGTCCCACGTTGTCCCACGTTGTCCCAAGTTGTCCCACGTTGTCCCACGTTGTCCCACGTTGTCCCACGTTGTCCCACGTTGTCCCACGTTGTCCCACGTTGTCCCACGGTGTCCAACGATGTCCAACGGTGTCCCACGTTGTCCCACGTTGTCCCACGTTGTCCCACGGTGTCCAACGGTGTCCCACGTTGTCCCACGTTGTCCCACGTTGTCCCACGTTGTCCCACGGTGTCCAACGGTGTCCAACGATGTCCAACGGTGTCCAACGGTGTCCCACGTTGTCCCACGTTGTCCCACGTTGTCCCACGATGTCCCACGTTGTCCCACGTTGCCCCACGTTGTCCCACGTTGTCCCACGTTGTCCCACGTTGTCCCACGTTGTCCCACGTTGTCCCACGGTGTCCAACGATGTCCAACGGTGTCCAGCGATGTCCAACGGTGTCCCACGATGTCCAACGATGTCCAACGATGTCCAACGGTGTCCAACGGTGTCCCACGTTGTCCCACGTTGTCCCACGTTGTCCCACGGTGTCCAACGATGTCCAACGGTGTCCCACGTTGTCCAACGGTGTCCCACGTTGTCCCACGTTGTCCCACGTTGTCCCACGTTGTCCCACGTTGTCCCACGATGTCCCACGTTGTCCCACGTTGTCCCACGTTGTCCCACGTTGTCCCACGTTGTCCCACGTTGTCCCACGTTGTCCCACGTTGTCCCACGTTGTCCCACGTTGTCCCACGTTGTCCCACGTTGTCCCACGTTGTCCCACGGTGTCCAACGATGTCCAACGGTGTCCAACGGTGTCCCACGGTGTCCAACGGTGTCCCACGTTGTCCCACGTTGTCCCACGTTGTCCCACGTTGTCCCACGTTGTCCCACGTTGTCCAACGATGTCCAACGGTGTCCCACGTTGTCCCACGTTGTCCCACGTTGTCCCGCGTTGTCCCACGTTGTCCCACGTTGTCCCACGTTGTCCCACGTTGTCCCACGTTGTCCCACGTTGTCCCACGTTGTCCCACGTTGTCCCACGTTGTCCCGCGTTGTCCCACGGTGTCCAACGGTGTCCAACGGTGTCCCACGTTGTCCCACGTTGTCCCACGTTGTCCCACGTTGTCCCACGTTGTCCCACGCTGTCCAACGGTGTCCCACGTTGTCCCACGTTGTCCCACGGTGTCCAACGATGTCCAACGGTGTCCAACGGTGTCCCACGGTGTCCCACGTTGTCCCACGTTGTCCCACGCTGTCCAACGGTGTCCCGCGATGTCCAACGGTGTCCAACGATGTCCAACGGTGTCCAACGGTGTCCCACGTTGTCCCACGTTGTCCCACGTTGTCCCACGGTGTCCAACGATGTCCAACGGTGTCCCACGTTGTCCCACGTTGTCCCACGTTGTCCCTCGTTGTCCCACGTTGTCCCACGTTGTCCCACGTTGTCCCACGGTGTCCAACGATGTCCAACGATGTCCAACGGTGTCCCACGATGTCCAACGATGTCCAACGATGTCCAACGGTGTCCCACGTTGTCCCACGTTGTCCCACGTTGTCCCACGGTGTCCAACGATGTCCAACGGTGTCCCACGTTGTCCAACGGTGTCCCACGTTGTCCCACGTTGTCCCACGTTGTCCCACGTTGTCCCACGTTGTCCCACGATGTCCCACGTTGTCCCACGTTGTCCCACGTTGTCCCACGTTGTCCCACGTTGTCCCACGTTGTCCCACGTTGTCCCACGTTGTCCCACGTTGTCCCACGTTGTCCCACGGTGTCCAACGATGTCCAACGGTGTCCAACGGTGTCCCACGGTGTCCAACGGTGTCCCACGTTGTCCCACGTTGTCCCACGTTGTCCCACGTTGTCCCACGTTGTCCCACGTTGTCCAACGATGTCCAACGGTGTCCCACGTTGTCCCACGTTGTCCCACGTTGTCCCGCGTTGTCCCACGTTGTCCCACGTTGTCCCACGTTGTCCCACGTTGTCCCACGTTGTCCCACGTTGTCCCACGTTGTCCCACGTTGTCCCACGGTGTCCAACGATGTCCAACGATGTCCAACGGTGTCCCACGATGTCCAACGATGTCCAACGATGTCCAACGGTGTCCAACGGTGTCCCACGTTGTCCCACGTTGTCCCACGTTGTCCCACGGTGTCCAACGATGTCCAACGGTGTCCCACGTTGTCCCACGTTGTCCCACGTTGTCCCACGTTGTCCCACGTTGTCCCACGATGTCCCACGTTGTCCCACGTTGCCCCACGTTGTCCCACGTTGTCCCACGTTGTCCCACGTTGTCCCACGTTGTCCCACGTTGTCCCACGTTGTCCCACGTTGTCCCACGTTGTCCCACCTTGTCCCACGTTGTCCCACGTTGTCCCACGTTGTCCCACGGTGTCCAACGATGTCCAACGATGTCCAACGGTGTCCCACGATGTCCAACGATGTCCAACGATGTCCAACGGTGTCCAACGGTGTCCCACGTTGTCCCACGTTGTCCCGCGTTGTCCCACGGTGTCCAACGATGTCCAACGGTGTCCCACGTTGTCCAACGGTGTCCCACGTTGTCCCACGTTGTCCCACGTTGTCCCACGTTGTCCCACGATGTCCCACGTTGTCCCACGTTGTCCCACGTTGTCCCAAGTTGTCCCACGTTGTCCCACGTTGTCCCACGTTGTCCCACGTTGTCCCACGTTGTCCCACGTTGTCCCACGTTGTCCCACGGTGTCCAACGATGTCCAACGGTGTCCCACGTTGTCCCACGTTGTCCCACGTTGTCCCACGGTGTCCAACGGTGTCCCACGTTGTCCCACGTTGTCCCACGTTGTCCCACGTTGTCCCACGTTGTCCCACGGTGTCCAACGGTGTCCAACGATGTCCAACGATGTCCAACGGTGTCCCACGTTGTCCCACGTTGTCCCACGTTGTCCCACGATGTCCCACGTTGTCCCACGTTGCCCCACGTTGTCCCACGTTGTCCCACGTTGTCCCACGTTGTCCCACGTTGTCCCACGTTGTCCCACGGTGTCCAACGATGTCCAACGGTGTCCAGCGATGTCCAACGGTGTCCCACGATGTCCAACGATGTCCAACGATGTCCAACGGTGTCCAACGGTGTCCCACGTTGTCCCACGTTGTCCCACGTTGTCCCACGGTGTCCAACGATGTCCAACGGTGTCCCACGTTGTCCAACGGTGTCCCACGTTGTCCCACGTTGTCCCACGTTGTCCCACGTTGTCCCACGTTGTCCCACGATGTCCCACGTTGTCCCACGTTGTCCCACGTTGTCCCACGTTGTCCCACGTTGTCCCACGTTGTCCCACGTTGTCCCACGTTGTCCCACGTTGTCCCACGTTGTCCCACGTTGTCCCACGTTGTCCCACGTTGTCCCACGGTGTCCAACGATGTCCAACGGTGTCCAACGGTGTCCCACGGTGTCCAACGGTGTCCCACGTTGTCCCACGTTGTCCCACGTTGTCCCACGTTGTCCCACGTTGTCCCACGTTGTCCAACGATGTCCAACGGTGTCCCACGTTGTCCCACGTTGTCCCACGTTGTCCCGCGTTGTCCCACGTTGTCCCACGTTGTCCCACGTTGTCCCACGTTGTCCCACGTTGTCCCACGTTGTCCCACGTTGTCCCACGTTGTCCCACGGTGTCCAACGATGTCCAACGATGTCCAACGGTGTCCCACGATGTCCAACGATGTCCAACGATGTCCAACGGTGTCCAACGGTTTCCCACGTTGTCCCACGTTGTCCCACGTTGTCCCACGGTGTCCAACGATGTCCAACGGTGTCCCACGTTGTCCCACGTTGTCCCACGTTGTCCCACGTTGTCCCACGATGTCCCACGTTGTCCCACGTTGCCCCACGTTGTCCCACGTTGTCCCACGTTGTCCCACGTTGTCCCACGTTGTCCCACGTTGTCCCACGGTGTCCAACGATGTCCAACGGTGTCCAGCGATGTCCAACGGTGTCCCACGATGTCCAACGATGTCCAACGATGTCCCACGTTGTCCCGCGTTGTCCCACGTTGCCCCACGTTGTCCCACGTTGTCCCACGTTGTCCCACGTTGTCCCACGTTGTCCCACGTTGTCCCACGTTGTCCCACGTTGTCCCACGTTGTCCCACGTTGTCCCACGTTGTCCCACGTTGTCCCACGTTGTCCCACGTTGTCCCACGTTGTCCCACGTTGTCCCACGGTGTCCAACGGTGTCCAACGATGTCCCACGTTGTCCCACGTTGTCCCACGTTGTCCCACGTTGTCCCACGATGTCCCACGTTGTCCCACGTTGACCCACGTTGTCCCACGTTGTCCAACGATGTCCAACGGTGTCCCACGTTGTCCCACGTTGTCCCACGTTGTCCCACGTTGTCCCACGTTGTCCCACGTTGTCCCACGTTGTCCCACGTTGTCCCACGTTGTCCAACGATGTCCAACGGTGTCCCACGTTGTCCCACGTTGTCCCACGTTGTCCCACGTTGTCCCACGTTGTCCCACGTTGTCCCACGTTGTCCCACGGTGTCCAACGATGTCCAACGGTGTCCAGCGATGTCCAACGGTGTCCCACGTTGTCCAACGGTGTCCCACGTTGTCCCACGTTGTCCCACGTTGTCCCACGTTGTCCCACGTTGTCCCACGATGTCCCACGTTGTCCCACGTTGTCCCACGTTGTCCCACGTTGTCCCACGTTGTCCCACGTTGTCCCACGTTGTCCCACGTTGTCCCACGGTGTCCAACGATGTCCAACGGTGTCCAACGGTGTCCCACGGTGTCCAACGGTGTCCCACGTTGTCCCACGTTGTCCCACGTTGTCCCACGTTGTCCAACGATGTCCAACGGTGTCCCACGTTGTCCCACGTTGTCCCACGTTGTCCCACGTTGTCCCGCGTTGTCCCACGGTGTCCAACGGTGTCCAACGGTGTCCCACGTTGTCCCACGTTGTCCCACGTTGTCCCACGTTGTCCCACGTTGTCCCACGTTGTCCCACGTTGTCCCACGTTGTCCCACGTTGTCCCACGGTGTCCAACGGTGTCCCACGTTGTCCCACGTTGTCCCACGGTGTCCAACGATGTCCAACGGTGTCCAACGGTGTCCCACGGTGTCCCACGTTGTCCCACGTTGTCCCACGCTGTCCAACGGTGTCCCGCGATGTCCAACGGTGTCCAACGATGTCCAACGGTGTCCAACGGTGTCCCACGTTGTCCCACGTTGTCCCACGTTGTCCCACGGTGTCCAACGATGTCCAAC
Organism: Bombus terrestris; assembly: GCF_910591885.1. NCBI lineage: Eukaryota > Metazoa > Arthropoda > Insecta > Hymenoptera > Apidae > Bombus > Bombus terrestris. The sequence goes on along the minus strand of NW_025963576.1, from coordinate 216,540 downwards.
GGTGTCCCACGTTGTCCCACGTTGTCCCACGTTGTCCCTCGTTGTCCCACGTTGTCCCACGATGTCCCACGTTGTCCCACGTTGCCCCACGTTGTCCCACGTTGTCCCACGTTGTCCCACGTTGTCCCACGTTGTCCCACGTTGTCCCACGGTGTCCAACGATGTCCAACGGTGTCCAGCGATGTCCAACGGTGTCCCACGATGTCCAACGATGTCCAACGATGTCCAACGGTGTCCAACGGTGTCCCACGTTGTCCCACGTTGTCCCACGTTGTCCCACGGTGTCCAACGATGTCCAACGGTGTCCCACGTTGTCCAACGGTGTCCCACGTTGTCCCACGTTGTCCCACGTTGTCCCACGTTGTCCCACGTTGTCCCACGTTGTCCCACGTTGTCCCACGGTGTCCAACGATGTCCAACGATGTCCAACGGTGTCCCACGATGTCCAACGATGTCCAACGATGTCCAACGGTGTCCAACGGTGTCCCACGTTGTCCCACGTTGACCCGCGTTGTCCCACGGTGTCCAACGATGTCCAACGGTGTCCCACGTTGTCCAACGGTGTCCCACGTTGTCCCACGTTGTCCCACGTTGTCCCACGTTGTCCCACGATGTCCCACGTTGTCCCACGTTGTCCCACGTTGTCCCAAGTTGTCCCACGTTGTCCCACGTTGTCCCACGTTGTCCCACGTTGTCCCACGTTGTCCCACGTTGTCCCACGTTGTCCCACGGTGTCCAACGATGTCCAACGGTGTCCCACGGTGTCCAACGATGTCCAACGGTGTCCAACGGTGTCCCACGGTGTCCAACGGTGTCCCACGTTGTCCCACGTTGTCCCACGTTGTCCCACGTTGTCCAACGATGTCCAACGGTGTCCCACGTTGTCCCACGTTGTCCCACGTTGTCCCACGTTGTCCCACGTTGTCCCACGTTGTCCCACGTTGTCCCACGTTGTCCCACGTTGTCCCACGTTGTCCCACGTTGTCCCACGTTGTCCCACGTTGTCCCACGGTGTCCAACGATGTCCAACGGTGTCCAGCGATGTCCAACGGTGTCCCACGATGTCCAACGATGTCCAACGATGTCCAACGGTGTCCAACGGTGTCCCACGTTGTCCCACGTTGTCCCACGTTGTCCCACGGTGTCCAACGATGTCGAACGGTGTCTCACGTTGTCCAACGGTGTCCCACGTTGTCCCACGTTGTCCCACGTTGTCCCACGTTGTCCCACGTTGTCCCACGATGTCCCACGTTGTCCCACGTTGTCCAACGATGTCCAACGGTGTCCCACGTTGTCCCACGTTGTCCCACGTTGTCCCACGTTGTCCCGCGTTGTCCCACGGTGTCCAACGGTGTCCAACGGTGTCCCACGTTGTCCCACGTTGTCCCACGTTGTCCTACGTTGTCCCACGTTGTCCCACGTTGTCCCACGTTGTCCCACGTTGTCCCACGTTGTCCCACGCTGTCCAACGGTGTCCCACGTTGTCCCACGTTGTCCCACGGTGTCCAACGATGTCCAACGGTGTCCAACGGTGTCCCACGGTGTCCCACGTTGTCCCACGTTGTCCCACGCTGTCCAACGGTGTCCCGCGATGTCCAACGGTGTCCAACGATGTCCAACGGTGTCCAACGGTGTCCCACGTTGTCCCACGTTGTCCCACGTTGTCCCACGGTGTCCAACGATGTCCAACGGTGTCCCACGTTGTCCCACGTTGTCCCACGTTGTCCCTCGTTGTCCCACGTTGTCCCACGTTGTCCCACGTTGTCCCACGGTGTCCAACGATGTCCAACGATGTCCAACGGTGTCCCACGATGTCCAACGATGTCCAACGATGTCCAACGGTGTCCAACGGTGTCCCACGTTGTCCCACGTTGACCCGCGTTGTCCCACGGTGTCCAACGATGTCCAACGGTGTCCCACGTTGTCCAACGGTGTCCCACGTTGTCCCACGTTGTCCCACGTTGTCCCACGTTGTCCCACGATGTCCCACGTTGTCCCACGTTGTCCCACGTTGTCCCAAGTTGTCCCACGTTGTCCCACGTTGTCCCACGTTGTCCCACGTTGTCCCACGTTGTCCCACGTTGTCCCACGTTGTCCCACGGTGTCCAACGATGTCCAACGGTGTCCAACGGTGTCCCAAGTTGTCCCACGTTGTCCCACGTTGTCCCACGTTGTCCCACGTTGTCCCACGTTGTCCCACGTTGTCCCACGTTGTCCCACGTTGTCCCACGGTGTCCAACGATGTCCAACGGTGTCCAACGGTGTCCCACGGTGTCCAACGGTGTCCCACGTTGTCCCACGTTGTCCCGCGTTGTCCCACGTTGTCCCACGTTGTCCCACGTTGTCCCACGTTGTCCCACGTTGTCCCACGTTGTCCCACGGTGTCCAACGGTGTCCAACGATGTCCCACGTTGTCCCACGTTGTCCCACGTTGTCCCACGTTGTCCCACGATGTCCCACGTTGTCCCACGTTGTCCCACGTTGTCCCACGTTGTCCCACGTTGTCCCACGTTGTCCCACGTTGTCCCACGTTGTCCCACGTTGTCCCACGGTGTCCAACGATGTCCAACGGTGTCCCACGTTGTCCCACGTTGTCCCACGTTGTCCCACGTTGTCCCACGTTGTCCCACGTTGTCCCACGTTGTCCCACGTTGTCCCACGTTGTCCCACGATGTCCCACGTTGTCCCACGTTGCCCCACGTTGTCCCACGGTGTCCAACGATGTCCAACGGTGTCCCACGTTGTCCCACGTTGTCCCACGTTGTCCCACGTTGTCCCACGTTGTCCCACGATGTCCCACGTTGTCCCACGTTGCCCCACGTTGTCCCACGTTGTCCCACGTTGTCCCACGTTGTCCCACGTTGTCCCACGTTGTCCCACGGTGTCCAACGATGTCCAACGGTGTCCAGCGATGTCCAACGGTGTCCCACGATGTCCAACGATGTCCAACGATGTCCAACGGTGTCCAACGGTGTCCCACGTTGTCCCACGTTGTCCCACGTTGTCCCACGGTGTCCAACGATGTCCAACGGTGTCCCACGTTGTCCAACGGTGTCCCACGTTGTCCCACGTTGTCCCACGTTGCCCCACGTTGTCCCACGTTGTCCCACGATGTCCCACGTTGTCCCACGTTGTCCCACGTTGTCCCACGTTGTCCCACGTTGTCCCACGTTGTCCCACGTTGTCCCACGGTGTCCAACGATGTCCAACGGTGTCCAACGGTGTCCCACGGTGTCCAACGCTGTCCCACGTTGTCCCACGTTGTCCCACGTTGTCCCACGTTGTCCCACGTTGTCCCACGTTGTCCCACGTTGTCCAACGATGTCCAACGGTGTCCCACGTTGTCCCACGTTGTCCCACGTTGTCCCGCGTTGTCCCACGTTGTCCCACGTTGTCCCACGTTGTCCCACGTTGTCCCACGTTGTCCCACGTTGTCCCACGTTGTCCCACGTTGTCCCACGGTGTCCAACGATGTCCAACGATGTCCAACGGTGTCCCACGATGTCCAACGATGTCCAACGATGTCCAACGGTGTCCAACGGTTTTCCACGTTGTCCCACGTTGTCCCACGTTGTCCCACGGTGTCCAACGATGTCCAACGGTGTCCCACGTTGTCCCACGTTGTCCCACGTTGTCCCACGTTGTCCCACGTTGTCCCACGATGTCCCACGTTGTCCCACGTTGCCCCACGTTGTCCCACGTTGTCCCACGTTGTCCCACGTTGTCCCACGTTGTCCCACGTTGTCCCACGTTGTCCCACGTTGTCCCACGTTGTCCCACGTTGTCCCACCTTGTCCCACGTTGTCCCACGTTGTCCCACGTTGTCCCACGGTGTCCAACGATGTCCAACGATGTCCAACGGTGTCCCACGATGTGAACGATGTCCAACGATGTCCAACGGTGTCCAACGGTGTCCCACGTTGTCCCACGTTGTCCCGCGTTGTCCCACGGTGTCCAACGATGTCCAACGGTGTCCCACGTTGTCCAACGGTGTCCCACGTTGTCCCACGTTGTCCCACGTTGTCCCACGTTGTCCCACGATGTCCCACGTTGTCCCACGTTGTCCCACGTTGTCCCAAGTTGTCCCACGTTGTCCCACGTTGTCCCACGTTGTCCCACGTTGTCCCACGTTGTCCCACGTTGTCCCACGTTGTCCCACGGTGTCCAACGATGTCCAACGGTGTCCCACGTTGTCCCACGTTGTCCCACGTTGTCCCACGGTGTCCAACGGTGTCCCACGTTGTCCCACGTTGTCCCACGTTGTCCCACGTTGTCCCACGGTGTCCAACGGTGTCCAACGATGTCCAACGGTGTCCAACGGTGTCCCACGTTGTCCCACGTTGTCCCACGTTGTCCCACGATGTCCCACGTTGTCCCACGTTGCCCCACGTTGTCCCACGTTGTCCCACGTTGTCCCACGTTGTCCCACGTTGTCCCACGTTGTCCCACGGTGTCCAACGATGTCCAACGGTGTCCAGCGATGTCCAACGGTGTCCCACGATGTCCAACGATGTCCAACGATGTCCAACGGTGTCCAACGGTGTCCCACGTTGTCCCACGTTGTCCCACGTTGTCCCACGGTGTCCAACGATGTCCAACGGTGTCCCACGTTGTCCAACGGTGTCCCACGTTGTCCCACGTTGTCCCACGTTGTCCCACGTTGTCCCACGTTGTCCCACGATGTCCCACGTTGTCCCACGTTGTCCCACGTTGTCCCACGTTGTCCCACGTTGTCCCACGTTGTCCCACGTTGTCCCACGTTGTCCCACGGTGTCCAACGATGTCCAACGATGTCCAACGGTGTCCCACGATGTCCAACGATGTCCAACGATGTCCAACGGTGTCCAACGGTTTCCCACGTTGTCCCACGTTGTCCCACGTTGTCCCACGGTGTCCAACGATGTCCAACGGTGTCCCACGTTGTCCGACGTTGTCCCACGTTGTCCCACGTTGTCCCACGTTGTCCCACGATGTCCCACGTTGCCCCACGTTGCCCCACGTTGTCCCACGTTGTCCCACGTTGTCCCACGTTGTCCCACGTTGTCCCACGTTGTCCCACGGTGTCCAACGATGTCCAACGGTGTCCAGCGATGTCCAACGGTGTCCCACGATGTCCAACGATGTCCAACGATGTCCCACGTTGTCCCGCGTTGTCCCACGTTGCCCCACGTTGTCCCACGTTGTCCCACGTTGTCCCACGTTGTCCCACGGTGTCCAACGGTGTCCAACGATGTCCCACGTTGTCCCACGTTGTCCCACGTTGTCCCACGTTGTCCCACGATGTCCCACGTTGTCCCACGTTGTCCCACGTTGTCCCACGTTGTCCAACGATGTCCAACGGTGTCCCACGTTGTCCCACGTTGTCCCACGTTGTCCCACGTTGTCCCACGTTGTCCCACGTTGTCCCACGTTGTCCCACGTTGTCCCACGTTGTCCAACGATGTCCAACGGTGTCCCACGTTGTCCCACGTTGTCCCACGTTGTCCCACGTTGTCCCACGTTGTCCCACGTTGTCCCACGTTGTCCCACGGTGTCCAACGATGTCCAACGGTGTCCAGCGATGTCCAACGGTGTCCCACGATGTCCAACGATGTCCAACGATGTCCAACGGTGTCCAACGGTGTCCCACGTTGTCCCACGTTGTCCCACGTTGTCCCACGGTGTCCAACGATGTCCAACGGTGTCCCACGTTGTCCAACGGTGTCCCACGTTGTCCCACGTTGTCCCACGTTGTCCCACGTTGTCCCACGTTGTCCCACGATGTCCCACGTTGTCCCACGTTGTCCCACGTTGTCCCACGTTGTCCCACGTTGTCCCACGTTGTCCCACGTTGTCCCACGTTGTCCCACGGTGTCCAACGATGTCCAACGGTGTCCAACGGTGTCCCACGGTGTCCAACGGTGTCCCACGTTGTCCCACGTTGTCCCACGTTGTCCCACGTTGTCCAACGATGTCCAACGGTGTCCCACGTTGTCCCACGTTGTCCCACGTTGTCCCACGTTGTCCCACGTTGTCCCACGTTGTCCCACGTTGTCCCACGTTGTCCCACGTTGTCCCACGTTGTCCCACGTTGTCCCACGTTGTCCCACGGTGTCCAACGATGTCCAACGATGTCCAACGGTGTCCCACGATGTCCAACGATGTCCAACGATGTCCAACGGTGTCCAACGGTGTCCCACGTTGTCCCACGTTGTCCCGCGTTGTCCCACGGTGTCCAACGATGTCCAACGGTGTCCCACGTTGTCCAACGGTGTCCCACGTTGTCCCACGTTGTCCCACGTTGTCCCACGTTGTCCCACGATGTCCCGCGTTGTCCCACGTTGTCCCACGTTGTCCCAAGTTGTCCCACGTTGTCCCACGTTGTCCCACGTTGTCCCACGTTGTCCCACGTTGTCCCACGTTGTCCCACGTTGTCCCACGGTGTCCAACGATGTCCAACGGTGTCCCACGTTGTCCCACGTTGTCCCACGTTGTCCCACGGTGTCCAACGGTGTCCCACGTTGTCCCACGTTGTCCCACGTTGTCCCACGTTGTCCAACGATGTCCAACGGTGTCCCACGTTGTCCCACGTTGTCCCACGTTGTCCCACGTTGTCCCGCGTTGTCCCACGGTGTCCAACGGTGTCCAACGGTGTCCCACGTTGTCCCACGTTGTCCCACGTTGTCCTACGTTGTCCCACGTTGTCTCACGTTGTCCCACGTTGTCCCACGTTGTCCCACGTTGTCCCACGGTGTCCAACGGTGTCCCACGTTGTCCCACGTTGTCCCACGGTGTCCAACGATGTCCAACGGTGTCCAACGGTGTCCCACGGTGTCCCACGTTGTCCCACGTTGTCCCACGCTGTCCAACGGTGTCCCGCGATGTCCAACGGTGTCCAACGATGTCCAACGGTGTCCAACGGTGTCCCACGTTGTCCCACGTTGTCCCACGGTGCCCAACGATGTCCAACGGTGTCCCACGTTGTCCCACGTTGTCCCACGTTGTCCCTCGTTGTCCCACGTTGTCCCACGTTGTCCCTCGTTGTCCCACGTTGTCCCACGATGTCCCACGTTGTCCCACGTTGCCCCACGTTGTCCCACGTTGTCCCACGTTGTCCCACGGTGTCCAACGATGTCCAACGATGTCCAACGGTGTCCCACGATGTCCAACGATGTCCAACGATGTCCAACGGTGTCCAACGGTGTCCCACGTTGTCCCACGTTGACCCGCGTTGTCCCACGGTGTCCAACGATGTCCAACGGTGTCCCACGTTGTCCAACGGTGTCCCACGTTGTCCCACGTTGTCCCACGATGTCCCACGTTGTCCCACGTTGTCCCACGTTGTCCCAAGTTGTCCCACGTTGTCCCACGTTGTCCCACGTTGTCCCACGTTGTCCCACGTTGTCCCACGTTGTCCCACGTTGTCCCACGGTGTCCAACGATGTCCAACGGTGTCCAACGGTGTCCCACGGTGTCCAACGGTGTCCCACGTTGTCCCACGTTGTCCCGCGTTGTCCCACGTTGTCCCACGTTGTCCCACGTTGTCCCACGTTGTCCCACGTTGTCCCACGTTGTCCCACGGTGTCCAACGGTGTCCAACGATGTCCCACGATGTCCCACGTTGTCCCACGTTGTCCCACGTTGTCCCACGATGTCCCACGTTGTCCCACGTTGTCCCACGTTGTCCCACGTTGTCCCACGTTGTCCCACGTTGTCCAACGATGTCCAACGATGTCCAACGATGTCCAACGGTGTCCCACGATGTCCAACGATGTCCAACGATGTCCAACGGTGTCCAACGGTGTCCCACGTTGTCCCACGTTATCCCACGTTGTCCCACGGTGTCCAACGATGTCCAACGGTGTCCCACGTTGTCCAACGGTGTCCCACGTTGTCCCACGTTGTCCCACGTTGTCCCACGTTGTCCCACGGTGTCCAACGATGTCCCACGTTGTCCCACGTTGTCCCACGTTGTCCCACGGTGTCCAACGATGTCCCACGTTGTCCCACGTTGTCCCACGTTGTCCCACGTTGTCCCACGTTGTCCCACGATGTCCCACGTTGTCCCACGTTGCCCCACGTTGTCCCACGGTGTCCAACGATGTCCAACGGTGTCCCACGTTGTCCCACGTTGTCCCACGTTGTCCCACGTTGTCCCACGTTGTCCCACGATGTCCCACGTTGTCCCACGTTGCCCCACGTTGTCCCACGTTGTCCCACGTTGTCCCACGTTGTCCCACGTTGTCCCACGTTGTCCCACGGTGTCCAACGATGTCCAACGGTGTCCAGCGATGTCCAACGGTGTCCCACGATGTCCAACGATGTCCAACGATGTCCAACGGTGTCCAACGGTGTCCCACGTTGTCCCACGTTGTCCCACGTTGTCCCACGGTGTCCAACGATGTCCAACGGTGTCCCACGTTGTCCAACGGTGTCCCACGTTGTCCCACGTTGTCCCACGTTGTCCCACGTTGTCCCACGTTGTCCCACGATGTCCCACGTTGTCCCACGTTGTCCCACGTTGTCCCACGTTGTCCCACGTTGTCCCACGTTGTCCCACGTTGTCCCACGGTGTCCAACGATGTCCAACGGTGTCCAACGGTGTCCCACGGTGTCCAACGGTGTCCCACGTTGTCCCACGTTGTCCCACGTTGTCCCACGTTGTCCCACGTTGTCCCACGTTGTCCAACGATGTCCAACGGTGTCCCACGTTGTCCCACGTTGTCCCACGTTGTCCCGCGTTGTCCCACGTTGTCCCACGTTGTCCCACGGTGTCCCACGTTGTCCCACGTTGTCCCACGTTGTCCCACGTTGTCCCACGTTGTCCCACGGTGTCCAACGATGTCCAACGATGTCCAACGGTGTCCCACGATGTCCAACGATGTCCAACGATGTCCAACGGTGTCCAACGGTTTCCCACGTTGTCCCACGTTGTCCCACGTTGTCCCACGGTGTCCAACGATGTCCAACGGTGTCCCACGTTGTCCCACGTTGTCCCACGTTGTCCCACGTTGTCCCACGTTGTCCCACGATGTCCCACGTTGTCCCACGTTGCCCCACGTTGTCCCACGTTGTCCCACGTTGTCCCACGTTGTCCCACGTTGTCCCACGTTGTCCCACGGTGTCCAACGATGTCCAACGGTGTCCAGCGATGTCCAACGGTGTCCCACGATGTCCAACGATGTCCAACGATGTCCCACGTTGTCCCGCGTTGTCCCACGTTGTCCCACGTTGTCCCACGTTGTCCCACGTTGTCCCACGTTGTCCCACGTTGTCCCACGTTGTCCCACGTTGTCCCACGTTGTCCCACGTTGTCCCACGTTGTCCCACGTTGTCCCACGTTGTCCCACGGTGTCCAACGATGTCCAACGGTGTCCAGCGATGTCCAACGGTGTCCCACGTTGCCCCACGTTTTCCCACGTTGTCCCACGTTGTCCCACGGTGTCCAACGATGTCCAACGATGTCCAACGGTGTCCCACGTTGTCCCACGTTGTTCCATGGTTTCCCACGTTGTCCCACGTTGTCCCACGTTGTCCCACGGTGTCCAACGATGTCCAACGGTGTCCAACGGTGTCCAACGGTGTCCAACGGTGTCCCACGTTGTCCCACGTTGTCCCACGTTGTCCCACGTTGTCCCACGTTGTCCCACCATGTCCCACGTTGTCCCACGTTGTCCCACGTTGTCCCACGTTGTCCCACGTGGTCCCACGTTGTCCCACGGTGTCCAACTATGTCCAACGATGTCCAACGGTGTCCCACGTTGTCCCACGTTGTTCCATGGTTTCCCACGTTGTCCCACGTTGTCCCACGTTGTCCCACGTTGTCCCACCTTGTCCAACGATGTCCAACGGTGTCCCACGTTGTCCCACGTTGTTCCATGGTTTCCCACGTTGTCCCACGTTGTCCCACGTTGTCCCACGGTGTCCAACGATGTCCAACGGTGTCCAACGGTGTCCAACGGTGTCCAACGGTGTCCCACGTTGTCCCACGTTGTCCCACGTTGTCCCACGGTGTCCAACGATGTCCAACGGTGTCCCACGTTGTCCCACGTTGTCCCACGTTGTCCCACGTTGTCCCACGTTGTCCCACGATGTCCCACGTTGTCCCACGTTGTCCCACGTTGTCCCACGTTGTCCCACGTTGTCCCACGTTGTCCCACGTTGTCCCACGTTGTCCCACGTTGTCCCACGTTTTCCCACGTTGTCCCGCGTTGTCCCACGGTGTCCAACGATGTCCAACGGTGTCCAACGGTGTCCCACGGTGTTCAACGGTGTCCCACGTTGTCCCACGTTGTCCCACGTTGTCCCACGGTGTCCAACGATGTCCAACGGTGTCCAACGGTGTCCCACGGTGTCCAACGGTGTCCAACGGTGTCCAACGGTGTCCCACTGTGTCCAACGGTGTCCCACGTTGTCCCACGTTGTCCCACGTTGTCCCACGTTGTCCCACGATGTCCCACGTTGTCCAACGATGTCCAACGGTGTCCCACGTTGTCCCACGTTGTCCCACGTTGTCCCACGTTGTCCCACGTTGTCCCACGTTGTCCCACGTTGTCCCACGTTGTCCCACGGTGTCCAACGGTGTCCCACGTTGTCCCACGTTGTCCCACGGTGTCCAACGATGTCCAGCGGTGTCCAACGGTGTCCCACGGTGTCCCACGTTGTCCAACGGTGTCCCACGATGTCCAACGATGTCCAACGATGTCCAACGGTGTCCAACGGTGTCCCACGTTGTCCCACGTTGTCCCACGTTGTCCCACGGTGTCCAACGATGTCCAACGGTGTCCCACGTTGTCCCACGTTGTCCCACGTTGTCCCACGTTGTCCCACGTTGTCCCACGTTGTCCCACGTTGTCCCACGTTGTCCCACGTTGTCCCACGTTGTCCCACGTTGTCCCACGTTGTCCCACGTTGTCCCACGTTGTCCCACGTTGTCCCACGGTGTCCAACGATGTCCAGCGGTGTCCAACGGTGTCCCACGGTGTCCAACGGTGTCCCACGTTGTCCCACGTTGTCCCACGTTGTCCCACGGTGTCCAACGATGTCCAACGGTGTCCCACGTTGTCCCACGTTGTCCCACGTTGTCCCACGATGTCCCACGTTGTCCCACGTTGTCCCACGTTGTCCCACGTTGTCCCACGTTGTCCCACGTTGTCCCACGTTGTCCCACGTTGTCCCACGTTGTCCCACGGTGTCCAACGATGTCCAACGGTGTCCCACGTTGTCCAACGGTGTCCCACGTTGTCCCACGTTGTCCCACGTTGTCCCACGTTGTCCCACGTTGTCCCACGATGTCCCACGTTGTCCCACGTTGTCCCACGTTGTCCCACGTTGTCCCACGTTGTCCCACGTTGTCCCACGTTGTCCCACGATGTCCCACGGTGTCCAACGATGTCCAACGGTGTCCAACGGTGTCCCACGGTGTCCAACGGTGTCCCACATTGCCCCACGTTGTCCCACGTTGTCCCACGTTGTCCCACGTTGTCCCACGGTGTCCAACGATGTCCAACGATGTCCAACGGTGTCCCACGATGTCCAACGATGTCCAACGATGTCCAACGGTGTCCGACGATGTCCAACGGTGTCCAACGATGTCCAACGATGTCCAACGGTGTCCCACGATGTCCAACGATTTCCAACGATGTCCAACGGTGTCCAACGGTGTCCCACGTTGTCCCACGTTGTCCCGCGTTGTCCCACGTTGTCCCACGTTGTCCCACGTTGTCCCACGTTGTCCCACGTTGTCCCACGTTGTCCCACGGTGTCCAACGGTGTCCAACGATATCCCACGTTGTCCCACGTTGTCCCACGTTGTCCCACGTTGTCCCACGATGTCCCACGGTGTCCAACGATGTCCAACGGTGTCCCACGTTGTCCCACGTTGTCCCACGTTGTCCCACGTTGTCCCACGATGTCCCACGTTGTCCCACGTTGTCCCACGTTGTCCCACGTTGTCCCACGTTGTCCCACGTTGTCCCACGTTGTCCCACGATGTCCCACGGTGTCCAACGATGTCCAACGGTGTCCAACGGTGTCCCACGGTGTCCAACGGTGTCCCACATTGCCCCACGTTGTCCCACGTTGTCCCACGTTGTCCCACGTTGTCCCACGGTGTCCAACGATGTCCAACGGTGTCCAACGGTGTCCAACGGTGTCCAACGATGTCCAACGATGTCCAACGATGTCCAACGGTGTCCAACGATGTCCAACGATGTCCAACGGTGTCCCACGATGTCCAACGATGTCCAACGATGTCCAACGGTGTCCGACGATGTCCAACGGTGTCCAACGATGTCCAACGATGTCCAACGGTGTCCCACGATGTCCAACGATTTCCAACGATGTCCAACGGTGTCCAACGGTGTCCCACGATGTCCCACGTTGTCCCACGTTGTCCCACGTTGTCCCACGTTGTCCCACGATGTCCCACGTTGTCCCACGTTGTCCCACGTTGTCCCACGTTGTCCCACGTTGTCCCACGTTGTCCCACGTTGTCCCACGTTGTCCCACGTTGTCCCACGGTGTCCAACGATGTCCAACGATGTCCAACGATGTCCAACGATGTCCAACGGTGTCCAACGATGTCCAACGATGTCCAACGGTGTCCCACGATGTCCAACGATGTCCAACGATGTCCAACGGTGTCCAACGATGCCCAACGGTGTCCAACGATGTCCAACGATGTCCAACGGTGTCCCACGATGTCCAACGATGTCCAACGATGTCCAACGGTGTCCAACGGTGTCCAACGGTGTCCCACGGTGTCCAACGGTGTCCCACGTTGTCCCACGTTGTCCCACGTTGTCCCACGTTGTCCCACGATGTCCCACGTTGTCCAACGATGTCCAACGGTGTCCCACGTTGTCCCACGTTGTCCTACGTTGTCCCACGTTGTCCCACGTTGTCCCACGTTGTCCCACGTTGTCCCACGTTGTCCCACGGTGTCCAACGGTGTCCCACGTTGTCCCACGTTGTCCCACGGTGTCCCACGATGTCCAACGATGTCCAACGATGTCCAACGGTGTCCAACGATGCCCAACGGTGTCCAACGATGTCCAACGATGTCCAACGGTGTCCCACGATGTCCAACGATGTCCAACGATGTCCAACGGTGTCCAACGGTGTCCAACGGTGTCCCACGGTGTCCAACGGTGTCCCACGTTGTCCCACGTTGTCCCACGTTGTCCCACGTTGTCCCACGATGTCCCACGTTGTCCAACGATGTCCAACGGTGTCCAACGGTGTCCAACGGTGTCCCACGGTGTCCAACGGTGTCCCACGTTGTCCCACGTTGTCCCACGTTGTCCCACGTTGTCCCACGATGTCCCACGTTGTCCAACGATGTCCAACGGTGTCCCACGTTGTCCCACGTTGTCCTACGTTGTCCCACGTTGTCCCACGTTGTCCCACGTTGTCCCACGTTGTCCCACGTTGTCCCACGGTGTCCAACGGTGTCCCACGTTGTCCCACGTTGTCCCACGGTGTCCAACGATGTCCAACGGTGTCCAACGGTGTCCCACGGTGTCCCACGTTGTCCCACGTTGTCCAACGATGTCCAACGGTGTCCCACGTTGTCCCACGTTGTCCCACGTTGTCCCACGTTGTCCCACGTTGTTCCATGGTTTCCCACGTTGTCCCACGTTGTCCCACGTTGTCCCACGTTGTCCCACGTTGTCCCACGATGTCCCACGTTGTCCCACGTTGTCCCACGTTGTCCCACGTTGTCCCACGTTGTCCCACGTTGTCCCACGTTGTCCCACGTTGTCCCACGTTGTCCCACGTTGTCCCACGTTGTCCCACGTTGTCCCACGTTGTCCCACGTTGTCCCACGTTGTCCCACGGTGTCCAACGATGTCCAACGGTGTCCAACGATGTCCCACGTTGTCCCACGTTGTCCCACGTTGTCCCACGTTGTCCCACGATGTCCCACGTTGTCCCACGTTGTCCCACGTTGTCCCACGTTGTCCCACGTTGTCCCACGTTGTCCCACGTTGTCCCACGTTGTCCCACGTTGTCCCACGTTGTCCCACGTTGTCCCACGATGTCCCACGTTGTCCCACGTTGTCCCACGTTGTCCCACGTTGTCCCACGATGTCCCACGTTGTCCCACGTTGTCCCACGTTGTCCCACGTTGTCCCACGATGTCCCACGTTGTCCCACGTTGTCCCACGTTGTCCCACGTTGTCCCACGTTGTCCCACGTTGTCCCACGTTGTCCCACGTTGTCCCACGGTGTCCAACGATGTCCAACGATGTCCAACGATGTCCAACGATGTCCAACGGTGTCCAACGATGTCCAACGATGTCCAACGGTGTCCCACGATGTCCAACGATGTCCAACGATGTCCAACGGTGTCCAACGACGCCCAACGGTGTCCAACGATGTCCAACGATGTCCAACGGTGTCCCACGATGTCCAACGATGTCCAACGATGTCCAACGGTGTCCAACGGTGTCCAACGGTGTCCCACGGTGTCCAACGGTGTCCCACGTTGTCCCACGTTGTCCCACGTTGTCCCACGTTGTCCCACGATGTCCCACGTTGTCCAACGATGTCCAACGGTGTCCCACGTTGTCCCACGTTGTCCTACGTTGTCCCACGTTGTCCCACGTTGTCCCACGTTGTCCCACGTTGTCCCACGTTGTCCCACGGTGTCCAACGGTGTCCCACGTTGTCCCACGTTGTCCCACGGTGTCCCACGATGTCCAACGGTGTCCCACGGTGTCCCACGGTGTCCCACGTTGTCCCACGTTGTCCCACGTTGTCCAACGGTGTCCCACGATGTCCAACGATGTCCAACGATGTCCAACGATGTCCAACGGTGTCCAACGATGTCCAACGGTGTCCAACGATGTCCAACGATGTCCAACGGTGTCCCACGATGTCCAACGATGTCCAACGATGTCCAACGGTGTCCAACGGTGTCCCACGTTGTCCCACGTTGTCCCACGTTGTCCCACGGTGTCCAACGATGTCCCACGTTGTCCCACGTTGTCCCACGTTGTCCCACGTTGTCCCACGTTGTCCCACGTTGTTCCATGGTTTCCCACGTTGTCCCACGTTGTCCCACGGTGTCCAACGATGTCCAACGGTGTCCAACGGTGTCCAACGGTGTCTAACGGTGTCCAACGATGTCCAACGATGTCCAACGATGTCCAACGGTGTCCAACGATGTCCAACGATGTCCAACGGTGTCCCACGATGTCCAACGATGTCCAACGGTGTCCAACGGTGTCCCACGTTGTCCCACGTTGTCCCACGTTGTCCCACGGTGTCCAACGATGTCCAACGGTGTCCCACGTTGTCCCACGTTGTCCCACGTTGTCCCACGTTGTCCCACGTTGTCCCACGATGTCCCACGTTGTCCCACGTTGTCCCACGTTGTCCCACGTTGTCCCACGTTGTCCCACGTTGTCCCACGTTGTCCCACGTTGTCCCACGTTGTCCCACGGTGTCCAACGATGTCCAACGGTGTCCAACGGTGTCCCACGTTGTCCCACGTTGTCCCACGTTGTCCCACGTTGTCCCACGTTGTCCAACGGTGTCCCACGGTGTCCAACGGTGTCCCACGTTGTCCCACGTTGTCCCACGTTGTCCCACGTTGTCCCACGTTGTCCCACGTTGTCCCACGTTGTCCCACGTTGTCCCACGTTGTCCCACGTTGTCCCACGGTGTCCAACGGTGTCCAACGATGTCCAACGGTGTCCAACGGTGTCCCACGTTGTCCCACGTTGTCCCACGTTTTCCCACGGTGTCCAACGATGTCCAACGGTGTCCCACGTTGTCCCACGTTGTCCCACGTTGTCCCACGTTGTCCCACGTTGTCCCACGTTGTCCCACGTTGTCCCACGTTGTCCCACGTTGTCCCACGTTGTCCCACGGTGTCCAACGATGCCCAACGGTGTCCCACGTTGTCCCACGTTGTCCCACGTTGTCCCACGGTGTCCAACGATGCCCAACGGTGTCCCACGTTGTCCCACGTTGTCCCACGTTGTCCCACGTTGTCCCACGTTGTCCCACGTTGTCCCACGTTGTCCCACGTGGTCCCACGTTGTCCCTTGTTGTCCCACGTTGTCCCACGTTGTCCCACGTTGTCCCACGTTGTCCCACGTTGTCCCACGCTGTCCCACGATGTCCCACGTTGTCCAACGATGTCCCACGTTGCCCAACGTTGTCCCACGTTGTCCCACGTTGTCCCACGTTGTCCCACGTTGTCCCACGTGGTCCCACGTTGTCCCACGTTGTCCCACGTTGTCCCACGTTGTCCCACGTTGTCCCACGTTGTCCCACGTTGTCCCACGATGTCCCACGTTGTCCAACGATGCCCAACGGTGTCCCACGTTGTCCCACGTTGTCCCACGTTGTCCCACGTTGTCCAACGATGTCCAACGGTGTCCCACGTTGTCCCACGTTGTCCTACGTTGTCCCACGTTGTCCCACGTTGTCACACGTTGTCCCACGTTGTCCCACGGTGTCCAACGGTGTCCAACGATGTCCAACGGTGTCCAACGGTGTCCCACGTTGTCCCACGTTGTCCCACGGTGTCCAACGATGTCCAACGGTGTCCCACGTTGTCCCACGTTGTCCCACGTTGTCCCACGTTGTCCCACGTTGTTCCATGGTTTCCCACGTTGTCCCACGTTGTCCCACGTTGTCCCACGGTGTCCAACGATGTCCAACGGTGTCCAACGGTGTCCCACGGTGTCCAACGGTGTCCCACGTTGTCCCACGGTGTCCAACGATGCCCAGCGGTGTCCCACGTTGTCCCACGTTGTCCCACGTTGTCCCACGGTGTCCAACGATGCCCAACGGTGTCCCACGTTGTCCCACGTTGTCCCACGTTGTCCCACGTTGTCCCACGTTGTCCCACGTTGTCCCACGTTGTCCCACGATGTCCCACGTTGTCCAACGTTGTCCCACGTTGTCCCACGTTGTCCCACGTTGTCCCACGTTGTCCAACGTTGTCCCACGTGGTCCCACGTTGTCCCACGTTGTCCCACGTTGTCCCACGTTGTCCCACGTTGTCCCACGTTGTCCCACGTTGTCCCACGTTGTCGCACGATGTCCCACGTTGTCCAACGATGCCCAACGGTGTCCCACGTTGTCCCACGTTGTCCCACGTTGTCCCACGGTGTCCAACGATGCCCAACGGTGTCCCACGTTGTCCCACGTTGTCCCACGTTGTCCCACGTTGTCCCACGTTGTCCCACGTTGTCCCACGTTGTCCCACGTTGTCCCACGTGGTCCCACGTTGTCCCACGTTGTCCCACGTTGTCCCACGTTGTCCCACGTTGTCCCACGTTGTCCCACGTTGTCCCACGTTGTCCCACGATGTCCCACGTTGTCCAACGATGTCCAACGGTGTCCCACGTTGTCCCACGTTGTCCTACGTTGTCCCACGTTGTCCCACGTTGTCCCACGTTGTCCCACGTTGTCCCACGTTGTCCCACGGTGTCCAACGGTGTCCAACGATGTCCAACGGTGTCCAACGGTGTCCCACGTTGTCCCACGTTGTCCCACGGTGTCCAACGATGTCCAACGGTGTCCCACGTTGTCCCACGTTGTCCCACGTTGTCCCACGTTGTCCCACGTTGTCCCACGTTGTCCCACGTTGTCCCACGTTGTCCCACGGTGTCCCACGTTGTCCCACGGTGTCCAACGATGCCCAACGGTGTCCCACGTTGTCCCACGTTGTCCCACGATGTCCCACGTTGTCCCACGTTGTCCCACGGTGTCCAACGATGTCCAACGGTGTCCAACGGTGTCCCACGGTGTCCAACGGTGTCCCACGTTGTCCCACGTTGTCCCACGTTGTCCCACGTTGTCCCACGTTGTCCAACGATGTCCAACGGTGTCCCACGTTGTCCCACGTTGTCCCACGTTGTCCCACGTTGTCCCACGTTGTTCCATGGTTTCCCACGTTGTCCCACGTTGTCCCACGTTGTCCCACGGTGTCCAACGATGTCCAACGGTGTCCAACGGTGTCCAACGGTGTCCAACGATGTCCAACGATGTCCAACGATGTCCAACGGTGTCCAACGATGTCCAACGATGTCCAACGGTGTCCCACGATGTCCAACGATGTCCAACGATGTCCAACGGTGTCCAACGATGTCCAACGGTGTCCAACGATGTCCAACGATGTCCAACGGTGTCCCACGATGTCCCACGTTGTCCTACGTTGTCCCACGTTGTCCCACGTTGTCCCACGTTGTCCCACGTTGTCCCACGTTGTCCCACGGTGTCCAACGGTGTCCAACGATGTCCAACGGTGTCCAACGGTGTCCCACGTTGTCCCACGTTGTCCCACGGTGTCCAACGATGTCCAACGGTGTCCCACGTTGTCCCACGTTGTCCCACGTTGTCCCACGTTGTCCCACGTTGTCCCACGTTGTCCCACGTTGTCCCACGTTGTCCCACGTTGTCCCACGTTGTCCCACGGTGTCCAACGATGCCCAACGGTGTCCCACGTTGTCCCACGTTGTCCCACGATGTCCCACGTTGTCCCACGTTGTCCCACGGTGTCCAACGATGTCCCACGTTGTCCCACGTTGTCCCACGTTGTCCCACGTTGTCCCACGATGTCCCACGTTGTCGCACGTTGTCCCACGTTGTCCCACGTTGTCCCACGATGTCCCACGTTGTCCCACGTTGTCCCACGTTGTCCCACGTTGTCCCACGTTGTCCCACGTTGTCCCACGTTGTCCCACGTTGTCCCACGGTGTCCAACGATGTCCAACGATGTCCAACGATGTCCAACGATGTCCAACGGTGTCCAACGATGTCCAACGATGTCCAACGGTGTCCCACGATGTCCAACGATGTCCAACGATGTCCAACGGTGTCCAACGACGCCCAACGGTGTCCAACGATGTCCAACGATGTCCAACGGTGTCCCACGATGTCCAACGATGTCCAACGATGTCCAACGGTGTCCAACGGTGTCCAACGGTGTCCCACGGTGTCCAACGGTGTCCCACGTTGTCCCACGTTGTCCCACGTTGTCCCACGTTGTCCCACGATGTCCCACGTTGTCCAACGATGTCCAACGGTGTCCCACGTTGTCCCACGTTGTCCTACGTTGTCCCACGTTGTCCCACGTTGTCCCACGTTGTCCCACGTTGTCCCACGTTGTCCCACGGTGTCCAACGGTGTCCCACGTTGTCCCACGTTGTCCCACGGTGTCCAACGATGTCCAACGGTGTCCAACGGTGTCCCACGGTGTCCCACGTTGTCCCACGTTGTCGCACGTTGTCCAACGGTGTCCCACGATGTCCAACGATGTCCAACGATGTCCAACGATGTCCAACGGTGTCCAACGATGTCCAACGGTGTCCAACGATGTCCAACGATGTCCAACGGTGTCCCACGATGTCCAACGATGTCCAACGATGTCCAACGGTGTCCAACGGTGTCCCACGTTGTCCCACGTTGTCCCACGTTGTCCCACGGTGTCCAACGATGTCCCACGTTGTCCCACGTTGTCCCACGTTGTCCCACGTTGTTCCATGGTTTCCCACGTTGTCCCACGTTGTCCCACGTTGTCCCACGGTGTCCAACGATGTCCAACGGTGTCCAACGGTGTCCAACGGTGTCTAACGGTGTCCAACGATGTCCAACGATGTCCAACGATGTCCAACGGTGTCCAACGATGTCCAACGATGTCCAACGGTGTCCCACGATGTCCAACGATGTCCAACGGTGTCCAACGGTGTCCCACGTTGTCCCACGTTGTCCCACGTTGTCCCACGGTGTCCAACGATGTCCAACGGTGTCCCACGTTGTCCCACGTTGTCCCACGTTGTCCCACGTTGTCCCACGTTGTCCCACGTTGTCCCACGTTGTCCCACGTTGTCCCACGTTGTCCCACGTTGTCCCACGTTGTCCCACGTTGTCCCACGTTGTCCCACGTTGTCCCACGGTGTCCAACGATGTCCAACGGTGTCCAACGGTGTCCCACGGTGTCCAACGGTGTCCCACGTTGTCCCACGTTGTCCCACGTTGTCCCACGTTGTCCCACGTTGTCCCACGTCGTTCCATGGTTTCCCACGTTGTCCCAAGTTGTCCCACGTTGTCCCACGGTGTCCAACGATGTCCAACGGTGTCCAACGGTGTCCCACGGTGTCCAACGGTGTCCCACGTTGTCCCACGTTGTCCCACGTTGTCCCACGTTGTCCCACGTTGTCCAACGGTGTCCCACGGTGTCCAACGGTGTCCCACGTTGTCCCACGTTGTCCCACGTTGTCCCACGTTGTCCCACGTTGTCCCACGTTGTCCCACGTTGTCCCACGTTGTCCCACGTTGTCCCACGTTGTCCCACGGTGTCCAACGGTGTCCAACGATGTCCAACGGTGTCCAACGGTGTCCCACGTTGTCCCACGTTGTCCCACGTTTTCCCACGGTGTCCAACGATGTCCAACGGTGTCCCACGTTGTCCCACGTTGTCCCACGTTGTCCCACGTTGTCCCACGTTGTCCCACGTTGTCCCACGTTGTCCCACGTTGTCCCACGTTGTCCCACGTTGTCCCACGGTGTCCAACGATGCCCAACGGTGTCCCACGTTGTCCCACGTTGTCCCACGTTGTCCCACGGTGTCCAACGATGCCCAACGGTGTCCCACGTTGTCCCACGTTGTCCCACGTTGTCCCACGTTGTCCCACGTTGTCCCACGTTGTCCCACGTTGTCCCACGTGGTCCCACGTTGTCCCACGTTGTCCCACGATGTCCCACGTTGTCCAACGATGTCCCACGTTGCCCAACGTTGTCCCACGTTGTCCCACGTTGTCCCACGTTGTCCCACGTTGTCCCACGTGGTCCCACGTTGTCCCACGTTGTCCCACGTTGTCCCACGTTGTCCCACGTTGTCCCACGTTGTCCCACGTTGTCCCACGTTGTCCCACGATGTCCCACGTTGTCCAACGATGCCCAACGGTGTCCCACGTTGTCCCACGTTGTCCCACGTTGTCCCACGTTGTCCAACGATGTCCAACGGTGTCCCACGTTGTCCCACGTTGTCCTACGTTGTCCCACGTTGTCCCACGTTGTCCCACGTTGTCCCACGGTGTCCAACGGTGTCCAACGATGTCCAACGGTGTCCAACGGTGTCCCACGTTGTCCCACGTTGTCCCACGGTGTCCAACGATGTCCAACGGTGTCCCACGTTGTCCCACGTTGTCCCACGTTGTCCCACGTTGTCCCACGTTGTTCCATGGTTTCCCACGTTGTCCCACGTTGTCCCACGTTGTCCCACGGTGTCCAACGATGTCCAACGGTGTCCAACGGTGTCCCACGGTGTCCAACGGTGTCCCACGTTGTCCCACGGTGTCCAACGATGTCCAGCGGTGTCCCACGTTGTCCCACGTTGTCCCACGTTGTCCCACGGTGTCCAACGATGCCCAACGGTGTCCCACGTTGTCCCACGTTGTCCCACGTTGTCCCACGTTGTCCCACGTTGTCCCACGTTGTCCCACGTTGTCCCACGATGTCCCACGTTGTCCAACGTTGTCCCACGTTGTCCCACGTTGTCCCACGTTGTCCCACGTTGTCCCACGTTGTCCCACGTGGTCCCACGTTGTCCCACGTTGTCCCACGTTGTCCCACGTTGTCCCACGTTGTCCCACGTTGTCCCACGTTGTCCCACGTTGTCGCACGATGTCCCACGTTGTCCAACGATGCCCAACGGTGTCCCACGTTGTCCCACGTTGTCCCACGTTGTCCCACGGTGTCCAACGATGCCCAACGGTGTCCCACGTTGTCCCACGTTGTCCCACGTTGTCCCACGTTGTCCCACGTTGTCCCACGTTGTCCCACGTTGTCCCACGTGGTCCCACGTTGTCCCACGTTGTCCCACGTTGTCCCACGTTGTCCCACGTTGTCCCACGTTGTCCCACGTTGTCCCACGTTGTCCCACGATGTCCCACGTTGTCCACCGTTGTCCAACGGTGTCCCACGTTGTCCCACGTTGTCCTACGTTGTCCCACGTTGTCCCACGTTGTCCCACGTTGTCCCACGTTGTCCCACGTTGTCCCACGGTGTCCAACGGTGTCCAACGATGTCCAACGGTGTCCAACGGTGTCCCACGTTGTCCCACGTTGTCCCACGGTGTCCAACGATGTCCAACGGTGTCCCACGTTGTCCCACGTTGTCCCACGTTGTCCCACGTTGTCCCACGTTGTCCCACGTTGTCCCACGTTGTCCCACGTTGTCCCACGTTGTCCCACGTTGTCCCACGGTGTCCAACGATGCCCAACGGTGTCCCACGTTGTCCCACGTTGTCCCACGATGTCCCACGTTGTCCCACGTTGTCCCACGGTGTCCAACGATGTCCAACGGTGTCCAACGGTGTCCCACGGTGTCCAACGGTGTCCCACGTTGTCCCACGTTGTCCCACGTTGTCCCACGTTGTCCCACGTTGTCCAACGATGTCCAACGGTGTCCCACGTTGTCCCACGTTGTCCCACGTTGTCCCACGTTGTCCCACGTTGTTCCATGGTTTCCCACGTTGTCCCACGTTGTCCCACGTTGTCCCACGGTGTCCAACGATGTCCAACGGTGTCCAACGGTGTCCAACGGTGTCCAACGATGTCCAACGATGTCCAACGATGTCCAACGGTGTCCAACGATGTCCAACGATGTCCAACGGTGTCCCACGATGTCCAACGATGTCCAACGATGTCCAACGGTGTCCAACGATGTCCAACGGTGTCCAACGATGTCCAACGATGTCCAACGGTGTCCCACGATGTCCAACGATGTCCAACGATGTCCAACGGTGTCCAACGGTGTCCCACGTTGTCCCACGTTGTCCCACGTTGTCCCACGGTGTCCAACGATGTCCAACGGTGTCCCACGTTGTCCAACGGTGTCCCACGTTGTCCCACGTTGTCCCACGTTGTCCCACGTTGTCCCACGATGTCCCACGTTGTCCCACGTTGTCCCACGGTGTCCAACGATGCCCAACGGCGTCCCACGTTGTCCCACGTTGTCCCACGTTGTCCCACGTTGTCCCACGTTGTCCCACGTTGTCCCACGTTGTCCCACGTTGTCCCACGTTGTCCCACGTTGTCCCACGTTGTCCCACGTTGTCCCACGTTGTCCCACGTTGTCCCACGTTGTCCCACGTTGTCCCACGTTGTCCCACGTTGTCCCACGTTGTCCCACGTTGTCCCACGTTGTCCCACGTTGTCCCACGTTGTCCCACGTTGTCCCACGTTGTCCCACGTTGTCCCACGTTGTCCCACGTTGTCCCACGATGTCCCACGTTGTCCAACGATGTCCAACGGTGTCCCACGTTGTCCCACGTTGTCCTACGTTGTCCCACGTTGTCCCACGTTGTCCCACGTTGTCCCACGTTGTCCCACGGTGTCCAGCGGTGTCCAACGATGTCCAACGGTGTCCAACGGTGTCCCACGGTGTCCCACGTTGTCCCACGTTGTCCCACGATGTCCCACGTTGTCCCACGTTGTCCCACGGTGTCCAACGATGTCCAACGGTGTCCAACGGTGTCCCACGGTGTCCAACGGTGTCCCACGTTGTCCCACGTTGTCCCACGTTGTCCCACGTTGTCCCACGTTGTCCCACGTTGTCCAACGATGTCCAACGGTGTCCCACGGTGTCCAACGGTGTCCCACGTTGTCCCACGTTGTCCCACGTTGTTCCACGTTGTCCCACGTTGTCCCACGTTGTCCCACGTTGTCCCACGTTGTCCCACGTTGTCCCACGTTGTCCCACGATGTCCCACGTTGTCCCACGTTGTCCCACGGTGTCCAACGATGTCCAACGGTGTCCAACGGTGTCCCACGGTGTCCAACGGTGTCCCACGTTGTCCCACGTTGTCCCACGTTGTCCCACGTTGTCCCACGTTGTCCCACGTTGTCCAACGATGTCCAACGGTGTCCCACGTTGTCCCACGTTGTCCCACGTTGTCCCACGTTGTCCCACGTTGTTCCACGTTGTTCCATGGTTTCCCACGTTGTCCCACGTTGTCCCACGTTGTCCCACGGTGTCCAACGATGTCCAACGGTGTCCAACGGTGTCCAACGGTGTCCAACGATGTCCAACGATGTCCAACGTTGTCCAACGGTGTCTAACGATGTCCAACGATGTCCAACGGTGTCCCACGATGTCCAACGATGTCCAACGATGTCCAACGGTGTCCAACGATGTCCAACGGTGTCCAACGATGTCCAACGATGTCCAACGGTGTCCCACGATGTCCAACGATGTCCAACGATGTCCAACGGTGTCCAACGGTGTCCCACGTTGTCCCACGTTGTCCCACGTTGTCCCACGGTGTCCAACGATGTCCAACGGTGTCCCACGTTGTCCAACGGTGTCCCACGTTGTCCCACGTTGTCCCACGTTGTCCCACGTTGTCCCACGATGTCCCACGTTGTCCCACGTTGTCCCACGGTGTCCAACGATGCCCAACGGCGTCCCACGTTGTCCCACGTTGTCCCACGTTGTCCCACGTTGTCCCACGTTGTCCCACGTTGTCCCACGTTGTCCCACGTTGTCCCACGTTGTCCCACGTTGTCCCACGGTGTCCAACGGTGTCCCACGTTGTCCCACGTTGTCCCACGTTGTCCCACGGTGACCAACGATGTCCAACGGTGTCCAACGGTGTCCCACGGTGTCCAACGGTGTCCCACGTTGTCCCACGTTGTCCCACGTTGTCCCACGTTGTCCCACGTTGTCCCACGGTGTCCAACGATGCCCAACGGCGTCCCACGTTGTCCCACGTTGTCCCACGTTGTCCCACGTTGTCCCACGTTGTCCCACGTTGTCCCACGTTGTCCCACGTTGTCCCACGTTGTCCCACGTTGTCCCACGTTGTCCCACGTTGTCCCACGTTGTCCCACGTTGTCCCACGTTGTCCCACGTTGTCCCACGTTGTCCCACGTTGTCCCACGTTGTCCCACGTTGTCCCACGGTGTCCAACGATGCCCAACGGTGTCCCACGTTGTCCCACGTTGTCCCACGTTGTCCCACGTTGTCCCACGTTGTCCCACGTTGTCCCACGTTGTCCCACGTTGTCCCACGGTGTCCAACGGTGTCCAACGGTGTCCAACGGTGTCCAACGATGTCCAACGGTGTCCAACGGTGTCCCACGGTGTCCAACGGTGTCCAACGGTGTCCAACGGTGTCCAACGGTGTCCAACGGTGTCCAACGATGTCCAACGATGTCCAACGATGTCCAACGGTGACCCACGTTGTCCCACGGTGTCCAACGGTGTCCCACGTTGTCCCACGTTGTCCCACGTTGTCCCACGGTGTCCAACGATGTCCAACGGTGTCCAACGGTGTCCCACGGTGTCCAACGGTGTCCCACGTTGTCCCACGTTGTCCCACGTTGTCCCACGTTGTCCCACGTTGTCCCACGTTGTCCAACGATGTCCAACGGTGTCCCACGTTGTCCCACGTTGTCCCACGTTGTCCCACGTTGTCCCACGGTGTCCCACGTTGTCCCACGTTGTCCCACGTTGTCCCACGGTGTCCAACGGTGTCCAACGTTGTCCCACGGTGTCCAACGATGCCCAACGGTGTCCCACGTTGTCCCACGTTGTCCCACGTTGTCCCACGTTGTCCCACGTTGTCCCACGTTGTCCCACGTTGTCCCACGTTGTCCCACGTTGTCCCACGTTGTCCCACGTTGTCCCACGTTGTCCCACGTTGTCCCACGTTGTCCCACGTTGTCCCACGTTGTCCCACGTTGTCCCACGTTGTCCCACGTTGTCCCACGTTGTCCCACGTTGTCCCACGGTGTCCAACGGTGTCCAACGGTGTCCAACGGTGTCCAACGATGTCCAACGGTGTCCAACGGTGTCCCACGGTGTCCAACGGTGTCCCACGGTGTCCAACGGTGTCCAACGGTGTCCCACGGTGTCCAACGGTGTCCCACGTTGTCCCACGTTGTCCCACGTTGTCCCACGTTGTCCCACGATGTCCCACGTTGTCCAACGATGTCCAACGGTGTCCCACGTTGTCCCACGTTGTCCGACGTTGTCCCACGTTGTCCCACGTTGTCCCACGTTGTCCCACGTTGTCCCACGTTGTCCCACGTTGTCCCACGTTGTCCCACGTTGTCCCACGGTGTCCCACGTTGTCCCACGTTGTCCCACGATGTCCCACGTTGTCCCACGTTGTCCCACGTTGTCCCACGTTGTCCCACGATGTCCCACGTTGTCCCACGTTGTCCCACGTTGTCCCACGTTGTCCCACGTTGTCCCACGTTGTCCCACGTTGTCCCACGTTGTCCCACGGTGTCCAACGATGTCCAACGATGTCCAACGATGTCCAACGATGTCCAACGGTGTCCCACGATGTCCAACGATGTCCAACGATGTCCAACGGTGTCCAACGGTGTCCAACGGTGTCCCACGGTGTCCAACGGTGTCCCACGTTGTCCCACGTTGTCCCACGTTGTCCCACGTTGTCCCACGATGTCCCACGTTGTCCAACGATGTCCAACGGTGTCCCACGTTGTCCCACGTTGTCCTACGTTGTCCCACGTTGTCCCACGTTGTCCCACGTTGTCCCACGTTGTCCCACGTTGTCCCACGGTGTCCAACGGTGTCCCACGTTGTCCCACGTTGTCCCACGTTGTCCCACGTTGTCCCACGTTGTCCCACGATGTCCCACGTTGTCCCACGATGTCCCACGTTGTCCAACGATGTCCAACGGTGTCCAACGATGTCCAACGGTGTCCCACGGTGTCCAACGGTGTCCCACGGTGTCCAACGGTGTCCAACGGTGTCCCACGGTGTCCAACGGTGTCCCACGTTGTCCCACGTTGTCCCACGTTGTCCCACGTTGTCCCACGATGTCCCACGTTGTCCAACGATGTCCAACGGTGTCCCACGTTGTCCCACGTTGTCCTACGTTGTCCCACGTTGTCCCACGTTGTCCCACGTTGTCCCACGTTGTCCCACGTTGTCCCACGTTGTCCCACGTTGTCCCACGTTGTCCCACGGTGTCCCACGTTGTCCCACGTTGTCCCACGATGTCCCACGTTGTCCCACGTTGTCCCACGTTGTCCCACGTTGTCCCACGATGTCCCACGTTGTCCCACGTTGTCCCACGTTGTCCCACGTTGTCCCACGTTGTCCCACGTTGTCCCACGTTGTCCCACGTTGTCCCACGGTGTCCAACGATGTCCAACGATGTCCAACGATGTCCAACGATGTCCAACGGTGTCCCACGATGTCCAACGATGTCCAACGATGTCCAACGGTGTCCAACGGTGTCCAACGGTGTCCCACGGTGTCCAACGGTGTCCCACGTTGTCCCACGTTGTCCCACGTTGTCCCACGTTGTCCCACGGTGTCCCACGTTGTCCAACGATGTCCAACGGTGTCCCACGTTGTCCCACGTTGTCCTACGTTGTCCCAAGTTGTCCCACGTTGTCCCACGTTGTCCCACGTTGTCCCACGTTGTCCCACGGTGTCCAACGGTGTCCCACGTTGTCCCACGTTGTCCCACGTTGTCCCACGTTGTCCCACGTTGTCCCACGATGTCCCACGTTGTCCCACGATGTCCCACGGTGTCCAACGATGTCCAACGGTGTCCAACGATGTCCAACGGTGTCCAACGGTGTCCCACGGTGTCCCACGTTGTCCCACGTTGTCCCACGTTGTCCCACGGTGTCCCACGTTGTCCCACGTTGTCCCACGTTGTCCCACGTTGTCCCACGTTGTCCCACGTTGTCCCACGTTGTCCCACGTTGTCCCACGATGTCCCACGTTGTCCAGCGATGTCAAACGGTGTCCCACGTTGTTCCACGTTGTCCTACGTTGTCCCACGTTGTCCCACGTTGTCCCACGTTGTCCCACGTTGTCCCACGTTGTCCCACGTTGTCCCACGTTGTCCCACGTTGTCCCACGTTGTCCCACGGTGTCCAACGGTGTCCAACGGTGTCCAACGGTGTCCAACGATGTCCAACGGTGTCCAACGTTGTCCCACGGTGTCCAACGGTGTCCAACGGTGTCCCACGGTGTCCAACGGTGTCCCACGTTGTCCCACGTTGTCCCACGTTGTCCCACGATGTCCCACGTTGTCCAACGATGTCCAACGGTGTCCCACGTTGTCCCACGTTGTCCTACGTTGTCCCACGTTGTCCCACGTTGTCCCACGTTGTCCCACGTGGTCCCACGGTGTCCAACGGTGTCCAACGGTGTCCAACGGTGTCCAACGGTGTCCCACGTTGTCCCACGTTGTCCCACGGTGTCCAACGATGTCCAACGGTGTCCTACGTTGTCCCACGTTGTCCCACGTTGTCCCACGTTGTCCCACGTTGTTCCATGGTTTCCCACGTTGTCCCACGTTGTCCCACGTTGTCCCACGTTGTCCCACGTTGTCCCACGTTGTCCCACGTGGTCCCACGGTGTCCAACGGTGTCCAACGGTGTCCAACGGTGTCCAACGATGTCCAACGGTGTCCAACGGTGTCCCACGATGTCCACCGATGTCCAACGGTGTCCAACGGTGTCCCACGTTGTCCCACGTTGTCCCACGTTGTCCCACGTTGTCCCACGATGTCCCACGTTGTCCAACGGTGTCCCACGTTGTCCCACGTTGTCCCACGTTGTCCCACGTTGTCCCACGATGTCCCACGTTGTCCAACGATGTCCAACGGTGTCCCACGTTGTCCCACGTTGTCCTACGTTGTCCCACGTTGTCCCACGTTGTCCCACGTTGTCCCACGTTGTCCCACGTTGTCCCACGTTGTCCCACGTTGTCCCACGGTGTCCAACGGTGTCCCACGTTGTCCCACGTTGTCCCACGGTGTCCAACGATGTCCAACGGTGTCCAACGGTGTCCCACGGTGTCCCACGTTGTCCCACGTTGTCCCACGTTGACCCACGTTGTCCCACGTTGTCCCACGTTGTCCCACGTTGTCCCACGGTGTCCAACGGTGTCCAACGATGTCCCACGGTGTCCAACGGTGTCCAACGGTGTCCAACGGTGTCTAACGGTGTCCAACGATGTCCAACGATGTCCAACGATGTCCAACGGTGTCCAACGATGTCCAACGATGCCCAACGGTGTCCCACGATGTCCAACGATGTCCAACGGTGTCCAACGGTGTCCCACGTTGTCCCACGTTGTCCCACGTTGTCCCACGGTGTCCAACGATGTCCAACGGTGTCCCACGTTGTCCCACGTTGTCCCACGTTGTCCCACGTTGTCCCACGTTGTCCCACGATGTCCCACGTTGTCCCACGTTGTCCCACGTTGTCCCACGTTGTCCCACGTTGTCCCACGTTGTCCCACGTTGTCCCACGTTGTCCCACGTTGTCCCACGGTGTCCAACGATGTCCAACGGTGTCCAACGGTGTCCCACGGTGTCCCACGGTGTCCCACGTTGTCCCACGTTGTCCCACGTTGTCCCACGTTGTCCCACGTTGTCCCACGTCGTTCCATGGTTTCCCACGTTGTCCCAAGTTGTCCCACGTTGTCCCACGGTGTCCAACGATGTCCAACGGTGTCCAACGGTGTCCCACGGTGTCCAACGGTGTCCCACGTTGTCCCACGTTGTCCCACGTTGTCCCACGTTGTCCCACGTTGTCCAACGGTGTCCCACGGTGTCCAACGGTGTCCCACGTTGTCCCACGTTGTCCCACGTTGTCCCACGTTGTCCCACGTTGTCCCACGTTGTCCCACGTTGTCCCACGTTGTCCCACGTTGTCCCACGTTGTCCCACGGTGTCCAACGGTGTCCAACGATGTCCAACGGTGTCCAACGGTGTCCCACGTTGTCCCACGTTGTCCCACGTTGTCCCACGGTGTCCAACGATGTCCAACGGTGTCCCACGTTGTCCCACGTTGTCCCACGTTGTCCCACGTTGTCCCACGTTGTCCCACGTTGTCCCACGTTGTCCCACGTTGTCCCACGTTGTCCCACGTTGTCCCACGGTGTCCAACGATGCCCAACGGTGTCCCACGTTGTCCCACGTTGTCCCACGTTGTCCCACGGTGTCCAACGATGCCCAACGGTGTCCCACGTTGTCCCACGTTGTCCCACGTTGTCCAACGATGTCCCACGTTGTCCAACGTTGTCCCACGTTGTCCCACGTTGTCCCACGTTGTCCCACGTTGTCCCACGTGGTCCCACGTTGTCCCACGTTGTCCCACGTTGTCCCACGTTGTCCCACGTTGTCCCACGTTGTCCCACGTTGTCCCACGTTGTCCCACGTTGTCCCACGTTGTCCCACGATGTCCCACGTTGTCCAACGATGCCCAACGGTGTCCCACGTTGTCCCACGTTGTCCCACGTTGTCCCACTTTGTCCAACGATGTCCAACGTTGTCCCACGTTGTCCCACGTTGTCCTACGTTGTCCCACGTTGTCCCACGTTGTCCCACGTTGTCCCACGTTGTCCCACGGTGTCCAACGGTGTCCAACGATGTCCAACGGTGTCCAACGGTGTCCCACGTTGTCCCACGTTGTCCCACGGTGTCCAACGATGTCCAACGGTGTCCCACGTTGTCCCACGTTGTCCCACGTTGTCCCACGTTGTCCCACGTTGTTCCATGGTTTCCCACGTTGTCCCACGTTGTCCCACGTTGTCCCACGGTGTCCAACGATGTCCAACGGTGTCCAACGGTGTCCCACGGTGTCCAACGGTGTCCCACGTTGTCCCACGGTGTCCAACGATGCCCAGCGGTGTCCCACGTTGTCCCACGTTGTCCCACGTTGTCCCACGGTGTCCAACGATGCCCAACGGTGTCCCACGTTGTCCCACGTTGTCCCACGTTGTCCCACGTTGTCCCACGTTGTCCCACGTTGTCCCACGTTGTCCCACGATGTCCCACGTTGTCCAACGTTGTCCCACGTTGTCCCACGTTGTCCCACGTTGTCCCACGTTGTCCCACGTTGTCCCACGTGGTCCCACGTTGTCCCACGTTGTCCCACGTTGTCCCACGTTGTCCCACGTTGTCCCACGTTGTCCCACGTTGTCCCACGTTGTCGCACGATGTCCCACGTTGTCCAACGATGCCCAACGGTGTCCCACGTTGTCCCACGTTGTCCCACGTTGTCCCACGGTGTCCAACGATGCCCAACGGTGTCCCACGTTGTCCCACGTTGTCCCACGTTGTCCCACGTTGTCCCACGTTGTCCCACGTTGTCCCACGGTGTCCAACGATGCCCAACGGTGTCCCACGTTGTCCCACGTTGTCCCACGATGTCCCACGTTGTCCCACGTTGTCCCACGGTGTCCAACGATGTCCAACGGTGTCCAACGGTGTCCCACGGTGTCCAACGGTGTCCCACGTTGTCCCACGTTGTCCCACGTTGTCCCACGTTGTCCCACGTTGTCCAACGATGTCCAACGGTGTCCCACGTTGTCCCACGTTGTCCCACGTTGTCCCACGTTGTCCCACGTTGTTCCATGGTTTCCCACGTTGTCCCACGTTGTCCCACGTTGTCCCACGTTGTCCCACGTTGTCCCACGTTGTCCCACGTTGTCCCACGTTGTCCCACGTTGTCCCACGTTGTCCCACGGTGTCCAACGATGTCCAACGATGTCCAACGATGTCCAACGATGTCCAACGGTGTCCCACGATGTCCAACGATGTCCAACGATGTCCAACGGTGTCCAACGGTGTCCAACGGTGTCCCACGGTGTCCAACGGTGTCCCACGTTGTCCCACGTTGTCCCACGTTGTCCCACGTTGTCCCACGATGTCCCACGTTGTCCAACGATGTCCAACGGTGTCCCACGTTGTCCCACGTTGTCCTACGTTGTCCCACGTTGTCCCACGTTGTCCCACGTTGTCCCACGTTGTCCCACGTTGTCCCACGGTGTCCAACGGTGTCCCACGTTGTCCCACGTTGTCCCACGTTGTCCCACGTTGTCCCACGTTGTCCCACGATGTCCCACGTTGTCCCACGATGTCCCACGTTGTCCAACGATGTCCAACGGTGTCCAACGATGTCCAACGGTGTCCCACGGTGTCCAACGGTGTCCCACGGTGTCCAACGGTGTCCAACGGTGTCCCACGGTGTCCAACGGTGTCCCACGTTGTCCCACGTTGTCCCACGTTGTCCCACGTTGTCCCACGATGTCCCACGTTGTCCAACGATGTCCAACGGTGTCCCACGTTGTCCCACGTTGTCCCACGTTGTCCCACGTTGTCCCACGTTGTCCCACGTTGTCCCACGTTGTCCCACGTTGTCCCACGTTGTCCCACGTTGTCCCACGTTGTCCCACGGTGTCCCACGTTGTCCCACGTTGTCCCACGATGTCCCACGTTGTCCCACGTTGTCCCACGTTGTCCCACGTTGTCCCACGATGTCCCACGTTGTCCCACGTTGTCCCACGTTGTCCCACGTTGTCCCACGATGTCCCACGTTGTCCCACGTTGTCCCACGTTGTCCCACGGTGTCCAACGATGTCCAACGATGTCCAACGATGTCCAACGATGTCCAACGGTGTCCCACGATGTCCAACGATGTCCAACGATGTCCAACGGTGTCCAACGGTGTCCAACGGTGTCCCACGGTGTCCAACGGTGTCCCACGTTGTCCCACGTTGTCCCACGTTGTCCCACGTTGTCCCACGATGTCCCACGTTGTCCAACGATGTCCAACGGTGTCCCACGTTGTCCCACGTTGTCCTACGTTGTCCCAAGTTGTCCCACGTTGTCCCACGTTGTCCCACGTTGTCCCACGTTGTCCCACGGTGTCCAACGGTGTCCCACGTTGTCCCACGTTGTCCCACGTTGTCCCACGTTGTCCCACGTTGTCCCACGATGTCCCACGTTGTCCCACGATGTCCCACGTTGTCCAACGATGTCCAACGGTGTCCAACGATGTCCAACGGTGTCCAACGGTGTCCCACGGTGTCCCACGTTGTCCCACGTTGTCCCACGTTGTCCCACGGTGTCCCACGTTGTCCCACGTTGTCCCACGTTGTCCCACGTTGTCCCACGTTGTCCCACGTTGTCCCACGTTGTCCCACGTTGTCCCACGATGTCCCACGTTGTCCAGCGATGTCAAACGGTGTCCCACGTTGTTCCACGTTGTCCTACGTTGTCCCACGTTGTCCCACGTTGTCCCACGTTGTCCCACGTTGTCCCACGTTGTCCCACGTTGTCCCACGTTGTCCCACGTTGTCCCACGTTGTCCCACGGTGTCCAACGGTGTCCAACGGTGTCCAACGGTGTCCAACGATGTCCAACGGTGTCCAACGTTGTCCCACGGTGTCCAACGGTGTCCAACGGTGTCCCACGGTGTCCAACGGTGTCCCACGTTGTCCCACGTTGTCCCACGTTGTCCCACGATGTCCCACGTTGTCCAACGATGTCCAACGGTGTCCCACGTTGTCCCACGGTGTCCTACGTTGTCCCACGTTGTCCCACGTTGTCCCACGTTGTCCCACGTGGTCCCACGGTGTCCAACGGTGTCCAACGGTGTCCAACGGTGTCCAACGGTGTCCCACGTTGTCCCACGTTGTCCCACGGTGTCCAACGATGTCCAACGGTGTCCTACGTTGTCCCACGTTGTCCCACGTTGTCCCACGTTGTCCCACGTTGTTCCATGGTTTCCCACGTTGTCCCACGTTGTCCCACGTTGTCCCACGTTGTCCCACGTTGTCCCACGTTGTCCCACGTGGTCCCACGGTGTCCAACGGTGTCCAACGGTGTCCAACGGTGTCCAACGATGTCCAACGGTGTCCAACGGTGTCCCACGATGTCCACCGATGTCCAACGGTGTCCAACGGTGTCCCACGTTGTCCCACGTTGTCCCACGTTGTCCCACGTTGTCCCACGATGTCCCACGTTGTCCAACGGTGTCCCACGTTGTCCCACGTTGTCCCACGTTGTCCCACGTTGTCCCACGATGTCCCACGTTGTCCAACGATGTCCAACGGTGTCCCACGTTGTCCCACGTTGTCCCACGTTGTCCCACGTTGTCCCACGTTGTCCCACGTTGTCCCACGTTGTCCCACGTTGTCCCACGTTGTCCCACGTTGTCCCACGGTGTCCAACGGTGTCCCACGTTGTCCCACGTTGTCCCACGGTGTCCAACGATGTCCAACGGTGTCCAACGGTGTCCCACGGTGTCCCACGTTGTCCCACGTTGTCCCACGTTGACCCACGTTGTCCCACGTTGTCCCACGTTGTCCCACGTTGTCCCACGGTGTCCAACGGTGTCCAACGATGTCCCACGGTGTCCAACGGTGTCCAACGGTGTCCAACGGTGTCCAACGGTGTCCAACGATGTCCAACGATGTCCAACGATGTCCAACGGTGTCCAACGATGTCCAACGATGCCCAACGGTGTCCCACGATGTCCAACGATGTCCAACGATGTCCAACGGTGTCCCACGTTGTCCCACGTTGTCCCACGTTGTCCCACGGTGTCCAACGATGTCCAACGGTGTCCCACGTTGTCCCACGTTGTCCCACGTTGTCCCACGTTGTCCCACGTTGTCCCACGTTGTCCCACGTTGTCCCACGTTGTCCCACGTTGTCCCACGTTGTCCCACGTTGTCCCACGTTGTCCCACGTTTTCCCACGTTGTCCCACGTTGTCCCACGGTGTCCAACGATGTCCAACGGTGTCCCACGGTGTCCCACGGTGTCCCACGGTGTCCCACGTTGTCCCACGTTGTCCCACGTTGTCCCACGTTGTCCCACGTTGTCCCACGTCGTTCCATGGTTTCCCACGTTGTCCCAAGTTGTCCCACGTTGTCCCACGGTGTCCAACGATGTCCAACGGTGTCCAACGGTGTCCAACGGTGTCCCACGGTGTCCCACGTTGTCCCACGTTGTCCCACGTTGTCCCACGTTGTCCCACGTTGTCCAACGGTGTCCCACGGTGTCCAACGGTGTCCCACGTTGTCCCACGTTGTCCCACGTTGTCCCACGTTGTCCCACGTTGTCCCACGTTGTCCCACGTTGTCCCACGTTGTCCCACGTTGTCCCACGTTGTCCCACGGTGTCCAACGGTGTCCAACGATGTCCAACGGTGTCCAACGGTGTCCCACGTTGTCCCACGTTGTCCCACGTTTTCCCACGGTGTCCAACGATGTCCAACGGTGTCCCACGTTGTCCCACGTTGTCCCACGTTGTCCCACGTTGTCCCACGTTGTCCCACGTTGTCCCACGTTGTCCCACGTTGTCCCACGTTGTCCCACGTTGTCCCACGGTGTCCAACGATGCCCAACGGTGTCCCACGTTGTCCCACGTTGTCCCACGTTGTCCCACGGTGTCCAACGATGCCCAACGGTGTCCCACGTTGTCCCACGTTGTCCCACGTTGTCCAACGATGTCCCACGTTGTCCAACGTTGTCCCACGTTGTCCCACGTTGTCCCACGTTGTCCCACGTTGTCCCACGTGGTCCCACGTTGTCCCACGTTGTCCCACGTTGTCCCACGTTGTCCCACGTTGTCCCACGTTGTCCCACGTTGTCCCACGTTGTCCCACGTTGTCCCACGTTGTCCCACGATGTCCCACGTTGTCCAACGATGCCCAACGGTGTCCCACGTTGTCCCACGTTGTCCCACGTTGTCCCACTTTGTCCAACGATGTCCAACGGTGTCCCACGTTGTCCCACGTTGTCCTACGTTGTCCCACGTTGTCCCACGTTGTCCCACGTTGTCCCACGTTGTCCCACGGTGTCCAACGGTGTCCAACGATGTCCAACGGTGTCCAACGGTGTCCCACGTTGTCCCACGTTGTCCCACGGTGTCCAACGATGTCCAACGGTGTCCCACGTTGTCCCACGTTGTCCCACGTTGTCCCACGTTGTCCCACGTTGTTCCATGGTTTCCCACGTTGTCCCACGTTGTCCCACGTTGTCCCACGGTGTCCAACGATGTCCAACGGTGTCCAACGGTGTCCCACGGTGTCCAACGGTGTCCCACGTTGTCCCACGGTGTCCAACGATGCCCAGAGGTGTCCCACGTTGTCCCACGTTGTCCCACGTTGTCCCACGGTGTCCAACGATGCCCAACGGTGTCCCACGTTGTCCCACGTTGTCCCACGTTGTCCCACGTTGTCCCACGTTGTCCCACGTTGTCCCACGTTGTCCCACGATGTCCCACGTTGTCCAACGTTGTCCCACGTTGTCCCACGTTGTCCCACGTTGTCCCACGTTGTCCCACGTTGTCCCACGTGGTCCCACGTTGTCCCACGTTGTCCCACGTTGTCCCACGTTGTCCCACGTTGTCCCACGTTGTCCCACGTTGTCCCACGTTGTCGCACGATGTCCCACGTTGTCCAACGATGCCCAACGGTGTCCCACGTTGTCCCACGTTGTCCCACGTTGTCCCACGGTGTCCAACGATGCCCAACGGTGTCCCACGTTGTCCCACGTTGTCCCACGTTGTCCCACGTTGTCCCACGTTGTCCCACGTTGTCCCACGGTGTCCAACGATGTCCAACGGTGTCCCACGTTGTCCCACGTTGTCCCACGATGTCCCACGTTGTCCCACGTTGTCCCACGGTGTCCAACGATGTCCAACGGTGTCCAACGGTGTCCCACGGTGTCCAACGGTGTCCCACGTTGTCCCACGTTGTCCCACGTTGTCCCACGTTGTCCCACGTTGTCCAACGATGTCCAACGGTGTCCCACGTTGTCCCACGTTGTCCCACGTTGTCCCACGTTGTCCCACGTTGTTCCATGGTTTCCCACGTTGTCCCACGTTGTCCCACGTTGTCCCACGGTGTCCAACGATGTCCAACGGTGTCCAACGGTGTCCAACGGTGTCCAACGATGTCCAACGATGTCCAACGATGTCCAACGGTGTCCAACGATGTCCAACGATGTCCAACGGTGTCCCACGATGTCCAACGATGTCCAACGATGTCCAACGGTGTCCAACGATGTCCAACGGTGTCCAACGATGTCCAACGATGTCCAACGGTGTCCCACGATGTCCAACGATGTCCAACGATGTCCAACGGTGTTCAACGGTGTCCCACGTTGTCCCACGTTGTCCCACGTTGTCCCACGGTGTCCAACGATGTCCAACGGTGTCCCACGTTGTCCAACGGTGTCCCACGTTGTCCCACGTTGTCCCACGTTGTCCCACGTTGTCCCACGATGTCCCACGTTGTCCCACGTTGTCCCACGGTGTCCAACGATGCCCAACGGCGTCCCACGTTGTCCCACGTTGTCCCACGTTGTCCCACGTTGTCCCACGTTGTCCCACGTTGTCCCACGTTGTCCCACGTTGTCCCACGTTGTCCCACGTTGTCCCACGTTGTCCCACGTTGTCCCACGTTGTCCCACGTTGTCCCACGTTGTCCCACGTTGTCCCACGTTGTCCCACGTTGTCCCACGTTGTCCCACGTTGTCCCACGATGTCCCACGTTGTCCAACGATGTCCAACGGTGTCCCACGTTGTCCCACGTTGTCCTACGTTGTCCCACGTTGTCCCACGTTGTCCCACGTTGTCCAAACGTTGTCCCACGGTGTCCAACGGTGTCCAACGATGTCCAACGGTGTCCAACGCTGTCCCACGGTGTCCCACGTTGTCCCACGTTGTCCCACGATGTCCCACGTTGTCCCACGTTGTCCCACGGTGTCCAACGATGTCCAACGGTGTCCAACGGTGTCCCACGGTGTCCAACGGTGTCCCACGTTGTCCCACGTTGTCCCACGTTGTCCCACGTTGTCCCACGTTGTCCCACGTTGTCCAACGATGTCCAACGGTGTCCCACGGTGTCCAACGGTGTCCCACGTTGTCCCACGTTGTCCCACGTTGTTCCACGTTGTCCCACGTTGTCCCACGTTGTCCCACGTTGTCCCACGTTGTCCCACGTTGTCCCACGTTGTCCCACGATGTCCCACGTTGTCCCACGTTGTCCCACGGTGTCCAACGATGTCCAACGGTGTCCAACGGTGTCCCACGGTGTCCAACGGTGTCCCACGTTGTCCCACGTTGTCCCACGTTGTCCCACGTTGTCCCACGTTGTCCCACGTTGTCCAACGATGTCCAACGGTGTCCCACGTTGTCCCACGTTGTCCCACGTTGTCCCACGTTGTCCCACGTTGTTCCACGTTGTTCCATGGTTTCCCACGTTGTCCCACGTTGTCCCACGTTGTCCCACGGTGTCCAACGATGTCCAACGGTGTCCAACGGTGTCCAACGGTGTCCAACGATGTCCAACGATGTCCAACGATGTCCAACGGTGTCCAACGATGTCCAACGATGTCCAACGGTGTCCCACGATGTCCAACGATGTCCAACGATGTCCAACGGTGTCCAACGATGTCCAACGGTGTCCAACGATGTCCAACGATGTCCAACGGTGTCCCACGATGTCCAACGATGTCCAACGATGTCCAACGG
Organism: Bombus terrestris; assembly: GCF_910591885.1. Taxonomy (NCBI): domain Eukaryota; kingdom Metazoa; phylum Arthropoda; class Insecta; order Hymenoptera; family Apidae; genus Bombus; species Bombus terrestris. The sequence continues at coordinate 178,258 of NW_025963576.1, read as the reverse complement.
TGTCCAACGGTGTCCCACGTTGTCCCACGTTGTCCCACGTTGTCCCACGGTGTCCAACGATGTCCAACGGTGTCCCACGTTGTCCAACGGTGTCCCACGTTGTCCCACGTTGTCCCACGTTGTCCCACGTTGTCCTACGTTGTCCCACGTTGTCCCACGTTGTCCCACGGTGACCAACGATGTCCAACGGTGTCCAACGGTGTCCCACGGTGTCCAACGGTGTCCCACGTTGTCCCACGTTGTCCCACGTTGTCCCACGTTATCCCACGTTGTCCCACGGTGTCCAACGATGCCCAACGGCGTCCCACGTTGTCCCACGTTGTCCCACGGTGTCCAACGATGTCCAACGGTGTCCCACGTTGTCCCACGTTGTCCCACGTTGTCCCACGGTGTCCAACGGTGTCCCACGTTGTCCTACGTTGTCCCACGTTGTCCCACGTTGTCCCACGGTGACCAACGATGTCCAACGGTGTCCAACGGTGTCCCACGGTGTCCAACGGTGTCCCACGTTGTCCCACGTTGTCCCACGTTGTCCCACGTTATCCCACGTTGTCCCACGGTGTCCAACGATGCCCAACGGCGTCCCACGTTGTCCCACGTTGTCCCACGTTGTCCCACGTTGTCCCACGTTGTCCCACGTTGTCCCACGTTGTCCCACGTTGCCCCACGTTGTCCCACGTTGTCCCACGTTGTCCCACGTTGTCCCACGTTGTCCCACGTTGTCCCACGTTGTCCCACGTTGTCCCACGTTGTCCCACGTTGTCCCACGTTGTCCCACGTTGTCCCACGGTGTCCAACGATGCCCAACGGTGTCCCACGTTGTCCCACGTTGTCCCACGTTGTCCCACGTTGTCCCACGTTGTCCCACGTTGTCCCACGTTGTCCCACGTTGTCCCACGTTGTCCCACGTTGTCCCACGTTGTCCCACGTTGTCCCACGGTGTCCAACGGTGTCCAACGGTGTCCAACGGTGTCCAACGATGTCCAACGGTGTCCAACGGTGTCCCACGGTGTCCAACGGTGTCCAACGGAGTCCAACGGTGTCCAACGGTGTCCAACGGTGTCCAACGATGTCCAACGATGTCCAACGATGTCCAACGGTGTCCCACGTTGTCCCACGGTGTCCAACGGTGTCCCACGTTGTCCCACGTTGTCCCACGTTGTCCCACGGTGTCCAACGATGTCCAACGGTGTCCAACGGTGTCCCACGGTGTCCAACGGTGTCCCACGTTGTCCCACGTTGTCCCACGTTGTCCCACGTTGTCCCACGTTGTCCCACGTTGTCCAACGATGTCCAACGGTGTCCCACGTTGTCCCACGTTGTCCCACGTTGTCCCACGTTGTCCCACGTTGTCCCACGTTGTCCCACGGTGTCCCACGTTGTCCCACGTTGTCCCACGTTGTCCCACGGTGTCCAACGGTGTCCAACGTTGTCCCACGGTGTCCAACGATGCCCAACGGTGTCCCACGTTGTCCCACGTTGTCCCACGTTGTCCCACGTTGTCCCACGTTGTCCCACGTTGTCCCACGTTGTCCCACGTTGTCCCACGTTGTCCCACGTTGTCCCACGTTGTCCCACGTTGTCCCACGTTGTCCCACGTTGTCCCACGGTGTCCAACGGTGTCCAACGGTGTCCAACGGTGTCCAACGATGTCCAACGGTGTCCAACGGTGTCCCACGGTGTCCAACGGTGTCCCACGGTGTCCAACGGTGTCCAACGGTGTCCCACGGTGTCCAACGGTGTCCCACGTTGTCCCACGTTGTCCCACGTTGTCCCACGTTGTCCCACGATGTTCCACGTTGTCCAACGACGTCCAACGGTGTCCCACGTTGTCCCACGTTGTCCTACGTTGTCCCACGTTGTCCCACGTTGTCCCACGTTGTCCCACGTTGTCCCACGTTGTCCCACGTTGTCCCACGTTGTCCCACGTTGTCCCACGGTGTCCCACGTTGTCCCACGTTGTCCCACGATGTCCCACGTTGTCCCACGTTGTCCCACGTTGTCCCACGTTGTCCCACGATGTCCCACGTTGTCCCACGTTGTCCCACGTTGTCCCACGTTGTCCCACGTTGTCCCACGTTGTCCCACGTTGTCCCACGTTGTCCCACGGTGTCCAACGATGTCCAACGATGTCCAACGATGTCCAACGATGTCCAACGGTGTCCCACGATGTCCCACGTTGTCCCACGTTGTCCCACGTTGTCCCACGTTGTCCCACGTTGTGCCACGTTGTCCCACGTTGTCCCACGTTGTCCCACGTTGTCCCACGGTGTCCAACGGTGTCCAACGGTGTCCAACGGTGTCCAACGATGTCCAACGGTGTCCAACGTTGTCCCACGGTGTCCAACGGTGTCCAACGGTGTCCCACGGTGTCCAACGGTGTCCCACGTTGTCCCACGTTGTCCCACGTTGTCCCACGATGTCCCACGTTGTCCAACGATGTCCAACGGTGTCCCACGTTGTCCCACGTTGTCCTACGTTGTCCCACGTTGTCCCACGTTGTCCCACGTTGTCCCACGTGGTCCCACGGTGTCCAACGGTGTCCAACGATGTCCAACGGTGTCCAACGGTGTCCCACGTTGTCCCACGGTGTCCAACGGTGTCCAACGGTGTCCCACGGTGTCCCACGTTGTCCCACGTTGTCCCACGTTGTCCCACGTTGTCCCACGTTGTCCCACGTTGTCCCACGTTGTCCCACGTTGTCCCACGTTGTCCCACGTTGTCCCACGTTGTCCCACGTTGTCCCACGTTGTGCCACGTTGTCCCACGTTGTCCCACGTTGTCCCACGTTGTCCCACGGTGTCCAACGGTGTCCAACGGTGTCCAACGGTGTCCAACGATGTCCAACGGTGTCCAACGTTGTCCCACGGTGTCCAACGGTGTCCAACGGTGTCCCACGGTGTCCAACGGTGTCCCACGTTGTCCCACGTTGTCCCACGTTGTCCCACGATGTCCCACGTTGTCCAACGATGTCCAACGGTGTCCCACGTTGTCCCACGTTGTCCTACGTTGTCCCACGTTGTCCCACGTTGTCCCACGTTGTCCCACGTTGTCCCACGTTGTCCCACGTTGTCCCACGTTGTCCCACGTTGTCCCACGGTGTCCAACGGTGTCCAACGGTGTCCAACGGTGTCCAACGATGTCCAACGGTGTCCAACGGTGTCCCACGGTGTCCAACGGTGTCCAACGGTGTCCAACGGTGTCCAACGGTGTCCAACGGTGTCCAACGATGTCCAACGATGTCCAACGATGTCCAACGGTGTCCCACGTTGTCCCACGTTGTCCCACGTTGTCCCACGGTGTCCAACGGTGTCCCACGTTGTCCCACGTTGTCCCACGTTGTCCCACGGTGTCCAACGATGTCCAACGGTGTCCAACGGTGTCCCACGGTGTCCAACGGTGTCCCACGGTGTCCAACGGTGTCCCACGTTGTCCCACGTTGTCCCACGTTGTCCCACGTTGTCCCACGTTGTCCCACGTTGTCCCACGTTGTCCCACGTTGTCCAACGATGTCCAACGGTGTCCCACGTTGTCCCACGTTGTCCCACGTTGTCCCACGTTGTCCCACGTTGTCCCACGTTGTCCCACGTTGTCCCACGATGTCCCACGTTGTCCCACGTTGTCCCACGTTGTCCCACGTTGTCCCACGTTGACCCACGGTGTCCAACGGTGTCCAACGATGTCCAACGATGTCCAACGGTGTCCAACGATGTCCAACGGTGTCCAACGATGTCCAACGATGTCCAACGGTGTCCAACGGTGTCCCACGTTGTCCCACGTTGTCCCACGTTGTCCCACGTTGTCCCACGTTGTCCCACGATGTCCCACGGTGTCCAACGATGTCCAACGGTGTCCAACGGTGTCCCACGGTGTCCAACGGTGTCCCACGTTGTCCCACGTTGTCCCACGTTGTCCCACGTTGTCCCACGTTGTCCCACGTTGTCCAACGATGTCCAACGGTGTCCCACGTTGTCCCACGTTGTCCCACGTTGTCCCACGTTGTCCCACGGTGTCCAACGGTGTCCAACGGTGTCCAACGGTGTCCAACGATGTCCAACGGTGTCCAACGGTGTCCCACGGTGTCCAACGGTGTCCAACGGTGTCCAACGGTGTCCAACGGTGTCCAACGGTGTCCAACGATGTCCAACGATGTCCAACGATGTCCAACGGTGTCCCACGTTGTCCCACGTTGTCCCACGTTGTCCCACGTTGTCCCACGTTGTCCCACGTTGTCCCACGTTGTCCCACGTTGTCCCACGTTGTCCCACGTTGTCCCACGTTGTCCCACGTTGTCCCACGTTGTCCCACGTTGTCCCACGTTGTCCCACGTTGTCCCACGGTGTCCAACGGTGTCCAACGGTGTCCAACGGTGTCCAACGATGTCCAACGGTGTCCAACGTTGTCCCACGGTGTCCAACGGTGTCCAACGGTGTCCCACGGTGTCCAACGGTGTCCCACGTTGTCCCACGTTGTCCCACGTTGTCCCACGATGTCCCACGTTGTCCAACGATGTCCAACGGTGTCCCACGTTGTCCCACGTTGTCCTACGTTGTCCCACGTTGTCCCACGTTGTCCAACGATGTCCAACGGTGTCCCACGTTGTCCCACGTTGTCCCACGTTGTCCCACGTTGTCCCACGTTGTCCCACGTTGTCCCACGTTGTCCCACGTTGTCCCACGTTGCCCACGTTGTCCCACGTTGTCCCACGGTGTCCAACGGTGTCCAACGGTGTCCAACGGTGTCCCACGGTGTCCAACGGTGTCCCACGTTGTCCCACGTTGTCCCATGTTGTCCCACGTTGTCCCACGATGTCCCACGTTGTCCAACGATGTCCAACGGTGTCCAACGGTGTCCAACGGTGTCCAACGGTGTCCCACGGTGTCCCACGTTGTCCCACGTTGTCCCACGTTGTCCCACGTTGTCCCACGTTGTCCCACGTTGTCCCACGTTGTCCCACGTTGTCCCACGTTGTCCCACGTTGTCCCACGTTGTCCCACGTTGTCCCACGTTGTGCCACGTTGTCCCACGTTGTCCCACGTTGTCCCACGTTGTCCCACGGTGTCCAACGGTGTCCAACGGTGTCCAACGGTGTCCAACGATGTCCAACGGTGTCCAACGTTGTCCCACGGTGTCCAACGGTGTCCAACGGTGTCCCACGGTGTCCAACGGTGTCCCACGTTGTCCCACGTTGTCCCACGTTGTCCCACGATGTCCCACGTTGTCCAACGATGTCCAACGGTGTCCCACGTTGTCCCACGTTGTCCTACGTTGTCCCACGTTGTCCCACGTTGTCCCACGTTGTCCCACGTGGTCCCACGGTGTCCAACGGTGTCCAACGATGTCCAACGGTGTCCAACGGTGTCCCACGTTGTCCCACGTTGTCCCACGGTGTCCAACGATGTCCAACGGTGTCCCACGTTGTCCCACGTTGTCCCACGTTGTCCCACGTTGTCCCACGTTGTTCCATGGTTTCCCACGTTGTCCCACGTTGTCCCACGTTGTCCCACGTTGTCCCACGTTGTCCCACGTTGTCCCACGTTGTCCCACGTTGTCCCACGGTGTCCAACGGTGTCCAACGGTGTCCAACGGTGTCCAACGATGTCCAACGGTGTCCAACGGTGTCCCACGGTGTCCAACGGTGTCCAACGGTGTCCAACGGTGTCCAACGGTGTCCAACGGTGTCCAACGATGTCCAACGATGTCCAACGATGTCCAACGGTGTCCCACGTTGACCCACGTTGTCCCACGTTGTCCCACGGTGTCCAACGGTGTCCCACGTTGTCCCACGTTGTCCCACGTTGTCCCACGGTGTCCAACGATGTCCAACGGTGTCCAACGGTGTCCCACGGTGTCCAACGGTGTCCCACGGTGTCCAACGGTGTCCCACGTTGTCCCACGTTGTCCCACGTTGTCCCACGTTGTCCCACGTTGTCCCACGTTGTCCCACGTTGTCCCACGTTGTCCCACGTTGTCCAACGATGTCCAACGGTGTCCCACGTTGTCCCACGTTGTCCCACGTTGTCCCACGTTGTCCCACGTTGTCCCACGTTGTCCCACGTTGTCCCACGATGTCCCACGTTGTCCCACGTTGTCCCACGTTGTCCCACGTTGTCCCACGTTGACCCACGGTGTCCAACGGTGTCCAACGATGTCCAACGATGTCCAACGGTGTCCAACGATGTCCAACGGTGTCCAACGATGTCCAACGATGTCCAACGGTGTCCAACGGTGTCCCACGTTGTCCCACGTTGTCCCACGTTGTCCCACGTTGTCCCACGTTGTCCCACGTTGTCCCACGGTGTCCAACGATGTCCAACGGTGTCCAACGGTGTCCCACGGTGTCCAACGGTGTCCCACGTTGTCCCACGTTGTCCCACGTGGTCCCACGGTGTCCAACGGTGTCCAACGATGTCCAACGGTGTCCAACGGTGTCCCACGTTGTCCCACGTTGTCCCACGGTGTCCAACGATGTCCAACGGTGTCCCACGTTGTCCCACGTTGTCCCACGTTGTCCCACGTTGTCCCACGTTGTTCCATGGTTTCCCACGTTGTCCCACGTTGTCCCACGTTGTCCCACGTTGTCCCACGTTGCCCCACGTTGTCCCACGTTGTCCCACGTTGTCCCACGGTGTCCAACGGTGTCCAACGGTGTCCAACGGTGTCCAACGATGTCCAACGGTGTCCAACGGTGTCCCACGGTGTCCAACGGTGTCCAACGGTGTCCAACGGTGTCCAACGGTGTCCAACGGTGTCCAACGATGTCCAACGATGTCCAACGATGTCCAACGGTGTCCCACGTTGACCCACGTTGTCCCACGTTGTCCCACGGTGTCCAACGGTGTCCCACGTTGTCCCACGTTGTCCCACGTTGTCCCACGGTGTCCAACGATGTCCAACGGTGTCCAACGGTGTCCCACGGTGTCCAACGGTGTCCCACGGTGTCCAACGGTGTCCCACGTTGTCCCACGTTGTCCCACGTTGTCCCACGTTGTCCCACGTTGTCCCACGTTGTCCCACGTTGTCCCACGTTGTCCAACGATGTCCAACGGTGTCCCACGTTGTCCCACGTTGTCCCACGTTGTCCCACGTTGTCCCACGTTGTCCCACGTTGTCCCACGATGTCCCACGTTGTCCCACGTTGTCCCACGTTGTCCCACGTTGTCCCACGTTGACCCACGGTGTCCAACGGTGTCCAACGATGTCCAACGATGTCCAACGGTGTCCAACGATGTCCAACGGTGTCCAACGATGTCCAACGATGTCCAACGGTGTCCAACGGTGTCCCACGTTGTCCCACGTTGTCCCACGTTGTCCCACGTTGTCCCACGTTGTCCCACGTTGTCCCACGGTGTCCAACGATGTCCAACGGTGTCCAACGGTGTCCCACGGTGTCCAACGGTGTCCCACGTTGTCCCACGTTGTCCCACGTTGTCCCACGTTGTCCCACGTTGTCCCACGTTGTCCAACGATGTCCAACGGTGTCCCACGTTGTCCCACGTTGTCCCACGTTGTCCCACGTTGTCCCACGGTGTCCAACGGTGTCCAACGGTGTCCAACGGTGTCCAACGATGTCCAACGGTGTCCAACGGTGTCCCACGGTGTCCAACGGTGTCCAACGGTGTCCAACGGTGTCCAACGGTGTCCAACGGTGTCCAACGATGTCCAACGATGTCCAACGATGTCCAACGGTGTCCCACGTTGTCCCACGTTGTCCCACGTTGTCCCACGTTGTCCCACGTTGTCCCACGTTGTCCCACGTTGTCCCACGTTGTCCCACGTTGTCCCACGTTGTCCCACGTTGTCCCACGTTGTCCCACGTTGTCCCACGTTGTCCCACGTTGTCCCACGTTGTCCCACGTTGTCCCACGTTGTCCAACGATGTCCAACGGTGTCCAACGGTGTCCAACGGTGTCCAACGATGTCCAACGGTGTCCAACGTTGTCCCACGGTGTCCAACGGTGTCCAACGGTGTCCCACGGTGTCCAACGGTGTCCCACGTTGTCCCACGTTGTCCCACGTTGTCCCACGATGTCCCACGTTGTCCAACGATGTCCAACGGTGTCCCACGTTGTCCCACGTTGTCCTACGTTGTCCCACGTTGTCCCACGTTGTCCCACGTTGTCCCACGTGGTCCCACGGTGTCCAACGGTGTCCAACGATGTCCAACGGTGTCCAACGGTGTCCCACGTTGTCCCACGTTGTCCCACGGTGTCCAACGATGTCCAACGGTGTCCCACGTTGTCCCACGTTGTCCCACGTTGTCCCACGTTGTCCCACGTTGTTCCATGGTTTCCCACGTTGTCCCACGTTGTCCCACGTTGTCCCACGTTGTCCCACGTTGTCCCACGTTGTCCCACGTTGTCCCACGTTGTCCCACGTTGTCCCACGGTGTCCAACGGTGTCCAACGATGTCCAACGGTGTCCAACGGTGTCCCACGATGTCCACCGATGTCCAACGGTGTCCAACGGTGTCCAACGGTGTCCAACGGTGTCCAACGATGTCCAACGATGTCCAACGATGTCCAACGGTGTCCCACGTTGTCCCACGGTGTCCAACGATGTCCAACGGTGTCCAACGGTGTCCCACGGTGTCCAACGGTGTCCCACGTTGTCCCACGTTGTCCCACGTTGTCCCACGTTGTCCCACGTTGTCCCACGTTGTCCAACGATGTCCAACGGTGTCCCACGTTGTCCCACGTTGTCCCACGTTGTCCCACGTTGTCCCACGTTGTCCCACGTTGTCCCACGTTGTCCCACGTTGTCCCACGGTGTCCAACGGTGTCCAACGGTGTCCAACGGTGTCCAACGATGTCCAATGGTGTCCAACGGTGTCCCACGGTGTCCAACGGTGTCCAACGGTGTCCAACGGTGTCCAACGGTGTCCAACGGTGTCCAACGATGTCCAACGATGTCCAACGATGTCCAACGGTGTCCCACGTTGACCCACGTTGTCCCACGTTGTCCCACGGTGTCCAACGGTGTCCCACGTTGTCCCACGTTGTCCCACGTTGTCCCACGGTGTCCAACGATGTCCAACGGTGTCCAACGGTGTCCCACGGTGTCCAACGGTGTCCCACGGTGTCCAACGGTGTCCCACGTTGTCCCACGTTGTCCCACGTTGTCCCACGTTGTCCCACGTTGTCCCACGTTGTCCCACGTTGTCCCACGTTGTCCAACGATGTCCAACGGTGTCCCACGTTGTCCCACGTTGTCCCACGTTGTCCCACGTTGTCCCACGTTGTCCCACGTTGTCCCACGTTGTCCCACGATGTCCCACGTTGTCCCACGTTGTCCCACGTTGTCCCACGTTGTCCCACGTTGACCCACGGTGTCCAACGGTGTCCAACGGTGTCCAACGGTGTCCAACGATGTCCAACGATGTCCAACGATGTCCAACGGTGTCCCACGTTGTCCCACGTTGTCCCACGTTGTCCCACGGTGTCCAACGGTGTCCCACGTTGTCCCACGTTGTCCCACGTTGTCCCATGGTGTCCAACGATGTCCAACGGTGTCCAACGGTGTCCCACGGTGTCCAACGGTGTCCCACGGTGTCCAACGGTGTCCCACGTTGTCCAACGATGTCCAACGGTGTCCAACGGTGTCCCACGATGTCCACCGATGTCCAACGGTGTCCAACGGTGTCCAACGGTGTCCAACGGTGTCCAACGATGTCCAACGATGTCCAACGATGTCCAACGGTGTCCAACGATGTCCAACGATGTCCAACGGTGTCCCACGATGTCCCACGTTGTCCCACGTTGTCCCACGTTGTCCCACGTTGTCCCACGTTGACCCACGGTGTCCAACGGTGTCCAACGGTGTCCAACGGTGTCCAACGATGTCCAACGGTGTCCAACGGTGTCCCACGGTGTCCAACGGTGTCCAACGGTGTCCAACGGTGTCCAACGATGTCCAACGATGTCCAACGGTGTCCCACGATGTCCCACGTTGTCCCACGTTGTCCCACGTTGTCCCACGTTGTCCCACGTTGACCCACGGTGTCCAACGGTGTCCAACGGTGTCCAACGGTGTCCAACGATGTCCAACGGTGTCCAACGGTGTCCCACGGTGTCCAACGGTGTCCAACGGTGTCCCACGGTGTCCAACGGTGTCCCACGTTGTCCCACGTTGTCCCACGTTGTCCCACGTTGTCCCACGATGTCCCACGTTGTCCAACGATGTCCAACGGTGTCCCACGTTGTCCCACGTTGTCCTACGTTGTCCCACGTTGTCCCACGTTGTCCCACGTTGTCCCACGTTGTCCCACGTTGTCCCACGGTGTCCAACGGTGTCCCACGTTGTCCCACGTTGTCCCACGGTGTCCAACGATGTCCAACGGTGTCCAACGGTGTCCCACGGTGTCCCACGTTGTCCCACGTTGTCCCACGTTGTCCCACGTTGTCCCACGTTGTCCCACGTTGTCCCACGTTGTCCCACGTTGTCCCACGTTGTCCCACGTTGTCCCACGTTGTCCCACGTTGTCCCTCGGTGTCCAACGATGTCCAACGGTGTCCAACGGTGTCCCACGGTGTCCAACGGTGTCCCACGTTGTCCCATGTTGTCCCACGGTGTCCAACGGTGTCCCACGGTGTCCCACGTTGTCCCACGATGTCCAACGACGTCCAACGATGTCCAACGGTGTCCAACGGTGTCCCACGTTGTCCCACGTTGTCCCACGTTGTCCCACGGTGTCCAACGATGTCCAACGGTGTCCCACGTTGTCCAACGGTGTCCCACGTTGTCCCACGTTGTCCCACGTTGTCCCACGTTGTCCCACGGTGTCCAACGGTGTCCCACGTTGTCCCACGTTGTCCCACGTTGTCCCACGTTGTCCCACGTTGTCCCACGTTGTCCCACGTTGTCCCACGTTGTCCCACGGTGTCCAACGGTGTCCAACGGTGTCCAACGGTGTCCCACGGTGTCCGACGTTGTCCCACGTTGTCCCACGGTGTCCAACGGTGTCCCACGGTGTCCCACGTTGTCCCACGGTGTCCAACGATGTCCAACGGTGTCCAACGGTGTCCCACGGTGTCCCACGTTGTCCCACGTTGTCCCACGTTGTCCCACGTTGTCCCACGTTGTCCCACGTTGTCCCACGTTGTCCCACGTTGTCCCACGTTGTCCCACGTTGTCCCACGTTGTCCCACGTTGTCCCACGTTGTCCCACGTTGTCCCACGTTGTCCCACGGTGTCCAATGGTGTCCAACGGTGTCCAACGGTGTCCAACGATGTCCAACGGTGTCCAACGGTGTCCCACGGTGTCCAACGGTGTCCAACGGTGTCCCACGTTGTCCCACGTTGTCCTACGTTGTCCCACGTTGTCCCACGTTGTCCCACGTTGTCCCACGTTGTCCCACGTTGTCCCACGTTGTCCCACGTTGTCCCACGTTGTCCCACGTTGTCCCACGTTGTCCCACGGTGTCCAACGATGTCCAACGGTGTCCAACGGTGTCCCACGGTGTCCCACGTTGTCCCACGTTGTCCCACGTTGTCCCACGTTGTCCCACGTTGTCCCACGTTGTCCCACGTTGTCCCACGTTGTCCCACGTTGTCCCACGTTGTCCCACGTTGTCCCACGTTGTCCCACGGTGTCCAACGGTGTCCCACGGTGTCCAACGGTGTCCAACGGTGTCCAACGGTGTCCCACGGTGTCCGACGTTGTCCCACGTTGTCCCACGGTGTCCAACGGTGTCCCACGGTGTCCCACGTTGTCCCACGGTGTCCAACGATGTCCAACGGTGTCCAACGGTGTCCCACGGTGTCCAACGGTGTCCCACGTTGTCCCACGTTGTCCTACGTTGTCCCACGTTGTCCCACGTTGTCCCACGTTGTCCCACGTTGTCCCACGGTGTCCAACGGTGTCCAACGATGTCCAACGGTGTCCAACGGTGTCCCACGTTGTCCCACGTTGTCCCACGTTGTCCCACGTTGTCCCACGTTGTCCCACGTTGTCCCACGTTGTCCCACGTTGTCCCACGTTGTCCCACGGTGTCCAACGGTGTCCAACGATGTCCAACGGTGTCCAACGGTGTCCCACGTTGTCCCACGTTGTCCCACGGTGTCCAACGATGTCCAACGGTGTCCCACGTTGTCCCACGTTGTCCCACGTTGTCCCACGTTGTCCCACGTTGTTCCATGGTTTCCCACGTTGTCCCACGTTGTCCCACGTTGTCCCACGGTGTCCAACGATGTCCAACGATGTCCAACGGTGTCCAACGGTGTCCCACGGTGTCCAACGGTGTCCAACGGTGTCCCACGTTGTCCCACGTTGTCCTACGTTGTCCCACGTTGTCCCACGTTGTCCCACGTTGTCCCACGTTGTCCCACGTTGTCCCACGGTGTCCAACGGTGTCCCACCGTGTCCCACGTTGTCCCGCGGTGTCCAACGGTGTCCCACGTTGTCCCACGTTGTCCCACGTTGTCCCACGTTGTCCCACGTTGTCCTACGTTGTCCCACGTTGTCCCACGTTGTCCCACGTTGTCCTACGTTGTCCCACGGTGTCCAACGGTGTCCCACGGTGTCCCACGTTGTCCCACGGTGTCCAACGATGTCCAACGGTGTCCAACGGTGTCCAACGGTGTCCCACGGTGTCCCACGTTGTCCCACGATGTCCAACGATGTCCAACGATGTCCAACGGTGTCCAACGGTGTCCCACGTTGTCCCACGTTGTCCCACGTTGTCCCACGGTGTCCAACGATGTCCAACGGTGTCCCACGTTGTCCAACGGTGTCCCACGTTGTCCCACGTTGTCCCACGTTGTCCCACGTTGTCCCACGTTGTCCTACGTTGTCCCACGTTGTCCCACGTTGTCCCACGTTGTCCCACGTTGTCCCACGTTGTCCCACGGTGTCCAACGGTGTCCCACGGTGTCCCACGTTGTCCCACGGTGTCCAACGATGTCCAACGGTGTCCAACGGTGTCCCACGGTGTCCCACGTTGTCCCACGTTGTCCCACGTTGTCCCACGTTGTCCCACGTTGTCCCACGTTGTCCCACGTTGTCCCACGTTGTCCCACGTTGTCCCACGTTGTCCCACGTTGTCCCACGTTGTCCCACGTTGTCCCACGTTGTCCCACGTTGTCCCACGTTGTCCTACGTTGTCCCACGTTGTCCCACGTTGTCCCACGTTGTCCCACGTTGTCCCACGTTGTCCCACGGTGTCCAACGGTGTCCCACGGTGTCCCACGTTGTCCCACGGTGTCCAACGATGTCCAACGGTGTCCGACGGTGTCCCACGGTGTCCCACGTTGTCCCACGTTGTCCCACGTTGTCCCACGTTGTCCCACGTTGTCCCACGTTGTCCCACGTTGTCCCACGTTGTCCCACGTTGTCCCACGTTGTCCCACGTTGTCCCACGTTGTCCCACGTTGTCCCACGTTGTCCCACGTTGTCCCACGTTGTCCCACGGTGTCCAACGATGTCCCACGGTGTCCAACGATGTCCAACGGTGTCCCACGTTGTCCCACGTTGTCCCACGTTGTCCCACGTTGTCCCACGTTGTTCCATGGTTTCCCACGTTGTCCCACGTTGTCCCACGTTGTCCCACGGTGTCCAACGATGTCCAACGGTGTCCAACGGTGTCCCACGGTGTTCAACGGTGTCCAACGGTGTCCCACGTTGTCCCACGTTGTCCTACGTTGTCCCACGTTGTCCCACGTTGTCCCACGTTGTCCCACGTTGTCCCACGTTGTCCCACGGTGTCCAACGGTGTCCCACCGTGTCCCACGTTGTCCCGCGGTGTCCAACGGTGTCCCACGTTGTCCCACGTTGTCCCACGTTGTCCCACGTTGTCCCACGTTGTCCTACGTTGTCCCACGTTGTCCCACGTTGTCCCACGTTGTCCTACGTTGTCCCACGGTGTCCAACGGTGTCCCACGGTGTCCCACGTTGTCCCACGGTGTCCAACGATGTCCAACGGTGTCCAACGGTGTCCAACGGTGTCCCACGGTGTCCCACGTTGTCCCACGATGTCCAACGATGTCCAACGATGTCCAACGGTGTCCAACGGTGTCCCACGTTGTCCCACGTTGTCCCACGTTGTCCCACGTTGTCCCACGGTGTCCAACGGTGTCCAACGATGTCCAACGGTGTCCAACGGTGTCCCACGTTGTCCCACGTTGTCCCACGGTGTCCAACGATGTCCCACGGTGTCCCACGTTGTCCCACGTTGTCCCACGTTGTCCCACGTTGTCCCACGTTGTTCCATGGTTTCCCACGTTGTCCCACGTTGTCCCACGTTGTCCCACGGTGTCCAACGATGTCCAACGGTGTCCAACGGTGTCCCACGGTGTCCAACGGTGTCCAACGGTGTCCCACGTTGTCCCACGTTGTCCTACGTTGTCCCACGTTGTCCCACGGTGTCCCACGTTGTCCCACGTTGTCCCACGTTGTCCCACGGTGTCCAACGGTGTCCCACCGTGTCCCACGTTGTCCCACGGTGTCCAACGGTGTCCCACGTTGTCCCACGTTGTCCCACGTTGTCCCACGTTGTCCCACGTTGTCCTACGTTGTCCCACGTTGTCCCACGTTGTCCCACGTTGTCCTACGTTGTCCCACGGTGTCCAACGGTGTCCCACGGTGTCCCACGTTGTCCCACGGTGTCCAACGATGTCCAACGGTGTCCAACGGTGTCCAACGGTGTCCCACGGTGTCCCACGTTGTCCCACGATGTCCAACGATGTCCAACGATGTCCAACGGTGTCCAACGGTGTCCCACGTTGTCCCACGTTGTCCCACGTTGTCCCACGTTGTCCCACGGTGTCCAACGATGTCCAACGGTGTCCCACGTTGTCCAACGGTGTCCCACGTTGTCCCACGTTGTCCCACGTTGTCCCACGTTGTCCCACGTTGTCCTACGTTGTCCCACGTTGTCCCACGTTGTCCCACGTTGTCCCACGTTGTCCCACGTTGCCCACGTTGTCCCACGTTGTCCCACGGTGTCCAACGGTGTCCAACGGTGTCCAACGGTGTCCCACGGTGTCCAACGGTGTCCCACGTTGTCCCACGTTGTCCCACGTTGTCCCACGTTGTCCCACGTTGTCCCACGTTGTCCCACGGTGTCCAACGGTGTCCAACGGTGTCCAACGGTGTCCAACGATGTCCAACGGTGTCCAACGTTGTCCCACGGTGTCCAACGGTGTCCAACGGTGTCCCACGGTGTCCAACGGTGTCCCACGTTGTCCCACGTTGTCCCACGTTGTCCCACGATGTCCCACGTTGTCCAACGATGTCCAACGGTGTCCCACGTTGTCCCACGTTGTCCTACGTTGTCCCACGTTGTCCCACGTTGTCCCACGTTGTCCCACGTGGTCCCACGGTGTCCAACGGTGTCCAACGATGTCCAACGGTGTCCAACGGTGTCCAACGGTGTCCAACGGTGTCCCACGTTGTCCCACGTTGTCCCACGTTGTCCCACGTTGTCCCACGATGTCCCACGTTGTCCAACGATGTCCAACGGTGTCCCACGTTGTCCCACGTTGTCCCACGGTGTCCAACGATGTCCAACGGTGTCCCACGTTGTCCCACGTTGTCCCACGTTGTCCCACGTTGTCCCACGTTGTTCCATGGTTTCCCACGTTGTCCCACGTTGTCCCACGTTGTCCCACGTTGTCCCACGGTGTCCAACGGTGTCCCACGGTGTCCCACGTTGTCCAACGGTGTCCAACGGTGTCCAACGGTGTCCAACGATGTCCAATGGTGTCCAACGGTGTCCCACGGTGTCCAACGGTGTCCAACGGTGTCCAACGGTGTCCAACGGTGTCCAACGGTGTCCAACGATGTCCAACGATGTCCAACGATGTCCAACGGTGTCCCACGTTGACCCACGTAGTCCCACGTTGTCCCACGGTGTCCAACGGTGTCCCACGTTGTCCCACGTTGTCCCACGTTGTCCCACGGTGTCCAACGATGTCCAACGGTGTCCAACGGTGTCCAACGGTGTCCAACGGTGTCCCACGTTGTCCCACGTTGTCCCACGTTGTCCCACGTTGTCCCACGATGTCCCACGTTGTCCAACGATGTCCAACGGTGTCCCACGTTGTCCCACGTTGTCCTACGTTGTCCCACGTTGTCCCACGTTGTCCCACGTTGTCCCACGTTGTCCCACGTTGTCCCACGGTGTCCAACGGTGTCCCACGTTGTCCCACGTTGTCCCACGGTGTCCAACGATGTCCAACTGTGTCCAACGGTGTCCCACGGTGTCCCACGTTGTCCCACGTTGTCCCACGTTGTCCCACGTTGTCCCACGTTGTCCCACGTTGTCCCACGTTGTCCCACGTTGTCCCACGTTGTCCCACGTTGTCCCACGTTGTCCCACGTTGTCCCTCGGTGTCCAACGATGTCCAACGGTGTCCAACGGTGTCCCACGGTGTCCAACGGTGTCCAACGGTGTCCCACGTTGTCCCACGTTGTCCTACGTTGTCCCACGTTGTCCCACGTTGTCCCACGTTGTCCCACGTTGTCCCACGTTGTCCTACGTTGTCCCACGTTGTCCCACGTTGTCCCACGTTGTCCCACGTTGTCCCACGTTGTCCCACGGTGTCCAGCGGTGTCCCACGGTGTCCCACGTTGTCCCACGATGTCCAACGATGTCCAACGATGTCCAACGGTGTCCAACGGTGTCCCACGTTGTCCCACGTTGTCCCACGTTGTCCCACGGTGTCCAACGATGTCCAACGGTGTCCCACGTTGTCCAATGGTGTCCCACGTTGTCCCACGTTGTCCCACGTTGTCCCACGTTGTCCCACGGTGTCCAACGGTGTCCCACGTTGTCCCACGTTGTCCCACGTTGTCCCACGTTGTCCCACGTTGTCCCACGTTGTCCCACGTTGTCCCACGTTGTCCCACGGTGTCCAACGGTGTCCAACGGTGTCCAACGGTGTCCCACGGTGTCCAACGTTGTCCCACGTTGTCCCACGGTGTCCAACGGTGTCCCACGGTGTCCCACGTTGTCCCACGGTGTCCAACGATGTCCAACGGTGTCCAACGGTGTCCCACGGTGTCCCACGTTGTCCCACGTTGTCCCACGTTGTCCCACGTTGTCCCACGTTGTCCCACGTTGTCCCACGTTGTCCCACGTTGTCCCACGTTGTCCCACGTTGTCCCACGTTGTCCCACGTTGTCCCACGTTGTCCCACGTTGTCCCACGGTGTCCAATGGTGTCCAACGGTGTCCAACGGTGTCCAACGGTGTCCAACGACGTCCAACGGTGTCCAACGGTGTCCCACGTTGTCCCACGTTGTCCCACGGTGTCCAACGATGTCCAACGGTGTCCCACGTTGTCCCACGTTGTCCCACGTTGTCCCACGTTGTCCCACGTTGTTCCATGGTTTCCCACGTTGTCCCACGTTGTCCCACGTTGTCCCACGGTGTCCAACGATGTCCAACGGTGTCCAACGGTGTCCCACGGTGTCCAACGGTGTCCAACGGTGTCCCACGTTGTCCCACGTTGTCCTACGTTGTCCCACGTTGTCCCACGTTGTCCCACGTTGTCCCACGTTGTCCCACGTTGTCCCACGGTGTCCAACGGTGTCCCACCGTGTCCCACGTTGTCCCGCGGTGTCCAACGGTGTCCCACGGTGTCCAACGGTGTCCCACGGTGTCCCACGTTGTCCCACGGTGTCCAACGATGTCCAACGGTGTCCAACGGTGTCCAACGGTGTCCCACGGTGTCCCACGTTGTCCCACGATGTCCAACGATGTCCAACGATGTCCAACGGTGTCCAACGGTGTCCCACGTTGTCCCACGTTGTCCCACGTTGTCCCACGGTGTCCAACGATGTCCAACGGTGTCCCACGTTGTCCAACGGTGTCCCACGTTGTCCCACGTTGTCCCACGTTGTCCCACGTTGTCCCACGTTGTCCTACGTTGTCCCACGTTGTCCCACGTTGTCCCACGTTGTCCCACGTTGTCCCACGTTGTCCCACGTTGTCCCACGGTGTCCAACGGTGTCCCACGGTGTCCCACGTTGTCCCACGGTGTCCAACGATGTCCAACGGTGTCCAACTGTGTCCCACGGTGTCCCACGTTGTCCCACGTTGTCCCACGTTGTCCCACGTTGTCCCACGTTGTCCCACGTTGTCCCACGTTGTCCCACGTTGTCCCACGTTGTCCCACGTTGTCCCACGTTGTCCCACGTTGTCCCACGTTGTCCCACGTTGTCCCACGTTGTCCCACGTTGTCCCACGTTGTCCCACGTTGTCCCACGTTGTCCCACGTTGTCCCACGTTGGCCCACGGTGTCCAACGGTGTCCCACGGTGTCCCACGTTGTCCCACGGTGTCCAACGATGTCCAACGGTGTCCAACGGTGTCCCACGGTGTCCCACGTTGTCCCACGTTGTCCCACGTTGTCCCACGTTGTCCCACGTTGTCCCACGTTGTCCCACGTTGTCCCACGTTGTCCCACGTTGTCCCACGTTGTCCCACGTTGTCCCACGTTGTCCCACGTTGTCCCACGTTGTCCCACGTTGTCCCACGTTGTCCCACGTTGTCCCACGTTGTCCCACGTTGTCCCACGGTGTCCAACGATGTCCCACGGTGTCCAACGATGTCCAACGGTGTCCCACGTTGTCCCACGTTGTCCCACGTTGTCCCACGTTGTCCCACGTTGTTCCATGGTTTCCCACGTTGTCCCACGTTGTCCCACGTTGTCCCACGGTGTCCAACGATGTCCAACGGTGTCCAACGGTGTCCCACGGTGTCCAACGGTGTCCAACGGTGTCCCACGTTGTCCCACGTTGTCCTACGTTGTCCCACGTTGTCCCACGTTGTCCCACGTTGTCCCACGTTGTCCCACGTTGTCCCACGGTGTCCAACGGTGTCCCACCGTGTCCCACGTTGTCCCGCGGTGTCCAACGGTGTCCCACGTTGTCCCACGTTGTCCCACGGTGTCCAACGATGTCCAACGGTGTCCCACGTTGTCCAACGGTGTCCCACGTTGTCCCACGTTGTCCCACGTTGTCCCACGTTGTCCCACGTTGTCCTACGTTGTCCCACGTTGTCCCACGTTGTCCCACGTTGTCCCACGTTGTCCCACGTTGTCCCACGGTGTCCAGCGGTGTCCAACGGTGTCCAACGGTGTCCAACGATGTCCAACGGTGTCCAACGGTGTCCCACGGTGTCCAGCGGTGTCCAACGGTGTCCCACGGTGTCCAACGGTGTCCCACGTTGTCCCACGTTGTCCCACGTTGTCCCACGTTGTCCCACGATGTCCCACGTTGTCCAACGGTGTCCAACGGTGTCCCACGGTGTCCCACGTTGTCCCACGTTGTCCCACGTTGTCCCACGTTGTCCCACGTTGTCCAACGATGTCCAACGGTGTCCAACGGTGTCCCACGTTGTCCCACGTTGTCCCACGTTGTCCCACGGTGTCCAACGATGTCCAACGGTGTCCCACGTTGTCCAACGGTGTCCCACGTTGTCCCACGTTGTCCCACGTTGTCCCACGTTGTCCCACGGTGTCCAACGGTGTCCCACGTTGTCCCACGTTGTCCCACGTTGTCCCACGTTGTCCCACGTTGTCCCACGTTGTCCCACGTTGTCCCACGTTGTCCCACGGTGTCCAACGGTGTCCAACGGTGTCCAACGGTGTCCCACGGTGTCCAACGTTGTCCCACGTTGTCCCACGGTGTCCAACGGTGTCCCACGGTGTCCCACGTTGTCCCACGGTGTCCAACGATGTCCAACGGTGTCCAACGGTGTCCCACGGTGTCCCACGTTGTCCCACGTTGTCCCACGTTGTCCCACGTTGTCCCACGTTGTCCCACGTTGTCCCACGTTGTCCCACGTTGTCCCACGTTGTCCCACGTTGTCCCACGTTGTCCCACGTTGTCCCACGTTGTCCCACGTTGTCCCACGTTGTCCCACGGTGTCCAATGGTGTCCAACGGTGTCCAACGGTGTCCAACGGTGTCCAACGATGTCCAACGGTGTCCAACGGTGTCCCACGTTGTCCCACGTTGTCCCACGGTGTCCAACGATGTCCAACGGTGTCCCACGTTGTCCCACGTTGTCCCACGTTGTCCCACGTTGTCCCACGTTGTTCCATGGTTTCCCACGTTGTCCCACGTTGTCCCACGTTGTCCCACGGTGTCCAACGATGTCCAACGGTGTCCAACGGTGTCCCACGGTGTCCAACGGTGTCCAACGGTGTCCCACGTTGTCCCACGTTGTCCTACGTTGTCCCACGTTGTCCCACGTTGTCCCACGTTGTCCCACGTTGTCCCACGTTGTCCCACGGTGTCCAACGGTGTCCCACCGTGTCCCACGTTGTCCCGCGGTGTCCAACGGTGTCCCACGTTGTCCCACGTTGTCCCACGTTGTCCCACGTTGTCCCACGTTGTCCTACGTTGTCCCACGTTGTCCCACGTTGTCCCACGTTGTCCCACGTTGTCCCACGGTGTCCAACGGTGTCCGACGGTGTCCCACGTTGTCCCACGGTGTCCAACGATGTCCAACGGTGTCCAACGGTGTCCAACGGTGTCCCACGGTGTCCCACGTTGTCCCACGATGTCCAACGATGTCCAACGATGTCCAACGGTGTCCAACGGTGTCCCACGTTGTCCCACGTTGTCCCACGTTGTCCCACGGTGTCCAACGATGTCCAACGGTGTCCCACGTTGTCCAACGGTGTCCCACGTTGTCCCACGTTGTCCCACGTTGTCCCACGTTGTCCCACGTTGTCCTACGTTGTCCCACGTTGTCCCACGTTGTCCCACGTTGTCCCACGTTGTCCCACGTTGTCCCACGGTGTCCAACGGTGTCCCACGGTGTCCCACGTTGTCCCACGGTGTCCAACGATGTCCAACGGTGTCCAACGGTGTCCCACGGTGTCCCACGTTGTCCCACGTTGTCCCACGTTGTCCCACGTTGTCCCACGTTGTCCCACGTTGTCCCACGTTGTCCCACGTTGTCCCACGTTGTCCCACGTTGTCCCACGTTGTCCCACGTTGTCCAACGATGTCCAACGATGTCCAACGGTGTCCAACGGTGTCCCACGTTGTCCCACGTTGTCCCACGTTGTCCCACGGTGTCCAACGATGTCCAACGGTGTCCCACGTTGTCCAACGGTGTCCCACGTTGTCCCACGTTGTCCCACGTTGTCCCACGTTGTCCCACGTTGTCCTACGTTGTCCCACGTTGTCCCACGTTGTCCCACGTTGTCCCACGTTGTCCCACGTTGTCCCACGGTGTCCAACGGTGTCCCACGGTGTCCCACGTTGTCCCACGGTGTCCAACGATGTCCAACGGTGTCCAACGGTGTCCCACGGTGTCCCACGTTGTCCCACGTTGTCCCACGTTGTCCCACGTTGTCCCACGTTGTCCCACGTTGTCCCACGTTGTCCCACGTTGTCCCACGTTGTCCCACGTTGTCCCACGTTGTCCCACGTTGTCCCACGTTGTCCCACGTTGTCCCACGTTGTCCCACGGTGTCCAACGGTGTCCCACGGTGTCCCACGTTGTCCCACGGTGTCCAACGATGTCCAACGGTGTCCAACGGTGTCCCACGGTGTCCCACGTTGTCCCACGTTGTCCCACGTTGTCCCACGTTGTCCCACGTTGTCCCACGTTGTCCCACGTTGTCCCACGTTGTCCCACGGTGTCCAACGGTGTCCCACGGTGTCCCACGTTGTCCCACGGTGTCCAACGATGTCCAACGGTGTCCAACGGTGTCCCACGTTGTCCCACGTTGTCCCACGTTGTCCCACGTTGTCCCACGTTGTCCCACGTTGTCCCACGGTGTCCAACGGTGTCCAACGGTGTACAACGGTGTCCAACGTTGTCCAACGGTGTCCAACGGTGTCCCACGGTGTCCAACGGTGTCCAACGGTGTCCCACGTTGTCCCACGTTGTCCTACGTTGTCCCACGTTGTCCCACGTTGTCCCACGTTGTCCCACGTTGTCCCACGGTGTCCAACGGTGTCCAACGATGTCCAACGGTGTCCAACGGTGTCCCACGTTGTCCCACGTTGTCCCACGGTGTCCAACGATGTCCAACGGTGTCCCACGTTGTCCCACGTTGTCCCACGTTGTCCCACGTTGTCCCACGTTGTTCCATGGTTTCCCACGTTGTCCCACGTTGTCCCACGGTGTCCAACGTTGTCCAACGGTGTCCAACGGTGTCCCACGGTGTCCAACGGTGTCCCACGTTGTCCCACGTTGTCCCACGTTGTCGCACGTTGTCCCACGTTGTCCAACGGTGTCCCACGGTGTCCAACGGTGTCCCACGTTGTCCCACGTTGTCCCACGTTGTCCCACGTTGTCCCACGTTGTCCCACGTTGTCCCACGTTGTCCCACGTTGTCCCACGTTGTCCCACGTTGTCCCACGTTGTCCCACGGTGTCCAGCGGTGTCCAACGGTGTCCAACGGTGTCCAACGATGTCCAACGGTGTCCAACGGTGTCCCACGGTGTCCAGCGGTGTCCAACGGTGTCCCACGGTGTCCAACGGTGTCCCACGTTGTCCCACGTTGTCCCACGTTGTCCCACGTTGTCCCACGATGTCCCACGTTGTCCAACGGTGTCCAACGGTGTCCCACGGTGTCCCACGTTGTCCCACGTTGTCCCACGTTGTCCCACGTTGTCCCACGTTGTCCCACGTTGTCCCACGTTGTCCCACGTTGTCCCACGTTGTCCCACGTTGTCCCACGTTGTCCCACGTTGTCCCACGTTGTCCTACGTTGTCCCACGTTGTCCCACGTTGTCCCACGTTGTCCTACGTTGTCCCACGGTGTCCAACGGTGTCCCACGGTGTCCCACGTTGTCCCACGGTGTCCAACGATGTCCAACGGTGTCCAACGGTGTCCAACGGTGTCCCACGGTGTCCCACGTTGTCCCACGATGTCCAACGATGTCCAACGATGTCCAACGGTGTCCAACGGTGTCCCACGTTGTCCCACGTTGTCCCACGTTGTCCCACGGTGTCCAACGATGTCCAACGGTGTCCCACGTTGTCCAACGGTGTCCCACGTTGTCCCACGTTGTCCCACGTTGTCCCACGTTGTCCCACGTTGTCCCACGTTGTCCCACGTTGTCCCACGTTGTCCCACGTTGTCCCACGTTGTCCCACGTTGTCCCACGGTGTCCAACGGTGTCCCACGGTGTCCCACGTTGTCCCACGGTGTCCAACGATGTCCCACGGTGTCCAACGGTGTCCCACGGTGTCCCACGTTGTCCCACGTTGTCCCACGTTGTCCCACGTTGTCCCACGTTGTCCCACGTTGTCCCACGTTGTCCCACGTTGTCCCACGTTGTCCCACGTTGTCCCACGTTGTCCCACGTTGTCCCACGTTGTCCCACGTTGTCCCACGTTGTCCTACGTTGTCCCACGTTGTCCCACGTTGTCCCACGTTGTCCCACGTTGTCCCACGTTGTCCCACGGTGTCCAACGGTGTCCCACGGTGTCCCACGTTGTCCCACGGTGTCCAACGATGTCCAACGGTGTCCAACGGTGTCCCACGGTGTCCCACGTTGTCCCACGTTGTCCCACGTTGTCCCACGTTGTCCCACGTTGTCCCACGTTGTCCCACGTTGTCCCACGTTGTCCCACGTTGTCCCACGTTGTCCCACGTTGTCCCACGTTGTCCCACGTTGTCCCACGTTGTCCCACGTTGTCCCACGTTGTCCCACGTTGTCCCACGTTGTCCCACGTTGTCCCACGGTGTCCAACGATGTCCCACGGTGTCCAACGATGTCCAACGGTGTCCCACGTTGTCCCACGTTGTCCCACGTTGTCCCACGTTGTCCCACGTTGTTCCATGGTTTCCCACGTTGTCCCACGTTGTCCCACGTTGTCCCACGGTGTCCAACGATGTCCAACGGTGTCCAACGGTGTCCCACGGTGTCCAACGGTGTCCAACGGTGTCCCACGTTGTCCCACGTTGTCCTACGTTGTCCCACGTTGTCCCACGTTGTCCCACGTTGTCCCACGTTGTCCCACGGTGTCCAACGGTGTCCCACCGTGTCCCACGTTGTCCCGCGGTGTCCAACGGTGTCCCACGTTGTCCCACGTTGTCCCACGTTGTCCCACGTTGTCCCACGTTGTCCTACGTTGTCCCACGTTGTCCCACGTTGTCCCACGTTGTCCTACGTTGTCCCACGGTGTCCAACGGTGTCCCACGGTGTCCCACGTTGTCCCACGGTGTCCAACGATGTCCAACGGTGTCCAACGGTGTCCAACGGTGTCCAACGGTGTCCCACGGTGTCCCACGTTGTCCCACGATGTCCAACGATGTCCAACGATGTCCAACGGTGTCCAACGGTGTCCCACGTTGTCCCACGTTGTCCCACGTTGTCCCACGGTGTCCAACGATGTCCAACGGTGTCCCACGTTGTCCAACGGTGTCCCACGTTGTCCCACGTTGTCCCACGTTGTCCCACGTTGTCCCACGTTGTCCTACGTTGTCCCACGTTGTCCCACGTTGTCCCACGTTGTCCCACGTTGTCCCACGTTGTCCCACGGTGTCCAACGGTGTCCCACGGTGTCCCACGGTGTCCCACGGTGTCCAACGGTGTCCAACGGTGTCCAACGGTGTCCCACGGTGTCCCACGTTGTCCCACGTTGTCCCACGTTGTCCCACGTTGTCCCACGTTGTCCCACGTTGTCCCACGTTGTCCCACGTTGTCCCACGTTGTCCCACGTTGTCCCACGTTGTCCCACGTTGTCCCACGTTGTCCCACGTTGTCCCACGTTGTCCCACGGTGTCCAACGGTGTCCCACGGTGTCCCACGTTGTCCCACGGTGTCCAACGATGTCCAACGGTGTCCAACGGTGTCCCACGGTGTCCCACGTTGTCCCACGTTGTCCCACGTTGTCCCACGTTGTCCCACGTTGTCCCACGTTGTCCCACGTTGTCCCACGTTGTCCCACGGTGTCCAACGGTGTCCCACGGTGTCCCACGTTGTCCCACGGTGTCCAACGATGTCCAACGGTGTCCAACGGTGTCCCACGTTGTCCCACGTTGTCCCACGTTGTCCCACGTTGTCCCACGTTGTCCCACGTTGTCCCACGGTGTCCAACGGTGTCCAACGGTGTACAACGGTGTCCAACGATGTCCAACGGTGTCCAACGGTGTCCCACGGTGTCCAACGGTGTCCAACGGTGTCCCACGTTGTCCCACGTTGTCCTACGTTGTCCCACGTTGTCCCACGTTGTCCCACGTTGTCCCACGTTGTCCCACGGTGTCCAACGGTGTCCAACGATGTCCAACGGTGTCCAACGGTGTCCCACGTTGTCCCACGTTGTCCCACGGTGTCCAACGATGTCCAACGGTGTCCCACGTTGTCCCACGTTGTCCCACGTTGTCCCACGTTGTCCCACGTTGTTCCATGGTTTCCCACGTTGTCCCACGTTGTCCCACGGTGTCCAACGATGTCCAACGGTGTCCAACGGTGTCCCACGGTGTCCAACGGTGTCCCACGTTGTCCCACGTTGTCCCACGTTGTCGCACGTTGTCCCACGTTGTCCAACGGTGTCCCACGGTGTCCAACGGTGTCCCACGTTGTCCCACGTTGTCCCACGTTGTCCCACGTTGTCCCACGTTGTCCCACGTTGTCCCACGTTGTCCCACGTTGTCCCACGTTGTCCCACGTTGTCCCACGTTGTCCCACGGTGTCCAGCGGTGTCCAACGGTGTCCAACGGTGTCCAACGATGTCCAACGGTGTCCAACGGTGTCCCACGGTGTCCAGCGGTGTCCAACGGTGTCCCACGGTGTCCAACGGTGTCCCACGTTGTCCCACGTTGTCCCACGTTGTCCCACGTTGTGCCACGGTGTCCAACGGTGTCCAACGATGTCCAACGGTGTCCAACGGTGTCCCACGTTGTCCCACGTTGTCCCACGGTGTCCAACGATGTCGAACGGTGTCCCACGTTGCCCCACGTTGTCCCACGTTGTCCCACGTTGTCCCACGTTGTTCCATGGTTTCCCACGTTGTCCCACGTTGTCCCACGGTGTCCAACGATGTCCAACGGTGTCCAACGGTGTCCCACGGTGTCCAACGGTGTCCCACGTTGTCCCACGTTGTCCCACGTTGTCGCACGTTGTCCCACGTTGTCCAACGGTGTCCCACGGTGTCCAACGGTGTCCCACGTTGTCCCACGTTGTCCCACGTTGTCCCACGTTGTCCCACGTTGTCCCACGTTGTCCCACGTTGTCCCACGTTGTCCCACGTTGTCCCACGTTGTCCCACGTTGTCCCACGTTGTCCCACGTTGTCCCACGGTGTCCAACGGTGTCCAACGGTGTCCAACGGTGTCCAACGATGTCCAACGGTGTCCAACGGTGTCCCACGGTGTCCAACGGTGTCCAACGGTGTCCCACGGTGTCCAACGGTGTCCCACGTTGTCCCACGTTGTCCCACGTTGTCCCACGTTGTCCCACGATGTCCCACGTTGTCCAACGATGTCCAACGGTGTTCAACGATGTCCAACGGTGTCCAACGGTGTCCCACGGTGTCCCACGTTGTCCCACGTTGTCCCACGTTGTCCCACGTTGTCCCACGTTGTCCCACGTTGTCCCACGTTGTCCCACGTTGTCCCACGTTGTCCCACGTTGTCCCACGTTGTCCCACGTTGTCCCACGTTGTCCCACGTTGTCCCACGTTGTCCCACGGTGTCCAGCGGTGTCCAACGGTGTCCAACGGTGTCCAACGATGTCCAACGGTGTCCAACGGTGTCCCACGGTGTCCAGCGGTGTCCAACGGTGTCCCACGGTGTCCAACGGTGTCCCACGTTGTCCCACGTTGTCCCACGTTGTCCCACGTTGTCCCACGATGTCCCACGTTGTCCAACGATGTCCAACGGTGTCCCACGTTGTCCCACGTTGTCCTACGTTGTCCCACGTTGTCCCACGTTGTCCCACGTTGTCCCACGGTGTCCAACGGTGTCCAACGATGTCCAACGGTGTCCAACGGTGTCCCACGTTGTCCCACGTTGTCCCACGGTGTCCAACGATGTCCAACGGTGTCCCACGTTGTCCCACGTTGTCCCACGTTGTCCCACGTTGTCCCACGTTGTTCGATGGTTTCCCACGTTGTCCCACGTTGTCCCACGTTGTCCCACGGTGTCCAACGATGTCCAACGGTGTCCAACGGTGTCCCACGTTGTCCCACGTTGTCCCACGGTGTCCAACGGTGTCCAACGATGTCCAACGGTGTCCCACGATGTCCAACGATGTCCAACGATGTCCAACGGTGTCCCACGATGTCCAACGATGTCCAACGATGTCCAACGGTGTCCAACGGTGTCCCACGTTGTCCCACGTTGTCCCACGTTGTCCCACGGTGTCCAACGATGTCCAACGGTGTCCCACGTTGTCCCACGTTCTCCCACGTTGTCCCACGGTGTCCAACGATGTCCAACGGTGTCCCACGTTGTCCAACGGTGTCCCACGTTGTCCCACGTTGTCCCACGGTGTCCAAGGATGTCCAACGATGTCCAACGGTGTCCCACGTTGTCCCACGTTGTCCCACGTTGTCCCACGTTGTCCCACGTTGTTCGATGGTTTCCCACGTTGTCCCACGTTGTCCCACGTTGTCCCACGTTGTCCCACGTTGTCCCACGTTGTCCCAAGTTGTCCCACGGTGTCCAACGGTGTCCAACGATGTCCAACGGTGTCCAACGGTGTCCCACGATGTCCACCTATGTCCAACGGTGTCCAACGGTGTCCAACGGTGTCCCACGGTGTCCAACGATGTCCAACGGTGTCCAACGATGTCCAACGGTGTCCCACGTTGTCCCACGTTGTCCCACGTTGTCCCACGTTGTCCCACGGTGTCCAACGATGTCCAACGGTGTCCAACGGTGTCCCACGGTGTCCAACGGTGTCCCACGTTGTCCCACGTTGTCCCACGTTGTCCCACGTTGTCCCACGTTGTCCAACGGTGTCCCACGGTGTCCAACGGTGTCCCACGTTGTCCCACGTTGTCCCACGTTGTCCCACGTTGTCCCACGTTGTCCCACGTTGTCCCACGTTGTCCCACGGTGTCCAACGGTGTCCAACGATGTCCAACGGTGTCCAACGGTGTCCCACGATGTCCACCGATGTCCAACGGTGTCCAACGGTGTCCAACGGTGTCCAACGGTGTCCAACGGTGTCCAACGATGTCCAACGATGTCCAACGATGTCCAACGGTGTCCCACGTTGTCCCACGTTGTCCCACGTTGTCCCACGGTGTCCAACGGTGTCCCACGTTGTCCCACGTTGTCCCACGATGTCCACCGATGTCCAACGGTGTCCAACGGTGTCCAACGGTGTCCAACGGTGTCCAACGGTGTCCAACGATGTCCAACGATGTCCAACGATGTCCAACGGTGTCCCACGTTGTCCCACGTTGTCCCACGTTGTCCCACGGTGTCCAACGGTGTCCCACGTTGTCCCACGTTGTCCCACGTTGTCCCACGTTGTCCCACGTTGTCCCACGTTGTCCCACGTTGTCCCACGTTGTCCCACGTTGTCCCACGTTGTCCCACGTTGTCCCACGTTGTCCCACGTTGTCCCACGGTGTCCAACGGTGTCCAACTATGTCCAACGGTGTCCCACGATGTCCAACGATGTCCAACGATGTCCAACGGTGTCCAACGGTGTCCCACGTTGTCCCACGTTGCCCCACGTTGTCCCACGGTGTCCAACGATGCCCAACGGTGTCCCACGTTGTCCCACGTTGTCCCACGTTGTCCCACGTTGTCCCACGTTGTCCCACGTTGTCCCACGTTGTCCCACGTTGTCCCACGTTGTCCCACGTTGTCCCACGTTGTCCCACGTTGTCCCACGTTGTCCCACGTTGTCCCACGTTGTCCCACGTTGTCCCACGTTGTCCCACGGTGTCCAACGGTGTCCCACGTTGTCCCACGTTGTCCCACGTTGTCCCACGTTGTCCCACGTTGTCCAACGGTGTCCCACGGTGTCCAACGGTGTCCCACGTTGTCCCACGTTGTCCCACGTTGTCCCACGGTGTCCAACGATGTCCAACGGTGTCCCACGTTGTCCCACGTTGTCCCACGTTGTCCCACGTTGTCCCACGTTGTTCCATGGTTTCCCACGTTGTCCCACGTTGTCCCACGTTGTCCCACGTTGTCCCACGGTGTCCAACGATGTCCAACGGTGTCCAACGGTGTCCCACGGTGTCCAACGGTGTCCCACGTTGTCCCACGTTGTCCCACGTTGTCCCACGTTGTCCCACGTTGTCCAACGGTGTCCCACGGTGTCCAACGGTGTCCCACGTTGTCCCACGTTGTCCCACGTTGTCCCACGTTGTCCCACGTTGTCCCACGTTGTCCCACGTTGTCCCACGGTGTCCAACGGTGTCCAACGATGTCCAACGGTGTCCAACGGTGTCCAACGGTGTCCCACGGTGTCCAACGATGTCCAACGGTGTCCAACGATGTCCAACGGTGTCCAACGATGTCCAACGATGTCCAACGGTGTCCCACGTTGTCCCACGTTGTCCCACGGTGTCCAACGATGTCCAACGGTGTCCCACGTTGTCCCACGTTGTCCCACGTTGTCCCACGTTGTCCCACGTTGTTCCATGGTTTCCCACGTTGTCCCACGTTGTCCCACGTTGTCCCACGGTGTCCAACGATGTCCAACGGTGTCCAACGGTGTCCCACGGTGTCCAACGGTGTCCCACGTTGTCCCACGTTGTCCCACGTTGTCCCACGTTGTCCCACGTTGTCCAACGAAGTCCCACGGTGTCCAACGGTGTCCCACGTTGTCCCACGTTGTCCCACGTTGTCCCACGTTGTCCCACGTTGTCCCACGTTGTCCCACGTTGTCCCACGTTGTCCCACGTTGTCCCACGTTGTCCCACGGTGTCCAACGGTGTCCAACGATGTCCAACGGTGTCCCACGTTGTCCCACGTTGTCCCACGTTGTCCCACGGTGTCCAACGATGTCCAACGTTGTCCCACGTTGTCCCACGTTGTCCCACGTTGTCCCACGATGTCCCACGTTGTCCCACGTTGTCCCACGTTGTCCCACGTTGTCCCACGTTGTCCCACGTTGTCCCACGTTGTCCCACGTTGTCCCACGTTGTCCCACGATGTCCAACGGTGTCCAACGGTGTCCAACGATGTCCAACGGTGTCCAACGGTGTCCCACGGTGTCCAACGGTGTCCAACGGTGTCCCACGGTGTCCAACGGTGTCCCACGTTGTCCCACGTTGTCCCACGTTGTCCCACGTTGTCCCACGATGTCCCACGTTGTCCAACGATGTCCAACGGTGTCCCACGTTGTCCCACGTTGTCCTACGTTGTCCCACATTGTCCCACGTTGTCCCACGTTGTCCCAC
The DNA here is from genome assembly GCF_910591885.1 of Bombus terrestris. Classification (NCBI taxonomy): domain Eukaryota; kingdom Metazoa; phylum Arthropoda; class Insecta; order Hymenoptera; family Apidae; genus Bombus; species Bombus terrestris. The sequence continues at coordinate 147,972 of NW_025963576.1, read as the reverse complement.
GTTGTCCCACGTTGTCCCACGTTGTCCCACGTTGTCCAACGAAGTCCCACGGTGTCCAACGGTGTCCCACGTTGTCCCACGTTGTCCCACGTTGTCCCACGTTGTCCCACGTTGTCCCACGTTGTCCCACGTTGTCCCACGTTGTCCCACGTTGTCCCACGTTGTCCCACGGTGTCCAACGGTGTCCAACGATGTCCAACGGTGTCCCACGTTGTCCCACGTTGTCCCACGTTGTCCCACGGTGTCCAACGATGTCCAACGTTGTCCCACGTTGTCCCACGTTGTCCCACGTTGTCCCACGATGTCCCACGTTGTCCCACGTTGTCCCACGTTGTCCCACGTTGTCCCACGTTGTCCCACGTTGTCCCACGTTGTCCCACGTTGTCCCACGTTGTCCCACGATGTCCAACGGTGTCCAACGGTGTCCAACGATGTCCAACGGTGTCCAACGGTGTCCCACGGTGTCCAACGGTGTCCAACGGTGTCCCACGGTGTCCAACGGTGTCCCACGTTGTCCCACGTTGTCCCACGTTGTCCCACGTTGTCCCACGATGTCCCACGTTGTCCAACGATGTCCAACGGTGTCCCACGTTGTCCCACGTTGTCCTACATTGTCCCACATTGTCCCACGTTGTCCCACGTTGTCCCACGTTGTCCCACGTTGTCCCACGTTGTCCCACGGTGTCCAACGGTGTCCAACGGTGTCCAACGGTGTCCAACGATGTCCAACGATGTCCAACGGTGTCCAACGGTGTTACGTCGCCTAAACATCTGCATGCCAGCCCTCGCGACCGGACAGCCAGCGGCCTGCGTAACGTCACTCCGACCCTCAATAAACCTAAGGACCCAATATATTCTTTCGCTGTCACTGTATTGTATTAACAGGCGTCTTCAGTCAACCCCTTTGTCCTGAAGAATTTCTTAAGCCAAAAAATATTTTCGAAGCACATCTGGTTTTTAGAGTGGTCCTTGGGTTTATTAGGCGCGCTGAAAAAATACGGAGAAAGCGAACACGCACCCATCGGGAAGAATCGAATGTCTGGCTAATAAATCAATCAGGTTTTTCCACCACAAGGTCTCCTATCAACCACGATGGTAGGAGACCTTCTACCCATCCCTTCAAGCATCAGCGTAGGGCATAACCAATCGACATCGCGGATCGTTACCCTCACTTTTCTTAACGAAAAGTGTGAACAACGAATCCGCGTTCGTCATGCAAAAGGGCACACCCACACTTACCCTCTTCCATCTCAACGCAAGAGCGACCAATCATTCAAACTTCTAACGCCAAACGTCTAACTCAGAACAGAACGCCAAGTCGATCCGCGACATTGCCAAACATTCGCTTATCCTGTTAAGTATCATATCGTGCTACGTCCACCAAGAGACTAACTTCAAGTGTAAGAGCCTTGCTCGATACTGTATACAGTTACATTATCTGCGTGCGATAAAGTTGTTAATTGTTTATATCTTTTCAATCGTGTAGACTAGTTGTTGGAAATATACATTATTATAATTCTGTGACTCTCAGTGTTATACCGCATCAACCACCCCGATTATCCTAACCGAAATACGGGGATCGAACTATTCGTGGTGTCGATTATTCTAATCGTAACGGGAATTTACGACTCTCGTTGACGCGTATTCTAACGACCGCGTCTCCCCGCGATAGTACGAATTTACAAACGGTGTCCCACGTTGTCCCACGTTGTCCCACGGTGTCCAACGATGTCCAACGGTGTCCCACGTTGTCCCACGTTGTCCCACGTTGTCCCACGTTGTCCCACGTTGTCCCACGTTGTTCCATGGTTTCCCACGTTGTCCCACGTTGTCCCACGTTGTCCCACGGTGTCCAACGATGTCCAACGGTGTCCAACGGTGTCCCACGGTGTCCAACGGTGTCCCACGTTGTCCCACGTTGTCCCACGTTGTCCCACGTTGTCCCACGTTGTCCAACGGTGTCCCACGGTGTCCAACGGTGTCCCACGTTGTCCCACGTTGTCCCACGTTGTCCCACGTTGTCCCACGTTGTCCCACGTTGTCCCACGTTGTCCCACGGTGTCCAACGGTGTCCAACGATGTCCAGCGGTGTCCAACGGTGTCCCACGATGTCCACCGATGTCCAACGGTGTCCAACGGTATCCAACGGTGTCCAACGGTGTCCAACGGTGTCCAACGATGTCCAACGATGTCCAACGATGTCCAACGGTGTCCCACGTTGTCCCACGTTGTCCCACGTTGTCCCACGGTGTCCAACGGTGTCCCACGTTGTCCCACGTTGTCCCACGTTGTCCCACGGTGTCCAACGATGTCCAACGGTGTCCAACGGTGTCCCACGGTGTCCAACGGTGTCCCACGTTGTCCCACGTTGTCCCACGTTGTCCCACGTTGTCCCACGTTGTCCCACGTTGTCCAACGATGTCCAACGGTGTCCCACGTTGTCCCACGTTGTCCCACGTTGTCCCACGTTGTCCCACGTTGTCCCACGTTGTCCCACGTTGTTCCATGGTTTCCCACGTTGTCCCACGTTGTCCCACGTTGTCCCACGGTGTCCAACGATGTCCAACGGTGTCCAACGGTGTCCCACGGTGTCCAACGGTGTCCCACGTTGTCCCACGTTGTCCAACGGTGTCCCACGTTGTCCCACGTTGTCCAACGGTGTCCCACGTTGTCCCATGTTGTCCAACGGTGTCCCACGTTGTCCCACGTTGTCCCACGGTGTCCAACGATGTCCAACGGTGTCCAACGGTGTCCAACGGTGTCCAACGGTGTCCCACGTTGTCCCACGTTGTCCCACGGTGTCCAACGGTGTCCAACGATGTCCAACGGTGTCCAACGGTGTCCCACGTTGTCCCACGTTGTCCCACGTTGTCCCACGGTGTCCCACGTTGTCCCACGTTGTCCAACGGTGTCCCACGGTGTCCAACGGTGTCCCACGTTGTCCCACGTTGTCCCACGTTGTCCCACGGTGTCCAACGATGTCCAACGGTGTCCCACGTTGTCCCACGTTGTCCCACGTTGTCCCACGTTGTCCCACGTTGTTCCATGGTTTCCCACGTTGTCCCACGTTGTCCCACGTTGTCCCACGGTGTCCAACGATGTCCAACGGTGTCCAACGGTGTCCCACGGTGTCCAACGGTGTCCCACGTTGTCCCACGTTGTCCCACGTTGTCCCACGTTGTCCCACGTTGTCCAACGGTGTCCCACGGTGTCCAACGGTGTCCCACGATGTCCCACGTTGTCCCACGTTGTCCCACGTTGTCCCACGTTGTCCCACGTTGTCCCACGTTGTCCCACGTTGTCCCACGTTGTCCAACGGTGTCCCACGGTGTCCAACGGTGTCCCACGTTGTCCCACGTTGTCCCACGTTGTCCCACGGTGTCCAACGATGTCCAACGGTGTCCCACGTTGTCCCACGTTGTCCCACGTTGTCCCACGTTGTCCCACGTTGTCCAACGAAGTCCCACGGTGTCCAACGTTGTCCCACGTTGTCCCACGTTGTCCAACGAAGTCCCACGGTGTCCAACGGTGTCCCACGTTGTCCCACGTTGTCCCACGTTGTCCCACGTTGTCCCACGTTGTCCCACGTTGTCCCACGTTGTCCCACGTTGTCCCACGGTGTCCAACGGTGTCCAACGATGTCCAACGGTGTCCAACGGTGTCCCACGATGTCCACCGATGTCCAACGGTGTCCAACAGTGTCCAACGAAGTCCCACGGTGTCCAACGGTGTCCCACGTTGTCCCACGTTGTCCCACGTTGTCCCACGTTGTCCCACGTTGTCCCACGTTGTCCCACGTTGTCCAACGAAGTCCCACGGTGTCCAACGGTGTCCCACGTTGTCCCACGTTGTCCCACGTTGTCCCACGTTGTCCCACGTTGTCCCACGTTGTCCCACGTTGTCCCACGTTGTCCCACGTTGTCCCACGTTGTCCCACGTTGTCCCACGTTGTCCCACGTTGTCCCACGATGTCCAACGGTGTCCAACGGTGTCCAACGATGTCCAACGGTGTCCAACGGTGTCCCACGGTGTCCAACGGTGTCCAACGGTGTCCCACGGTGTCCCACGTTGTCCCACGTTGTCCTACGTTGCCCCACGTTGTCCCACGTTGTCCCACGTTGTCCCACGTTGTCCCACGTTGTCCCACGTTGTCCCACGTTGTCCCACGGTGTCCAACGGTGTCCAACGGTGTCCAACGGTGTCCAACGATGTCCAACGATGTTCAACGGTGTCCAACGGTGTCCCACGTTGTCCCACGTTGTCCCACGGCGTCCAACGATGTCCAACGGTGTCCCACGTTGTCCCACGTTGTCCCACGTTGTCCCACGTTGTCCCACGTTGTCCCACGGTGTCCAACGGTGTCCAACGATGTCCAACGGTGTCCAACGGTGTCCCACGATGTCCACCGATGTCCAACGGTGTCCCACGGTGTCCAACGGTGTCCAACGGTGTCCAACGATGTCCAACGATGTCCAACGATGTCCAACGGTGTCCCACGTTGTCCCACGTTGTCCCACGTTGTCCCACGGTATCCAACGGTGTCCCACGTTGTCCCACGTTGTCCCACGTTGTCCCACGGTGTCCAACGGTGTCCCACGTTGTCCCACGTTGTCCCACGTTGTCCCACGTTGTCCCACGATGTCCCACGTTGTCCAACGATGTCCAACGGTGTCCCACGTTGTCCCACGTTGTCCTACGTTGTCCCACGTTGTCCCACGTTGTCCCACGTTGTCCCACGTTGTCCCACGGTGTCCAACGGTGTCCAACGGTGTCCAACGGTGTCCAACGATGTCCAACGATGTCCAACGATGTCCCACGGTGTCCCACGTTGTCCCACGTTGTCCCACGTTGTCCCACGGTATCCAACGGTGTCCCACGTTGTCCCACGTTGTCCCACGTTGTCCCACGGTGTCCAACGGTGTCCCACGTTGTCCCACGTTGTCCCACGTTGTCCCACGTTGTCCCACGATGTCCCACGTTGTCCAACGATGTCCAACGGTGTCCCACGTTGTCCCACGTTGTCCTACGTTGTCCCACGTTGTCCCACGTTGTCCCACGTTGTCCCACGTTGTCCCACGGTGTCCAACGGTGTCCCACGTTGTCCCACGTTGTCCCACGTTGTCCCACGGTGTCCAACGGTGTCCCACGTTGTCCCACGTTGTCCCACGGTGTCCAACGGTGTCCCACGTAGTCCCACGTTGTCCTACGTTGTCCCACGTTGTCCCACGTTGTCCCACGTTGTCCCACGTTGTCCCACGTTGTCCCACGGTGTCCAACGGTGTCCCACGTTGTCCCACGTTGTCCCACGGTGTCCAACGGTGTCCAACGGTGTCCAACGGTGTCCAACGGTGTCCAACGATGTCCAACGGTGTCCAACGGTGTCCCACGGTGTCCAACGGTGTCCAACGTTGTCCCACGGTGTCCAACGGTGTCCCACGTTGTCCCACGTTGTCCCACGTTGTCCCACGTTGTCCCACGATGTCCCACGTTGTCCAACGATGTCCAACGGTGTCCCACGTTGTCCCACGTTGTCCTACGTTGTCCCACGTTGTCCCACGTTGTCCCACGTTGTCCCACGTTGTCCCACGGTGTCCAACGGTGTCCAACGATGTCCAACGGTGTCCAACGGTGTCCCACGTTGTCCCACGTTGTCCCACGGTGTCCAACGATGTCCAACGGTGTCCCACGTTGTCCCACGTTGTCCCACGTTGTCCCACGTTGTCCCACGTTGTTCCATGGTTTCCCACGTTGTCCCACGTTGTCCCACGGTGTCCAACGATGTCCAACGGTGTCCAACGGTGTCCCACGGTGTCCAACGGTGTCCCACGTTGTCCCACGTTGTCCCACGTTGTCCCACGTTGTCCCACGTTGTCCCACGTTGTCCCACGTTGTCCCACGTTGTCCAACGGTGTCCCACGGTGTCCAACGGTGTCCCACGGTGTCCAACGGTGTCCCACGTTGTCCCACGTTGTCCCACGTTGTCCCACGTTGTCCCACGTTGTCCCACGTTGTCCCACGTTGTCCCACGTTGTCCCACGTTGTCCCACGGTGTCCAACGGTGTCCAACGGTGTCCAACGGTGTCCAACGGTGTCCAACGGTGTCCAACGGTGTCCCACGGTGTCCAACGGTGTCCAACGGTGTCCCACGGTGTCCAACGGTGTCCCACGTTGTCCCACGTTGTCCCACGTTGTCCCACGTTGTCCCACGATGTCCCACGTTGTCCAACGATGTCCAACGGTGTCCCACGTTGTCCCACGTTGTCCCACGTTGTCCCACGTTGTCCCACGTTGTCCCACGTTGTTCCATGGTTTCCCACGTTGTCCCACGATGTCCACCGATGTCCAACGGTGTCCAACGGTGTCCAACGGTGTCCCACGGTGTCCAACGATGTCCAACGGTGTCCAACGATGTCCAACGGTGTCCCACGTTGTCCCACGTTGTCCCACGGTGTCCCACGGTGTCCAACGATGTCCAACGGTGTCCAACGATGTCCAACGGTGTCCCACGTTGTCCCACGTTGTCCCACGTTGTCCCACGGTGTCCAACGATGTCCAACGGTGTCCAACGATGTCCAACGGTGTCCCACGATGTCCAACGATGTCCAACGATGTCCAACGGTGTCCAACGGTGTCCCACGTTGTCCCACGTTGTCCCACGTTGTCCCACGGTGTCCAACGATGTCCAACGGTGTCCCACGTTGTCCAACGGTGTCCCACGTTGTCCCACGTTGTCCCACGTTGTCCCACGTTGTTCCATGGTTTCCCACGTTGTCCCACGTTGTCCCACGTTGTCCCACGGTGTCCAACGATGTCCAACGGTGTCCAACGGTGTCCCACGGTGTCCAACGGTGTCCCACGTTGTCCCACGTTGTCCCACGTTGTCCCACGTTGTCTCACGTTGTCCAACGGTGTCCCACGGTGTCCAACGGTGTCCCACGTTGTCCCACGTTGTCCCACGTTGTCCCACGTTGTCCCACGTTGTCCCACGGTGTCCAACGGTGTCCAACGATGTCCAGCGGTGTCCAACGGTGTCCCACGATGTCCACCGATGTCCAACGGTGTCCAACGGTATCCAACGGTGTCCAACGGTGTCCAACGGTGTCCAACGATGTCCAACGATGTCCAACGATGTCCAACGGTGTCCCACGTTGTCCCACGTTGTCCCACGTTGTCCCACGGTGTCCAACGGTGTCCCACGTTGTCCCACGTTGTCCCACGTTGTCCCACGGTGTCCAACGATGTCCAACGGTGTCCAACGGTGTCCCACGGTGTCCAACGTTGTCCCACGTTGTCCCACGTTGTCCCACGTTGTCCCACGTTGTCCCACGTTGTCCCACGTTGTCCAACGATGTCCAACGGTGTCCCACGTTGTCCCACGTTGTCCCACGTTGTCCCACGTTGTCCCACGTTGTCCCACGTTGTCCCACGTTGTTCCATGGTTTCCCACGTTGTCCCACGTTGTCCCACGTTGTCCCACGGTGTCCAACGATGTCCAACGGTGTCCAACGGTGTCCCACGGTGTCCAACGGTGTCCCACGTTGTCCCACGTTGTCCAACGGTGTCCCACGTTGTCCCACGTTGTCCAACGGTGTCCCACGTTGTCCCACGTTGTCCCACGGTGTCCAACGATGTCCAACGGTGTCCAACGGTGTCCAACGGTGTCCAACGGTGTCCCACGTTGTCCCACGTTGTCCCACGGTGTCCAACGGTGTCCAACGATGTCCAACGGTGTCCAACGGTGTCCCACGTTGTCCCACGTTGTCCCACGGTGTCCAACGATGTCCAACGGTGTCCAACGGTGTCCCACGGTGTCCAACGTTGTCCCACGTTGTCCCACGTTGTCCCACGTTGTCCCACGTTGTCCCACGTTGTCCAACGGTGTCCCACGGTGTCCAACGGTGTCCCACGATGTCCCACGTTGTCCCACGTTGTCCCACGTTGTCCCACGTTGTCCCACGTTGTCCCACGTTGTCCCACGTTGTCCCACGTTGTCCAACGGTGTCCCACGGTGTCCAACGGTGTCCCACGTTGTCCCACGTTGTCCCACGTTGTCCCACGGTGTCCAACGATGTCCAACGGTGTCCCACGTTGTCCCACGTTGTCCCACGTTGTCCCACGTTGTCCAACGAAGTCCCACGGTGTCCAACGGTGTCCCACGTTGTCCCACGTTGTCCCACGTTGTCCAACGAAGTCCCACGGTGTCCAACGGTGTCCCACGTTGTCCCACGTTGTCCCACGTTGTCCCACGTTGTCCCACGTTGTCCCACGTTGTCCCACGTTGTCCCACGTTGTCCCACGGTGTCCAACGGTGTCCAACGATGTCCAACGGTGTCCAACGGTGTCCCACGATGTCCACCGATGTCCAACGGTGTCCAACAGTGTCCAACGAAGTCCCACGGTGTCCAACGGTGTCCCACGTTGTCCCACGTTGTCCCACGTTGTCCCACGTTGTCCCACGTTGTCCCACGTTGTCCCACGTTGTCCAACGAAGTCCCACGGTGTCCAACGGTGTCCCACGTTGTCCCACGTTGTCCCACGTTGTCCCACGTTGTCCCACGTTGTCCCACGTTGTCCCACGTTGTCCCACGTTGTCCCACGTTGTCCCACGTTGTCCCACGTTGTCCCACGTTGTCCCACGTTGTCCCACGATGTCCAACGGTGTCCAACGGTGTCCCACGATGTCCAACGGTGTCCAACGGTGTCCCACGGTGTCCAACGGTGTCCAACGGTGTCCCACGGTGTCCCACGTTGTCCCACGTTGTCCTACGTTGCCCCACGTTGTCCCACGTTGTCCCACGTTGTCCCACGTTGTCCCACGTTGTCCCACGTTGTCCCACGTTGTCCCACGGTGTCCAACGGTGTCCAACGGTGTCCAACGGTGTCCAACGATGTCCAACGATGTTCAACGGTGTCCAACGGTGTCCCACGTTGTCCCACGTTGTCCCACGGCGTCCAACGATGTCCAACGGTGTCCCACGTTTTCCCACGTTGTCCCACGTTGTCCCACGTTGTCCCACGTTGTCCCACGGTGTCCAACGGTGTCCAACGATGTCCAACGGTGTCCAACGGTGTCCCACGATGTCCACCGATGTCCAACGGTGTCCCACGGTGTCCAACGGTGTCCAACGGTGTCCAACGATGTCCAACGATGTCCAACGATGTCCAACGGTGTCCCACGTTGTCCCACGTTGTCCCACGTTGTCCCACGGTATCCAGCGGTGTCCCACGTTGTCCCACGTTGTCCCACGTTGTCCCACGGTGTCCAACGGTGTCCCACGTTGTCCCACGTTGTCCCACGTTGTCCCACGTTGTCCCACGATGTCCCACGTTGTCCAACGATGTCCAACGGTGTCCCACGTTGTCCCACGTTGTCCTACGTTGTCCCACGTTGTCCCACGTTGTCCCACGTTGTCCCACGTTGTCCCACGGTGTCCAACGGTGTCCAACGGTGTCCAACGGTGTCCAACGATGTCCAACGATGTCCAACGATGTCCAACGGTGTCCCACGTTGTCCCACGTTGTCCCACGTTGTCCCACGGTATCCAACGGTGTCCCACGTTGTCCCACGTTGTCCCACGTTGTCCCACGTTGTCCAACGATGTCCAACGGTGTCCCACGTTGTCCCACGTTGTCCTACGTTGTCCCACGTTGTCCCACGTTGTCCCACGTTGTCCCACGTTGTCCCACGGTGTCCAACGGTGTCCCACGTTGTCCCACGTTGTCCCACGGTGTCCAACGATGTCCAACGGTGTCCCACGTTGTCCCACGTTGTCCTACGTTGTCCCACGTTGTCCCACGTTGTCCCACGTTGTCCCACGTTGTCCCACGGTGTCCAACGGTGTCCCACGTTGTCCCACGTTGTCCCACGGTGTCCAACGGTGTCCAACGATGTCCAACGGTGTCCAACGGTGTCCCACGATGTCCACCGATGTCCAACGGTGTCCCACGGTGTCCAACGGTGTCCAACGGTGTCCAACGATGTCCAACGATGTCCAACGATGTCCAACGGTGTCCCACGTTGTCCCACGTTGTCCCACGTTGTCCCACGGTATCCAACGGTGTCCCACGTTGTCCCACGTTGTCCCACGTTGTCCCACGGTGTCCAACGGTGTCCCACGTTGTCCCACGTTGTCCCACGTTGTCCCACGTTGTCCCACGATGTCCCACGTTGTCCAACGATGTCCAACGGTGTCCCACGTTGTCCCACGTTGTCCTACGTTGTCCCACGTTGTCCCACGTTGTCCCACGTTGTCCCACGTTGTCCCACGGTGTCCAACGGTGTCCAACGGTGTCCAACGGTGTCCAACGATGTCCAACGATGTCCAACGATGTCCAACGGTGTCCCACGTTGTCCCACGTTGTCCCACGTTGTCCCACGGTATCCAACGGTGTCCCACGGTGTCCAACGGTGTCCAACGGTGTCCAACGGTGTCCAACGATGTCCAACGATGTCCAACGATGTCCAACGGTGTCCCACGTTGTCCCACGTTGTCCCACGTTGTCCCACGGTATCCAACGGTGTCCCACGTTGTCCCACGTTGTCCCACGTTGTCCCACGTTGTCCAACGATGTCCAACGGTGTCCCACGTTGTCCCACGTTGTCCTACGTTGTCCCACGTTGTCCCACGTTGTCCCACGTTGTCCCACGTTGTCCCACGGTGTCCAACGGTGTCCCACGTTGTCCCACGTTGTCCCACGGTGTCCAACGATGTCCAACGGTGTCCCACGTTGTCCCACGTTGTCCTACGTTGTCCCACGTTGTCCCACGTTGTCCCACGTTGTCCCACGTTGTCCCACGGTGTCCAACGGTGTCCCACGTTGTCCCACGTTGTCCCACGGTGTCCAACGATGTCCAACGGTGTCCCACGTTGTCCCACGTTGTCCTACGTTGTCCCACGTTGTCCCACGTTGTCCCACGTTGTCCCACGTTGTCCCACGGTGTCCAACGGTGTCCCACGTTGTCCCACGTTGTCCCACGGTGTCCAACGGTGTCCCACGTTGTCCCACGTTGTCCCACGTTGTCCCACGTTGTCCCACGGTGTCCAACGATGTCCAACGGTGTCCAACGGTGTCCCACGTTGTCCCACGATGTCCCACGTTGTCCAACGATGTCCAACGGTGTCCCACGTAGTCCCACGTTGTCCTACGTTGTCCCACGTTGTCCCACGTTGTCCCACGTTGTCCCACGTTGTCCCACGGTGTCCAACGGTGTCCAACGATGTCCAACGGTGTCCAACGGTGTCCCACGTTGTCCCACGTTGTCCCACGGTGTCCAACGATGTCCAACGGTGTCCCACGTTGTCCCACGTTGTCCCACGTTGTCCCACGTTGTCCCACGTTGTTCCATGGTTTCCCACGTTGTCCCACGTTGTCCCACGGTGTCCAACGATGTCCAACGGTGTCCAACGGTGTCCCACGGTGTCCAACGGTGTCCCACGTTGTCCCACGTTGTCCCACGTTGTCCCACGTTGTCCCACGTTGTCCCACGTTGTCCCACGTTGTCCCACGTTGTCCAACGGTGTCCCACGGTGTCCAACGGTGTCCCACGGTGTCCAACGGTGTCCCACGTTGTCCCACGTTGTCCCACGTTGTCCCACGTTGTCCCACGTTGTCCCACGTTGTCCCACGTTGTCCCACGTTGTCCCACGTTGTCCCACGTTGTCCCACGGTGTCCAACGGTGTCCAACGGTGTCCAACGGTGTCCAACGATGTCCAACGGTGTCCAACGGTGTCCCACGGTGTCCAACGGTGTCCAACGGTGTCCCACGGTGTCCAACGGTGTCCCACGTTGTCCCACGTTGTCCCACGTTGTCCCACGTTGTCCCACGATGTCCCACGTTGTCCAACGATGTCCAACGGTGTCCCACGTTGTCCCACGTTGTCCCACGTTGTCCCACGTTGTCCCACGTTGTCCCACGTTGTTCCATGGTTTCCCACGTTGTCCCACGATGTCCACCGATGTCCAACGGTGTCCAACGGTGTCCAACGGTGTCCCACGGTGTCCAACGATGTCCAACGGTGTCCAACGATGTCCAACGGTGTCCCACGTTGTCCCACGTTGTCCCACGTTGTCCCACGGTGTCCAACGATGTCCAACGGTGTCCAACGATGTCCAACGGTGTCCCACGTTGTCCCACGTTGTCCCACGTTGTCCCACGGTGTCCAACGATGTCCAACGGTGTCCAACGATGTCCAACGGTGTCCCACGATGTCCAACGATGTCCAACGATGTCCAACGGTGTCCAACGGTGTCCCACGTTGTCCCACGTTGTCCCACGGTGTCCAACGGTGTCCAACGGTGTCCAACGGTGTCCAACGATGTCCAACGATGTTCAACGGTGTCCAACGGTGTCCCACGTTGTCCCACGTTGTCCCACGGCGTCCAACGATGTCCAACGGTGTCCCACGTTTTCCCACGTTGTCCCACGTTGTCCCACGTTGTCCCACGTTGTCCCACGGTGTCCAACGGTGTCCAACGATGTCCAACGGTGTCCAACGGTGTCCCACGATGTCCACCGATGTCCAACGGTGTCCCACGGTGTCCAACGGTGTCCAACGGTGTCCAACGATGTCCAACGATGTCCAACGATGTCCAACGGTGTCCCACGTTGTCCCACGTTGTCCCACGTTGTCCCACGGTATCCAACGGTGTCCCACGTTGTCCCACGTTGTCCCACGTTGTCCCACGGTGTCCAACGGTGTCCCACGTTGTCCCACGTTGTCCCACGTTGTCCCACGTTGTCCCACGATGTCCCACGTTGTCCAACGATGTCCAACGGTGTCCCACGTTGTCCCACGTTGTCCTACGTTGTCCCACGTTGTCCCACGTTGTCCCACGTTGTCCCACGTTGTCCCACGGTGTCCAACGGTGTCCAACGGTGTCCAACGGTGTCCAACGATGTCCAACGATGTCCAACGATGTCCAACGGTGTCCCACGTTGTCCCACGTTGTCCCACGTTGTCCCACGGTATCCAACGGTGTCCCACGTTGTCCCACGTTGTCCCACGTTGTCCCACGTTGTCCAACGATGTCCAACGGTGTCCCACGTTGTCCCACGTTGTCCTACGTTGTCCCACGTTGTCCCACGTTGTCCCACGTTGTCCCACGTTGTCCCACGGTGTCCAACGGTGTCCCACGTTGTCCCACGTTGTCCCACGGTGTCCAACGTTGTCCAACGGTGTCCCACGTTGTCCCACGTTGTCCCACGTTGTCCCACGTTGTCCCACGTTGTCCCACGTTGTCCCACGTTGTCCCACGGTGTCCAACGGTGTCCCACGTTGTCCCACGTTGTCCCACGGTGTCCAACGGTGTCCAACGATGTCCAACGGTGTCCAACGGTGTCCCACGATGTCCACCGATGTCCAACGGTGTCCCACGGTGTCCAACGGTGTCCAACGGTGTCCAACGATGTCCAACGATGTCCAACGATGTCCAACGGTGTCCCACGTTGTCCCACGTTGTCCCACGTTGTCCCACGGTATCCAACGGTGTCCCACGTTGTCCCACGTTGTCCCACGTTGTCCCACGGTGTCCAACGGTGTCCCACGTTGTCCCACGTTGTCCCACGTTGTCCCACGTTGTCCCACGATGTCCCACGTTGTCCAACGATGTCCAACGGTGTCCCACGTTGTCCCACGTTGTCCTACGTTGTCCCACGTTGTCCCACGTTGTCCCACGTTGTCCCACGTTGTCCCACGGTGTCCAACGGTGTCCAACGGTGTCCAACGGTGTCCAACGATGTCCAACGATGTCCAACGATGTCCAACGGTGTCCCACGTTGTCCCACGTTGTCCCACGTTGTCCCACGGTATCCAACGGTGTCCCACGGTGTCCAACGGTGTCCAACGGTGTCCAACGGTGTCCAACGATGTCCAACGATGTCCAACGATGTCCAACGGTGTCCCACGTTGTCCCACGTTGTCCCACGTTGTCCCACGGTATCCAACGGTGTCCCACGTTGTCCCACGTTGTCCCACGTTGTCCCACGTTGTCCAACGATGTCCAACGGTGTCCCACGTTGTCCCACGTTGTCCTACGTTGTCCCACGTTGTCCCACGTTGTCCCACGTTGTCCCACGTTGTCCCACGGTGTCCAACGGTGTCCCACGTTGTCCCACGTTGTCCCACGGTGTCCAACGATGTCCAACGGTGTCCCACGTTGTCCCACGTTGTCCTACGTTGTCCCACGTTGTCCCACGTTGTCCCACGTTGTCCCACGGTGTCCCACGGTGTCCAACGGTGTCCCACGTTGTCCCACGTTGTCCCACGGTGTCCAACGGTGTCCCACGTTGTCCCACGTTGTCCCACGTTGTCCCACGTTGTCCCACGATGTCCCACGTTGTCCAACGATGTCCAACGGTGTCCCACGTTGTCCCACGTTGTCCTACGTTGTCCCACGTTGTCCCACGTTGTCCCACGTTGTCCCACGTTGTCCCACGGTGTCCAACGGTGTCCCACGTTGTCCCACGTTGTCCCACGGTGTCCAACGATGTCCAACGGTGTCCAACGGTGTCCCACGTTGTCCCACGATGTCCCACGTTGTCCAACGATGTCCAACGGTGTCCCACGTAGTCCCACGTTGTCCTACGTTGTCCCACGTTGTCCCACGTTGTCCCACGTTGTCCCACGTTGTCCCACGGTGTCCAACGGTGTCCAACGATGTCCAACGGTGTCCAACGGTGTCCCACGTTGTCCCACGTTGTCCCACGGTGTCCAACGATGTCCAACGGTGTCCCACGTTGTCCCACGTTGTCCCACGTTGTCCCACGTTGTCCCACGTTGTTCCATGGTTTCCCACGTTGTCCCACGTTGTCCCACGGTGTCCAACGATGTCCAACGGTGTCCAACGGTGTCCCACGGTGTCCAACGGTGTCCCACGTTGTCCCACGTTGTCCCACGTTGTCCCACGTTGTCCCACGTTGTCCCACGTTGTCCCACGTTGTCCCACGTTGTCCAACGGTGTCCCACGGTGTTCAACGGTGTCCCACGGTGTCCAACGGTGTCCCACGTTGTCCCACGTTGTCCCACGTTGTCCCACGTTGTCCCACGTTGTCCCACGTTGTCCCACGTTGTCCCACGTTGTCCCACGTTGTCCCACGTTGTCCCACGGTGTCCAACGGTGTCCAACGGTGTCCAACGGTGTCCAACGATGTCCAACGGTGTCCAACGGTGTCCCACGGTGTCCAACGGTGTCCAACGGTGTCCCACGGTGTCCAACGGTGTCCCACGTTGTCCCACGTTGTCCCACGTTGTCCCACGTTGTCCCACGATGTCCCACGTTGTCCAACGATGTCCAACGGTGTCCCACGTTGTCCCACGTTGTCCCACGTTGTCCCACGTTGTCCCACGTTGTCCCACGTTGTTCCATGGTTTCCCACGTTGTCCCACGATGTCCACCGATGTCCAACGGTGTCCAACGGTGTCCAACGGTGTCCCACGGTGTCCAACGATGTCCAACGGTGTCCAACGATGTCCAACGGTGTCCCACGTTGTCCCACGTTGTCCCACGTTGTCCCACGGTGTCCAACGATGTCCAACGGTGTCCAACGATGTCCAACGGTGTCCAACGATGTCCAACGGTGTCCCACGTTGTCCCACGTTGTCCCACGTTGTCCCACGGTGTCCAACGATGTCCAACGGTGTCCCACGATGTCCAACGATGTCCAACGATGTCCAACGGTGTCCAACGGTGTCCCACGTTGTCCCACGTTGTCCCACGTTGTCCCACGGTGTCCAACGATGTCCAACGGTGTCCCACGTTGTCCAACGGTGTCCCACGTTGTCCCACGTTGTCCCACGTTGTCCCACGTTGTTCCATGGTTTCCCACGTTGTCCCACGTTGTCCCACGTTGTCCCACGGTGTCCAACGATGTCCAACGGTGTCCAACGGTGTCCCACGGTGTCCAACGGTGTCCCACGTTGTCCCACGTTGTCCCACGTTGTCCCACGTTGTCCCACGTTGTCCAACGGTGTCCCACGGTGTCCAACGGTGTCCCACGTTGTCCCACGTTGTCCCACGTTGTCCCACGTTGTCCCACGTTGTCCCACGTTGTCCCACGTTGTCCCACGGTGTCCAACGGTGTCCAACGATGTCCAGCGGTGTCCAACGGTGTCCCACGATGTCCACCGATGTCCAACGGTGTCCAACGGTATCCAACGGTGTCCAACGGTGTCCAACGGTGTCCAACGATGTCCAACGATGTCCAACGATGTCCAACGGTGTCCCACGTTGTCCCACGTTGTCCCACGTTGTCCCACGGTGTCCAACGGTGTCCCACGTTGTCCCACGTTGTCCCACGTTGTCCCACGGTGTCCAACGATGTCCAACGGTGTCCAACGGTGTCCCACGGTGTCCAACGGTGTCCCACGTTGTCCCACGTTGTCCCACGTTGTCCCACGTTGTCCCACGTTGTCCCACGTTGTCCAACGATGTCCAACGGTGTCCCACGTTGTCCCACGTTGTCCCACGTTGTCCCACGTTGTCCCACGTTGTCCCACGTTGTCCCACGTTGTTCCATGGTTTCCCACGTTGTCCCACGTTGTCCCACGTTGTCCCACGGTGTCCAACGATGTCCAACGGTGTCCAACGGTGTCCCACGGTGTCCAACGGTGTCCCACGTTGTCCCACGTTGTCCAACGGTGTCCCACGTTGTCCCACGTTGTCCAACGGTGTCCCACGTTGTCCCACGTTGTCCCACGGTGTCCAACGATGTCCAACGGTGTCCAACGGTGTCCAACGGTGTCCAACGGTGTCCCACGTTGTCCCACGTTGTCCCACGGTGTCCAACGGTGTCCAACGATGTCCAACGGTGTCCAACGGTGTCCCACGTTGTCCCACGTTGTCCCACGGTGTCCAACGATGTCCAACGGTGTCCAACGGTGTCCCACGGTGTCCAACGGTGTCCCACGTTGTCCCACGTTGTCCCACGTTGTCCCACGTTGTCCCACGTTGTCCCACGGTGTCCCACGGTGTCCAACGGTGTCCCACGATGTCCCACGTTGTCCCACGTTGTCCCACGTTGTCCCACGTTGTCCCACGTTGTCCCACGTTGTCCCACGTTGTCCAACGGTGTCCCACGGTGTCCAACGGTGTCCCACGTTGTCCCACGTTGTCCCACGTTGTCCCACGGTGTCCAACGATGTCCAACGGTGTCCCACGTTGTCCCACGTTGTCCCACGTTGTCCCACGTTGTCCCACGTTGTCCAACGAAGTCCCACGGTGTCCAACGGTGTCCCACGTTGTCCCACGTTGTCCCACGTTGTCCAACGAAGTCCCACGGTGTCCAACGGTGTCCCACGTTGTCCCACGTTGTCCCACGTTGTCCCACGTTGTCCCACGTTGTCCCACGTTGTCCCACGTTGTCCCACGTTGTCCCACGGTGTCCAACGGTGTCCAACGATGTCCAACGGTGTCCAACGGTGTCCCACGATGTCCACCGATGTCCAACGGTGTCCAACAGTGTCCAACGAAGTCCCACGGTGTCCAACGGTGTCCCACGTTGTCCCACGTTGTCCCACGTTGTCCCACGTTGTCCCACGTTGTCCCACGTTGTCCCACGGTGTCCAACGGTGTCCAACGATGTCCAACGGTGTCCAACGGTGTCCCACGATGTCCACCGATGTCCAACGGTGTCCAACAGTGTCCAACGAAGTCCCACGGTGTCCAACGGTGTCCCACGTTGTCCCACGTTGTCCTACGTTGCCCCACGTTGTCCCACGTTGTCCCACGTTGTCCCACGTTGTCCCACGTTGTCCCACGTTGTCCCACGTTGTCCCACGGTGTCCAACGGTGTCCAACGGTGTCCAACGGTGTCCAACGATGTCCAACGATGTTCAACGGTGTCCAACGGTGTCCCACGTTGTCCCACGTTGTCCCACGGCGTCCAACGATGTCCAACGGTGTCCCACGTTTTCCCACGTTGTCCCACGTTGTCCCACGTTGTCCCACGTTGTCCCACGGTGTCCAACGGTGTCCAACGATGTCCAACGGTGTCCAACGGTGTCCCACGATGTCCACCGATGTCCAACGGTGTCCCACGGTGTCCAACGGTGTCCAACGGTGTCCAACGATGTCCAACGATGTCCAACGATGTCCAACGGTGTCCCACGTTGTCCCACGTTGTCCCACGTTGTCCCACGTTGTCCCACGGTGTCCAACGATGTCCAACGGTGTCCCACGTTGTCCAACGGTGTCCCACGTTGTCCCACGTTGTCCCACGTTGTCCCACGTTGTTCCATGGTTTCCCACGTTGTCCCACGTTGTCCCACGTTGTCCCACGGTGTCCAACGATGTCCAACGGTGTCCAACGGTGTCCCACGGTGTCCAACGGTGTCCCACGTTGTCCCACGTTGTCCCACGTTGTCCCACGTTGTCCCACGTTGTCCAACGGTGTCCCACGGTGTCCAACGGTGTCCCACGTTGTCCCACGTTGTCCCACGTTGTCCCACGTTGTCCCACGTTGTCCCACGTTGTCCCACGTTGTCCCACGGTGTCCAACGGTGTCCAACGATGTCCAGCGGTGTCCAACGGTGTCCCACGATGTCCACCGATGTCCAACGGTGTCCAACGGTATCCAACGGTGTCCAACGGTGTCCAACGGTGTCCAACGATGTCCAACGATGTCCAACGATGTCCAACGGTGTCCCACGTTGTCCCACGTTGTCCCACGTTGTCCCACGGTGTCCAACGGTGTCCCACGTTGTCCCACGTTGTCCCACGTTGTCCCACGGTGTCCAACGATGTCCAACGGTGTCCAACGGTGTCCCACGGTGTCCAACGGTGTCCCACGTTGTCCCACGTTGTCCCACGTTGTCCCACGTTGTCCCACGTTGTCCCACGTTGTCCAACGATGTCCAACGGTGTCCCACGTTGTCCCACGTTGTCCCACGTTGTCCCACGTTGTCCCACGTTGTCCCACGTTGTCCCACGTTGTTCCATGGTTTCCCACGTTGTCCCACGTTGTCCCACGTTGTCCCACGGTGTCCAACGATGTCCAACGGTGTCCAACGGTGTCCCACGGTGTCCAACGGTGTCCCACGTTGTCCCACGTTGTCCAACGGTGTCCCACGTTGTCCCACGTTGTCCAACGGTGTCCCACGTTGTCCCACGTTGTCCCACGGTGTCCAACGATGTCCAACGGTGTCCAACGGTGTCCAACGGTGTCCAACGGTGTCACACGTTGTCCCACGTTGTCCCACGGTGTCCAACGGTGTCCAACGATGTCCAACGGTGTCCAACGGTGTCCCACGTTGTCCCACGTTGTCCCACGGTGTCCAACGATGTCCAACGGTGTCCAACGGTGTCCCACGGTGTCCAACGGTGTCCCACGTTGTCCCACGTTGTCCCACGTTGTCCCACGTTGTCCCACGTTGTCCAACGGTGTCCCACGGTGTCCAACGGTGTCCCACGATGTCCCACGTTGTCCCACGTTGTCCCACGTTGTCCCACGTTGTCCCACGTTGTCCCACGTTGTCCCACGTTGTCCAACGGTGTCCCACGGTGTCCAACGGTGTCCCACGTTGTCCCACGTTGTCCCACGTTGTCCCACGGTGTCCAACGATGTCCAACGGTGTCCCACGTTGTCCCACGTTGTCCCACGTTGTCCCACGTTGTCCCACGTTGTCCAACGAAGTCCCACGGTGTCCAACGGTGTCCCACGTTGTCCCACGTTGTCCCACGTTGTCCAACGAAGTCCCACGGTGTCCAACGGTGTCCCACGTTGTCCCACGTTGTCCCACGTTGTCCCACGTTGTCCCACGTTGTCCCACGTTGTCCCACGTTGTCCCACGTTGTCCCACGGTGTCCAACGGTGTCCAACGATGTCCAACGGTGTCCAACGGTGTCCCACGATGTCCACCGATGTCCAACGGTGTCCAACAGTGTCCAACGAAGTCCCACGGTGTCCAACGGTGTCCCACGTTGTCCCACGTTGTCCCACGTTGTCCCACGTTGTCCCACGTTGTCCCACGTTGTCCAACGAAGTCCCACGGTGTCCAACGATGTCCAACGGTGTCCAACGGTGTCCCACGGTGTCCAACGGTGTCCAACGGTGTCCCACGGTGTCCAACGGTGTCCCACGTTGTCCCACGTTGTCCCACGTTGTCCCACGTTGTCCCACGTTGTCCCACGTTGTCCCACGGTGTCCAACGGTGTCCAACGATGTCCAACGGTGTCCAACGGTGTCCCACGATGTCCACCGATGTCCAACGGTGTCCAACAGTGTCCAACGGTGTCCCACGATGTCCACCGATGTCCAACGGTGTCCAACAGTGTCCAACGAAGTCCCACGGTGTCCAACGGTGTCCCACGTTGTCCCACGATGTCCAACGGTGTCCAACGGTGTCCAACGATGTCCAACGGTGTCCAACGGTGTCCCACGGTGTCCAACGGTGTCCAACGGTGTCCCACGGTGTCCCACGTTGTCCCACGTTGTCCTACGTTGCCCCACGTTGTCCCACGTTGTCCCACGTTGTCCCACGTTGTCCCACGTTGTCCCACGTTGTCCCACGTTGTCCCACGGTGTCCAACGGTGTCCAACGGTGTCCAACGGTGTCCAAAGATGTCCAACGATGTTCAACGGTGTCCAACGGTGTCCCACGTTGTCCCACGTTGTCCCACGGCGTCCAACGATGTCCAACGGTGTCCCACGTTTTCCCACGTTGTCCCACGTTGTCCCACGTTGTCCCACGTTGTCCTACGGTGTCCAACGGTGTCCAACGATGTCCAACGGTGTCCAACGGTGTCCCACGATGTCCACCGATGTCCAACGGTGTCCCACGGTGTCCAACGGTGTCCAACGGTGTCCAACGATGTCCAACGATGTCCAACGATGTCCAACGGTGTCCCACGTTGTCCCACGTTGTCCCACGTTGTCCCACGATATCCAACGGTGTCCCACGTTGTCCCACGTTGTCCCACGTTGTCCCACGGTGTCCAACGGTGTCCCACGTTGTCCCACGTTGTCCCACGTTGTCCCACGTTGTCCCACGATGTCCCACGTTGTCCAACGATGTCCAACGGTGTCCCACGTTGTCCCACGTTGTCCTACGTTGTCCCACGTTGTCCCACGTTGTCCCACGTTGTCCCACGTTGTCCCACGGTGTCCAACGGTGTCCAACGGTGTCCAACGGTGTCCCACGTTGTCCCACGTTGTCCCACGGTGTCCAACGGTGTCCAACGGTGTCCAACGGTGTCCAACGATGTCCAACGATGTCCAACGATGTCCAACGGTGTCCCACGTTGTCCCACGTTGTCCCACGTTGTCCCACGGTATCCAACGGTGTCCCACGTTGTCCCACGTTGTCCCACGTTGTCCCACGTTGTCCAACGATGTCCAACGGTGTCCCACGTTGTCCCACGTTGTCCCACGTTGTCCCACGTTGTCCCACGTTGTCCAACGAAGTCCCACGGTGTCCAACGGTGTCCCACGTTGTCCCACGTTGTCCCACGTTGTCCAACGAAGTCCCACGGTGTCCAACGGTGTCCCACGTTGTCCCACGTTGTCCCACGTTGTCCCACGTTGTCCCACGTTGTCCCACGTTGTCCCACGTTGTCCCACGTTGTCCCACGGTGTCCAACGGTGTCCAACGATGTCCAACGGTGTCCAACGGTGTCCCACGATGTCCACCGATGTCCAACGGTGTCCAACAGTGTCCCACGATGTCCCACGGTGTCCAACGGTGTCCCACGTTGTCCCACGTTGTCCCACGTTGTCCCACGTTGTCCCACGTTGTCCCACGTTGTCCCACGTTGTCCAACGATGTCCCACGGTGTCCAACGGTGTCCCACGTTGTCCCACGTTGTCCCACGTTGTCCCACGTTGTCCCACGTTGTCCCACGTTGTCCCACGTTGTCCCACGTTGTCCCACGTTGTCCCACGTTGTCCCACGTTGTCCCACGTTGTCCCACGATGTCCAACGGTGTCCAACGGTGTCCAACGATGTCCAACGGTGTCCAACGGTGTCCCACGGTGTCCAACGGTGTCCAACGGTGTCCCACGGTGTCCCACGTTGTCCCACGTTGTCCTACGTTGCCCCACGTTGTCCCACGTTGTCCCACGTTGTCCCACGTTGTCCCACGTTGTCCCACGTTGTCCCACGTTGTCCCACGGTGTCCAACGGTGTCCAACGGTGTCCAACGGTGTCCAACGATGTCCAACGATGTTCAACGGTGTCCAACGGTGTCCCACGTTGTCCCACGTTGTCCCACGGCGTCCAACGATGTCCAACGGTGTCCCACGTTTTCCCACGTTGTCCCACGTTGTCCCACGTTGTCCCACGTTGTCCCACGGTGTCCAACGGTGTCCAACGATGTCCAACGGTGTCCAACGGTGTCCCACGATGTCCACCGATGTCCAACGGTGTCCCACGGTGTCCAACGGTGTCCAACGGTGTCCAACGATGTCCAACGATGTCCAACGATGTCCAACGGTGTCCCACGTTGTCCCACGTTGTCCCACGTTGTCCCACGGTATCCAACGGTGTCCCACGTTGTCCCACGTTGTCCCACGTTGTCCCACGGTGTCCAACGGTGTCCCACGTTGTCCCACGTTGTCCCACGTTGTCCCACGTTGTCCCACGATGTCCCACGTTGTCCAACGATGTCCAACGGTGTCCCACGTTGTCCCACGTTGTCCTACGTTGTCCCACGTTGTCCCACGTTGTCCCACGTTGTCCCACGTTGTCCCACGGTGTCCAACGGTGTCCAACGGTGTCCAACGGTGTCCAACGATGTCCAACGATGTCCAACGATGTCCAACGGTGTCCCACGTTGTCCCACGTTGTCCCACGTTGTCCCACGGTATCCAACGGTGTCCCACGTTGTCCCACGTTGTCCCACGTTGTCCCACGTTGTCCAACGATGTCCAACGGTGTCCCACGTTGTCCCACGTTGTCCTACGCTGTCCCACGTTGTCCCACGTTGTCCCACGTTGTCCCACGTTGTCCCACGGTGTCCAACGGTGTCCCACGTTGTCCCACGTTGTCCCACGGTGTCCAACGATGTCCAACGGTGTCCCACGTTGTCCCACGTTGTCCTACGTTGTCCCACGTTGTCCCACGTTGTCCCACGTTGTCCCACGTTGTCCCACGGTGTCCAACGGTGTCCAACGGTGTCCAACGATGTCCAACGATGTCCAACGATGTCCAACGGTGTCCCACGTTGTCCCACGTTGTCCCACGTTGTCCCACGGTATCCAACGGTGTCCCACGTTGTCCCACGTTGTCCCACGTTGTCCCACGTTGTCCAACGATGTCCAACGGTGTCCCACGTTGTCCCACGTTGTCCTACGTTGTCCCACGTTGTCCCACGTTGTCCCACGTTGTCCCACGTTGTCCCACGGTGTCCAACGGTGTCCCACGTTGTCCCACGTTGTCCCACGGTGTCCAACGATGTCCAACGGTGTCCCACGTTGTCCCACGTTGTCCTACGTTGTCCCACGTTGTCCCACGTTGTCCCACGTTGTCCCACGTTGTCCCACGGTGTCCAACGGTGTCCCACGTTGTCCCACGTTGTCCCACGGTGTCCAACGGTGTCCCACGTTGTCCCACGTTGTCCCACGTTGTCCCACGTTGTCCCACGATGTCCCACGTTGTCCAACGATGTCCAACGGTGTCCCACGTTGTCCCACGTTGTCCCACGTTGTCCCACGTTGTCCCACGTTGTCCCACGTCGTCCCACGTTGTCCCACGGTGTCCAACGGTGTCCCACGTTGTCCCACGTTGTCCCACGGTGTCCAACGATATCCAACGGTGTCCAACGGTGTCCCACGTTGTCCCACGTTGTCCCACGTTGTCCCACGGTGTCCAACGGTGTCCAACGATGTCCAACGGTGTCCAACGGTGTCCCACGATGTCCACCGATGTCCAACGGTGTCCCACGGTGTCCAACGGTGTCCAACGGTGTCCAACGATGTCCAACGATGTCCAACGATGTCCAACGGTGTCCCACGTTGTCCCACGTTGTCCCACGTTGTCCCACGGTATCCAACGGTGTCCCACGTTGTCCCACGTTGTCCCACGTTGTCCCACGGTGTCCAACGGTGTCCCACGTTGTCCCACGTTGTCCCACGTTGTCCCACGTTGTCCCACGGTGTCCAACGGTGTCCCACGGTGTCCAACGGTGTCCAACGATGTCCAACGGTGTCCAACGGTGTCCCACGATGTCCACCGATGTCCAACGGTGTCCCACGGTGTCCAACGGTGTCCAACGGTGTCCAACGATGTCCAACGATGTCCAACGATGTCCAACGGTGTCCCACGTTGTCCCACGTTGTCCCACGTTGTCCCACGGTATCCAACGGTGTCCCACGTTGTCCCACGTTGTCCCACGTTGTCCCACGGTGTCCAACGGTGTCCCACGTTGTCCCACGTTGTCCCACGTTGTCCCACGTTGTCCCACGATGTCCCACGTTGTCCAACGATGTCCAACGGTGTCCCACGTTGTCCCACGTTGTCCTACGTTGTCCCACGTTGTCCCACGTTGTCCCACGTTGTCCCACGTTGTCCCACGGTGTCCAACGGTGTCCAACGGTGTCCAACGGTGTCCAACGATGTCCAACGATGTCCAACGATGTCCAACGGTGTCCCACGTTGTCCCACGTTGTCCCACGTTGTCCCACGGTATCCAACGGTGTCCCACGTTGTCCCACGTTGTCCCACGTTGTCCCACGTTGTCCAACGATGTCCAACGGTGTCCCACGTTGTCCCACGTTGTCCTACGTTGTCCCACGTTGTCCCACGTTGTCCCACGTTGTCCCACGTTGTCCCACGGTGTCCAACGGTGTCCCACGTTGTCCCACGTTGTCCCACGGTGTCCAACGATGTCCAACGGTGTCCCACGTTGTCCCACGTTGTCCTACGTTGTCCCACGTTGTCCCACGTTGTCCCACGTTGTCCCACGGTGTCCAACGATGTCCAACGGTGTCCCACGTTGTCCCACGTTGTCCTACGTTGTCCCACGTTGTCCCACGTTGTCCCACGTTGTCCCACGTTGTCCCACGGTGTCCAACGGTGTCCCACGTTGTCCCACGTTGTCCCACGGTGTCCAACGGTGTCCCACGTTGTCCCACGTTGTCCCACGTTGTCCCACGTTGTCCCACGATGTCCCACGTTGTCCAACGATGTCCAACGGTGTCCCACGTTGTCCCACGTTGTCCTACGTTGTCCCACGTTGTCCCACGTTGTCCCACGTCGTCCCACGTTGTCCCACGGTGTCCAACGGTGTCCCACGTTGTCCCACGTCGTCCCACGTTGTCCCACGGTGTCCAACGGTGTCCCACGTTGTCCCACGTTGTCCCACGGTGTCCAACGATATCCAACGGTGTCCAACGGTGTCCCACGTTGTCCCACGTTGTCCCACGTTGTCCCACGGTGTCCAACGGTGTCCAACGATGTCCAACGGTGTCCAACGGTGTCCCACGATGTCCACCGATGTCCAACGGTGTCCCACGGTGTCCAACGGTGTCCAACGGTGTCCAACGATGTCCAACGATGTCCAACGATGTCCAACGGTGTCCCACGTTGTCCCACGTTGTCCCACGTTGTCCCACGGTGTCCAACGGTGTCCCACGTTGTCCCACGTTGTCCCACGTTGTCCCACGGTGTCCAACGGTGTCCCACGTTGTCCCACGTTGTCCCACGTTGTCCCACGTTGTCCCACGGTGTCCAACGGTGTCCCACGGTGTCCAACGGTGTCCAACGATGTCCAACGGTGTCCAACGGTGTCCCACGATGTCCACCGATGTCCAACGGTGTCCCACGGTGTCCAACGGTGTCCAACGGTGTCCAACGATGTCCAACGATGTCCAACGATGTCCAACGGTGTCCCACGTTGTCCCACGTTGTCCCACGTTGTCCCACGGTATCCAACGGTGTCCCACGTTGTCCCACGTTGTCCCACGTTGTCCCACGGTGTCCAACGGTGTCCCACGTTGTCCCACGTTGTCCCACGTTGTCCCACGTTGTCCCACGATGTCCCACGTTGTCCAACGATGTCCAACGGTGTCCCACGTTGTCCCACGTTGTCCTACGTTGTCCCACGTTGTCCCACGTTGTCCCACGTTGTCCCACGTTGTCCCACGGTGTCCAACGTTGTCCAACGGTGTCCAACGGTGTCCAACGATGTCCAACGATGTCCAACGATGTCCAACGGTGTCCCACGTTGTCCCACGTTGTCCCACGTTGTCCCACGGTATCCAACGGTGTCCCACGTTGTCCCACGTTGTCCCACGTTGTCCCACGTTGTCCAACGATGTCCAACGGTGTCCCACGTTGTCCCACGTTGTCCTACGTTGTCCCACGTTGTCCCACGTTGTCCCACGTTGTCCCACGTTGTCCCACGGTGTCCAACGGTGTCCCACGTTGTCCCACGTTGTCCCACGGTGTCCAACGATGTCCAACGGTGTCCCACGTTGTCCCACGTTGTCCTACGTTGTCCCACGTTGTCCCACGTTGTCCCACGTTGTCCCACGTTGTCCCACGGTGTCCAACGGTGTCCAACGGTGTCCAACGATGTCCAACGATGTCCAACGATGTCCAACGGTGTCCCACGTTGTCCCACGTTGTCCCACGTTGTCCCACGGTATCCAACGGTGTCCCACGTTGTCCCACGTTGTCCCACGTTGTCCCACGTTGTCCAACGATGTCCAACGGTGTCCCACGTTGTCCCACGTTGTCCTACGTTGTCCCACGTTGTCCCACGTTGTCCCACGTTGTCCCACGTTGTCCCACGGTGTCCAACGGTGTCCCACGTTGTCCCACGTTGTCCCACGGTGTCCAACGATGTCCAACGGTGTCCCACGTTGTCCCACGTTGTCCTACGTTGTCCCACGTTGTCCCACGTTGTCCCACGTTGTCCCACGTTGTCCCACGGTGTCCAACGGTGTCCCACGTTGTCCCACGTTGTCCCACGGTGTCCAACGGTGTCCCACGTTGTCCCACGTTGTCCCACGTTGTCCCACGTTGTCCCACGATGTCCCACGTTGTCCAACGATGTCCAACGGTGTCCCACGTTGTCCCACGTTGTCCTACGTTGTCCCACGTTGTCCCACGTTGTCCCACGTCGTCCCACGTTGTCCCACGGTGTCCAACGGTGTCCCACGTTGTCCCACGTTGTCCCACGGTGTCCAACGATATCCAACGGTGTCCAACGGTGTCCCACGTTGTCCCACGTTGTCCCACGTTGTCCCACGGTGTCCAACGGTGTCCAACGATGTCCAACGGTGTCCAACGGTGTCCCACGATGTCCACCGATGTCCAACGGTGTCCCACGGTGTCCAACGGTGTCCAACGGTGTCCAACGATGTCCAACGATGTCCAACGATGTCCAACGGTGTCCCACGTTGTCCCACGTTGTCCCACGTTGTCCCACGGTATCCAACGGTGTCCCACGTTGTCCCACGTTGTCCCACGTTGTCCCACGGTGTCCAACGGTGTCCCACGTTGTCCCACGTTGTCCCACGTTGTCCCACGTTGTCCCACGATGTCCCACGTTGTCCAACGATGTCCAACGGTGTCCCACGTTGTCCCACGTTGTCCTACGTTGTCCCACGTTGTCCCACGTTGTCCCACGTTGTCCCACGTTGTCCCACGGTGTCCAACGGTGTCCAACGGTGTCCAACGGTGTCCAACGATGTCCAACGATGTCCAACGGTGTCCAACGGTGTCCCACGTTGTCCCACGTTGTCCCACGTTGTCCCACGGTATCCAACGGTGTCCCACGTTGTCCCACGTTGTCCCACGTTGTCCCACGTTGTCCAACGATGTCCAACGGTGTCCCACGTTGTCCCACGTTGTCCTACGTTGTCCCACGTTGTCCCACGTTGTCCCACGTTGTCCCACGTTGTCCCACGGTGTCCAACGGTGTCCCACGTTGTCCCACGTTGTCCCACGTTGTCCAACGATGTCCAACGGTGTCCCACGTTGTCCCACGTTGTCCTACGTTGTCCCACGTTGTCCCACGTTGTCCCACGTTGTCCCACGTTGTCCCACGGTGTCCAACGGTGTCCAACGGTGTCCAACGGTGTCCAACGATGTCCAACGATGTCCAACGATGTCCAACGGTGTCCCACGTTGTCCCACGTTGTCCCACGTTGTCCCACGGTATCCAACGGTGTCCCACGTTGTCCCACGTTGTCCCACGTTGTCCCACGTTGTCCAACGATGTCCAACGGTGTCCCACGTTGTCCCACGTTGTCCTACGTTGTCCCACGTTGTCCCACGATGTCCCACGTTGTCCTACGTTGTCCCACGTTGTCCCACGTTGTCCCACGTTGTCCCACGTTGTCCCACGGTGTCCAACGGTGTCCCACGTTGTCCCACGTTGTCCCACGGTGTCCAACGATATCCAACGGTGTCCAACGGTGTCCCACGTTGTCCCACGATGTCCCACGTTGTCCAACGATGTCCAACGATGTCCAACGGTGTCCAACGGTGTCCCACGGTGTCCAACGGTGTCCCACGTTGTCCCACGTTGTCCCACGTTGTCCCACGTTGTCCCACGTTGTCCCACGTTGTCCCACGTTGTCCCACGTTGTCCCACGTTGTTCCATGGTTTCCCACGTTGTCCCACGATGTCCACCGATGTCCAACGGTGTCCAACGGTGTCCCACGATGTCCACCGATGTCCAACGGTGTCCAACGGTATCCAACGGTGTCCAACGGTGTCCAACGGTGTCCAACGATGTCCAACGATGTCCAACGATGTCCAACGGTGTCCCACGTTGTCCCACGTTGTCCCACGTTGTCCCACGGTGTCCAACGGTGTCCCACGTTGTCCCACGTTGTCCCACGTTGTCCCACGGTGTCCAACGATGTCCAACGGTGTCCAACCGTGTCCCACGGTGTCCAACGGTGTCCCACGTTGTCCCACGTTGTCCCACGTTGTCCCACGTTGTCCCACGTTGTCCCACGTTGTCCAACGATGTCCAACGGTGTCCCACGTTGTCCCACGTTGTCCCACGTTGTCCCACGTTGTCCCACGTTGTCCCACGTTGTCCCACGTTGTTCCATGGTTTCCCACGTTGTCCCACGTTGTCCAACGGTGACCCACGTTGTCCCACGTTGTCCAACGGTGTCCCACGTTGTCCCACGTTGTCCCACGGTGTCCAACGATGTCCAACGGTGTCCAACGGTGTCCAACGGTGTCCAACGGTGTCCCACGTTGTCCCACGTTGTCCCACGGTGTCCAACGGTGTCCAACGATGTCCAACGGTGTCCAACGGTGTCCCACGTTGTCCCACGTTGTCCCACGTTGTCCCACGGTGTCCAACGATGTCCAACGGTGTCCCACGTTGTCCCACGTTGTCCCACGTTGTCCCACGTTGTCCCACGTTGTCCCACGTTGTCCAACGGTGTCCCACGGTGTCCAACGGTGTCCCACGATGTCCCACGTTGTCCCACGTTGTCCCACGTTGTCCCACGTTGTCCCACGTTGTCCCACGTTGTCCAACGGTGTCCCACGGTGTCCAACGGTGTCCCACGTTGTCCCACGTTGTCCCACGTTGTCCCACGGTGTCCAACGATGTCCAACGGTGTCCCACGTTGTCCCACGTTGTCCCACGTTGTCCCACGTTGTCCCACGTTGTTCCATGGTTTCCCACGTTGTCCCACGTTGTCCCACGTTGTCCCACGGTGTCCAACGATGTCCAACGGTGTCCAACGGTGTCCCACAGTGTCCAGCGGTGTCCCACGTTGTCCCACGTTGTCCCACGTTGTCCCACGTTGTCCCACGTTGTCCAACGGTGTCCCACGGTGTCCAACGGTGTCCCACGATGTCCCACGTTGTCCCACGTTGTCCCACGTTGTCCCACGTTGTCCCACGTTGTCCCACGTTGTCCCACGTTGTCCCACGGTGTCCCACGGTGTCCAACGGTGTCCCACGTTGTCCCACGTTGTCCCACGTTGTCCCACGGTGTCCAACGATGTCCAACGGTGTCCCACGTTGTCCCACGTTGTCCCACGTTGTCCCACGTTGTCCCACGTTGTCCAACGAAGTCCCACGGTGTCCAACGGTGTCCCACGTTGTCCCACGTTGTCCCACGTTGTCCAACGAAGTCCCACGGTGTCCAACGGTGTCCCACGTTGTCCCACGTTGTCCCACGTTGTCCCACGTTGTCCCACGTTGTCCCACGTTGTCCCACGTTGTCCCACGTTGTCCCACGGTGTCCA
Organism: Bombus terrestris; assembly: GCF_910591885.1. Classification (NCBI taxonomy): domain Eukaryota; kingdom Metazoa; phylum Arthropoda; class Insecta; order Hymenoptera; family Apidae; genus Bombus; species Bombus terrestris. The sequence continues at coordinate 117,807 of NW_025963576.1, read as the reverse complement.
ACGGTGTCCAACGATGTCCAACGGAGTCCAACGGTGTCCCACGATGTCCACCGATGTCCAACGGTGTCCAACAGTGTCCAACGAAGTCCCACGGTGTCCAACGGTGTCCCACGTTGTCCCACGTTGTCCCACGTTGTCCCACGTTGTCCCACGTTGTCCCACGTTGTCCCACGTTGTCCAACGAAGTCCCACGGTGTCCAACGGTGTCCCACGTTGTCCCACGTTGTCCCACGTTGTCCCACGTTGTCCCACGTTGTCCCACGTTGTCCCACGTTGTCCCACGTTGTCCCACGTTGTCCCACGTTGTCCCACGTTGTCCCACGTTGTCCCACGTTGTCCCACGTTGTCCCACGATGTCCAACGGTGTCCAACGGTGTCCAACGATGTCCAACGGTGTCCAACGGTGTCCCACGGTGTCCAACGGTGTCCAACGGTGTCCCACGGTGTCCCACGTTGTCCCCCGTTGTCCTACGTTGCCCCACGTTGTCCCACGTTGTCCCACGTTGTCCCACGTTGTCCCACGTTGTCCCACGTTGTCCCACGTTGTCCCACGGTGTCCAACGGTGTCCAACGGTGTCCAACGGTGTCCAACGATGTCCAACGATGTTCAACGGTGTCCAACGGTGTCCCACGTTGTCCCACGTTGTCCCACGGCGTCCAACGATGTCCAACGGTGTCCCACGGTGTCCCACGATGTCCACCGATGTCCAACGGTGTCCCACGGTGTCCAACGGTGTCCCACGGTGTCCAACGGTGTCCAACGGTGTCCAACGATGTCCAACGATGTCCAACGATGTCCAACGGTGTCCCACGTTGTCCCACGTTGTCCCACGTTGTCCCACGTTGTCCCACGTTGTCCCACGTTGTATCACGTTGTCCCACGATGTCCAACGGTGTCCAACGGTGTCCAACGATGTCCAACGGTGTCCAACGGTGTCCCACGGTGTCCAACGGTGTCCAACGGTGTCCCACGGTGTCCCACGTTGTCCCACGTTGTCCTACGTTGCCCCACGTTGTCCCACGTTGTCCCACGTTGTCCCACGTTGTCCCACGTTGTCCCACGTTGTCCCACGTTGTCCCACGGTGTCCAACGGTGTCCAACGGTGTCCAACGGTGTCCAACGATGTCCAACGATGTTCAACGGTGTCCAACGGTGTCCCACGTTGTCCCACGTTGTCCCACGGCGTCCAACGATGTCCAACGGTGTCCCACGGTGTCCCACGATGTCCACCGATGTCCAACGGTGTCCCACGGTGTCCAACGGTGTCCAACGGTGTCCAACGATGTCCAACGGTGTCCAACGGTGTCCAACGATGTCCAACGATGTTCAACGGTGTCCAACGGTGTCCCACGTTGTCCCACGTTGTCCCACGGCGTCCAACGATGTCCAACGGTGTCACACGTTGTCCCACGTTGTCCCACGTTGTCCCACGTTGTCCCACGTTGTCCCACGGTGTCCAACGGTGTCCAACGATGTCCAACGGTGTCCAACGGTGTCCCACGATGTCCACCGATGTCCAACGGTGTCCCACGGTGTCCAACGGTGTCCAACGGTGTCCAACGATGTCCAACGATGTCCAACGATGTCCAACGGTGTCCCACGTTGTCCCACGTTGTCCCACGTTGTCCCACGGTATCCAACGGTGTCCCACGTTGTCCCACGTTGTCCCACGTTGTCCCACGGTGTCCAACGGTGTCCCACGTTGTCCCACGTTGTCCCACGTTGTCCCACGTTGTCCCACGATGTCCCACGTTGTCCAACGATGTCCAACGGTGTCCCACGTTGTCCCACGTTGTCCTACGTTGTCCCACGTTGTCCCACGTTGTCCCACGTTGTCCCACGTTGTCCCACGGTGTCCAACGGTGTCCAACGGTGTCCAACGGTGTCCAACGATGTCCAACGATGTCCAACGATGTCCAACGGTGTCCCACGTTGTCCCACGTTGTCCCACGTTGTCCCACGGTATCCAACGGTGTCCCACGTTGTCCCACGTTGTCCCACGTTGTCCCACGGTGTCCAACGGTGTCCCACGTTGTCCCACGTTGTCCCACGTTGTCCCACGTTGTCCCACGATGTCCCACGTTGTCCAACGATGTCCAACGGTGTCCCACGTTGTCCCACGTTGTCCTACGTTGTCCCACGTTGTCCCACGTTGTCCCACGTTGTCCCACGTTGTCCCACGGTGTGCAACGGTGTCCCACGTTGTCCCACGTTGTCCCACGGTGTCCAACGATGTCCAACGGTGTCCAACGGTGTCCCACGGTGTCCCACGTTGTCCCACGATGTCCCACGTTGTCCAACGATGTCCAACGGTGTCCCACGTTGTCCCACGTTGTCCTACGTTGTCCCACGTTGTCCCACGTTGTCCCACGTTGTCCCACGTTGTCCCACGTTGTCCCACGGTGTCCAACGGTGTCCCACGTTGTCCCACGTTGTCCCACGGTGTCCAACGATGTCCAACGGTGTCCAACGGTGTCCCACGGTGTCCCACGTTGTCCCACGTTGTCCCACGTTGTCCCACGTTGTCCCACGTTGTCCCACGTTGTCCCACGTTGTCCCACGTTGTCCCACGTTGTCCCACGTTGTCCCACGTTGTCCCACGTTGTCCCACGATGTCCCACGTTGTCCAACGATGTCCAACGGTGTCCCACGTTGTCCCACGGTGTCCAACGGTGTCCCACGTTGTCCCACGTTGTCCCACGTTGTCCCACGTTGTCCCACGTTGTCCCACGTTGTCCCACGTTGTCCCACGTTGTCCCACGTTGTCCCACGATGTCCCACGTTGTCCAACGATGTCCAACGGTGTCCCACGTAGTCCCACGTTGTCCTACGTTGTCCCACGTTGTCCCACGTTGTCCCACGTTGTCCCACGTTGTCCCACGTTGTCCCACGGTGTCCAACGGTGTCCCACGTTGTCCCACGTTGTCCCACGGTGTCCAACGGTGTCCAACGGTGTCCAACGGTGTCCAACGGTGTCCAACGATGTCCAACGGTGTCCAACGGTGTCCCACGGTGTCCAACGGTGTCCAACGGTGTCCCACGGTGTCCAACGGTGTCCCACGTTGTCCCACGTTGTCCCACGTTGTCCCACGTTGTCCCACGTTGTCCCACGTTGTCCCACGGTGTCCAACGGTGTCCAACGGTGTCCAACGGTGTCCAACGATGTCCAACGATGTTCAACGGTGTCCAACGGTGTCCCACGTTGTCCCACGTTGTCCCACGGCGTCCAACGATGTCCAACGGTGTCCCACGGTGTCCCACGATGTCCACCGATGTCCAACGGTGTCCCACGGTGTCCAACGGTGTCCAACGGTGTCCAACGATGTCCAACGATGTCCAACGATGTCTAACGGTGTCCCACGTTGTCCCACGTTGTCCCACGTTGTCCCACGTTGTCCCACGTTGTCCCACGTTGTCCCACGTTGTCCCACGATGTCCAACGGTGTCCAACGGTGTCCAACGATGTCCAACGGTGTCCAACGGTGTCCCACGGTGTCCAACGGTGTCCAACGGTGTCCCACGGTGTCCCACGTTGTCCCACGGTGTCCCACGGTGTCCAACGGTGTCCAACGGTGTCCAACGATGTTCAACGGTGTCCAACGGTGTCCCACGTTGTCCCACGTTGTCCCACGGCGTCCAACGATGTCCAACGGTGTCCCACGTTGTCCCACGTTGTCCCACGTTGTCCCACGTTGTCCCACGTTGTCCCACGGTGTCCAACGGTGTCCAACGATGTCCAACGGTGTCCAACGGTGTCCCACGATGTCCACCGATGTCCAACGGTGTCCCACGGTGTCCAACGGTGTCCAACGGCGTCCAACGATGTCCAACGATGTCCAACGATGTCCAACGGTGTCCCACGTTGTCCCACGTTGTCCCACGTTGTCCCACGTTGTCCCACGTTGTCCCACGGTGTCCAACGGTGTCCAACGGTGTCCAACGGTGTCCAACGATGTCCAACGATGTCCAACGATGTCCAACGGTGTCCCACGTTGTCCCACGTTGTCCTACGTTGTCCCACGTTGTCCCACGTTGTCCCACGTTGTCCCACGTTGTCCCACGGTGTCCAACGGTGTCCAACGGTGTCCAACGGTGTCCAACGATGTCCAACGATGTCCAACGATGTCCAACGGTGTCCCACGTTGTCCCACGTTGTCCCACGTTGTCCCACGGTATCCAACGGTGTCCCACGTTGTCCCACGTTGTCCCACGGTGTCCAACGGTGTCCCACGTTGTCCCACGTTGTCCCACGTTGTCCCACGTTGTCCCACGATGTCCCACGTTGTCCAACGATGTCCAACGGTGTCCCACGTTGTCCCACGTTGTCCTACGTTGTCCCACGTTGTCCCACGTTGTCCCACGTTGTCCCACGTTGTCCCACGGTGTCCAACGGTGTCCCACGTTGTCCCACGTTGTCCCACGGTGTCCAACGATGTCCAACGGTGTCCAACGGTGTCCCACGGTGTCCCACGTTGTCCCACGATGTCCCACGTTGTCCAACGATGTCCAACGGTGTCCCACGTTGTCCCACGTTGTCCTACGTTGTCCCACGTTGTCCCACGTTGTCCCACATTGTCCCACGTTGTCCCACGTTGTCCCTCGTTGTCCCACGTTGTCCCACGTTGTCCCACGTTGTCCCACGTTGTCCCACGATGTCCCACGTTGTCCAACGATGTCCAACGGTGTCCCACGTAGTCCCACGTTGTCCTACGTTGTCCCACGTTGTCCCACGTTGTCCCACGTTGTCCCACGTTGTCCCACGTTGTCCCACGGTGTCCAACGGTGTCCCACGTTGTCCCACGTTGTCCCACGGTGTCCAACGGTGTCCAACGGTGTCCAACGGTGTCCAACGGTGTCCAACGATGTCCAACGGTGTCCAACGGTGTCCAACGGTGTCCAACGGTGTCCAACGATGTCCAACGGTGTCCAACGGTGTCCCACGGTGTCCAACGGTGTCCAACGGTGTCCCACGGTGTCCTACGTTGTCCCACGTTGTCCCACGTTGTCCCACGTTGTCCCACGTTGTCCCACGGTGTCCAACGATGTCCCACGTTGTCCAACGATGTCCAACGGTGTCCCACGTTGTCCCACGTTGTCCTACGTTGTCCCACGTTGTCCCACGTTGTCCCACGTTGTCCCACGTTGTCCCACGGTGTCCAACGGTGTCCAACGGTGTCCAACGGTGTCCAACGATGTCCAACGATGTCCAACGATGTCCAACGGTGTCCCACGTTGTCCCACGTTGTCCCACGTTGTCCCACGGTATCCAACGGTGTCCCACGTTGTCCCACGTTGTCCCACGTTGTCCCACGGTGTCCAACGGTGTCCCACGTTGTCCCACGTTGTCCCACGTTGTCCCACGTTGTCCCACGATGTCCCACGTTGTCCAACGATGTCCAACGGTGTCCCACGTTGTCCCACGTTGTCCTACGTTGTCCCACGTTGTCCCACGTTGTCCCACGTTGTCCCACGTTGTCCCACGGTGTCCAACGGTGTCCCACGTTGTCCCACGTTGTCCCACGGTGTCCAACGATGTCCAACGGTGTCCAACGGTGTCCCACGGTGTCCCACGTTGTCCCACGATGTCCCACGTTGTCCAACGATGTCCAACGGTGTCCCACGTTGTCCCACGTTGTCCTACGTTGTCCCACGTTGTCCCACGTTGTCCCACATTGTCCCACGTTGTCCCACGTTGTCCCACGTTGTCCCACGTTGTCCCACGTTGTCCCACGTTGTCCCACGTTGTTCCATGGTTTCCCACGTTGTCCCACGTTGTCCCACGGTGTCCAACGATGTCCAACGGTGTCCAACGGTGTCCCACGGTGTCCAACGGTGTCCCACGTTGTCCCACGTTGTCCCACGTTGTCCCACGTTGTCCCACGTTGTCCCACGTTGTCCCACGTTGTCCCACGTTGTCCAACGGTGTCCCACGGTGTCCAACGGTGTCCCACGGTGTCCAACGGTGTCCCACGTTGTCCCACGTTGTCCCACGTTGTCCCACGTTGTCCCACGTTGTCCCACGTTGTCCCACGTTGTCCCACGTTGTCCCACGTTGTCCCACGGTGTCCAACGGTGTCCAACGGTGTCCAACGGTGTCCAACGATGTCCAACGGTGTCCAACGGTGTCCCACGGTGTCCAACGGTGTCCAACGGTGTCCCACGGTGTCCAACGGTGTCCCACGTTGTCCCACGTTGTCCCACGTTGTCCCACGTTGTCCCACGATGTCCCACGTTGTCCAACGATGTCCAACGGTGTCCCACGTTGTCCCACGTTGTCCCACGTTGTCCCACGTTGTCCCACGTTGTCCCACGTTGTTCCATGGTTTCCCACGTTGTCCCACGATGTCCACCGATGTCCAACGGTGTCCAACGGTGTCCAACGGTGTCCCACGGTGTCCAACGATGTCCAACGGTGTCCAACGATGTCCAACGGTGTCCCACGTTGTCCCACGTTGTCCCACGTTGTCCCACGGTGTCCAACGATGTCCAACGGTGTCCAACGATGTCCAACGGTGTCCCACGTTGTCCCACGTTGTCCCACGTTGTCCCACGGTGTCCAACGATGTCCAACGGTGTCCAACGATGTCCAACGGTGTCCCACGATGTCCAACGATGTCCAACGATGTCCAACGGTGTCCAACGGTGTCCCACGTTGTCCCACGTTGTCCCACGTTGTCCCACGGTGTCCAACGATGTCCAACGGTGTCCCACGTTGTCCAACGGTGTCCCACGTTGTCCCACGTTGTCCCACGTTGTCCCACGTTGTTCCATGGTTTCCCACGTTGTCCCACGTTGTCCCACGTTGTCCCACGGTGTCCAACGATGTCCAACGGTGTCCAACGGTGTCCCACGGTGTCCAACGGTGTCCCACGTTGTCCCACGTTGTCCAACGGTGTCCCACGTTGTCCCACGTTGTCCAACGGTGTCCCACGTTGTCCCACGTTGTCCCACGGTGTCCAACGATGTCCAACGGTGTCCAACGGTGTCCAACGGTGTCCAACGGTGTCCCACGTTGTCCCACGTTGTCCCACGGTGTCCAACGGTGTCCAACGATGTCCAGCGGTGTCCAACGGTGTCCCACGATGTCCACCGATGTCCAACGGTGTCCAACGGTATCCAACGGTGTCCAACGGTGTCCAACGGTGTCCAACGATGTCCAACGATGTCCAACGATGTCCAACGGTGTCCCACGTTGTCCCACGTTGTCCCACGTTGTCCCACGTTGTTCCATGGTTTCCCACGTTGTCCCACGTTGTCCCACGTTGTCCCACGGTGTCCAACGATGTCCAACGGTGTCCAACGGTGTCCCACGGTGTCCAACGGTGTCCCACGTTGTCCCACGTTGTCCAACGGTGTCCCACGTTGTCCCACGTTGTCCAACGGTGTCCCACGTTGTCCCACGTTGTCCCACGGTGTCCAACGATGTCCAACGGTGTCCAACGGTGTCCAACGGTGTCCAACGGTGTCCCACGTTGTCCCACGTTGTCCCACGGTGTCCAACGGTGTCCAACGATGTCCAACGGTGTCCAACGGTGTCCCACGTTGTCCCACGTTGTCCCACGTTGTCCCACGGTGTCCAACGATGTCCAACGGTGTCCCACGTTGTCCCACTTTGTCCCACGTTGTCCCACGTTGTCCCACGTTGTCCCACGTTGTCCAACGGTGTCCCACGGTGTCCAACGGTGTCCCACGATGTCCCACGTTGTCCCACGTTGTCCCACGTTGTCCCACGTTGTCCCACGTTGTCCCACGTTGTCCAACGGTGTCCCACGGTGTCCAACGGTGTCCCACGTTGTCCCACGTTGTCCCACGTTGTCCCACGGTGTCCAACGATGTCCAACGGTGTCCCACGTTGTCCCACGTTGTCCCACGTTGTCCCACGTTGTCCCACGTTGTTCCATGGTTTCCCACGTTGTCCCACGTTGTCCCACGTTGTCCCACGGTGTCCAACGATGTCCAACGGTGTCCAACGGTGTCCCACGGTGTCCAACGGTGTCCCACGTTGTCCCACGTTGTCCCACGTTGTCCCACGTTGTCCCACGTTGTCCAACGGTGTCCCACGGTGTCCAACGGTGTCCCACGATGTCCCACGTTGTCCCACGTTGTCCCACGTTGTCCCACGTTGTCCCACGTTGTCCCACGTTGTCCCACGTTGTCCCACGTTGTCCAACGGTGTCCCACGGTGTCCAACGGTGTCCCACGTTGTCCCACGTTGTCCCACGTTGTCCCACGGTGTCCAACGATGTCCAACGGTGTCCCACGTTGTCCCACGTTGTCCCACGTTGTCCCACGTTGTCCAACGGTGTCCAACGGTGTCCCACGATGTCCACCGATGTCCAACGGTGTCCAACAGTGTCCAACGAAGTCCCACGGTGTCCAACGGTGTCCCACGTTGTCCCACGTTGTCCCACGTTGTCCCACGTTGTCCCACGTTGTCCCACGTTGTCCCACGTTGTCCAACGAAGTCCCACGGTGTCCAACGGTGTCCCACGTTGTCCCACGTTGTCCCACGTTGTCCCACGTTGTCCCACGTTGTCCCACGTTGTCCCACGTTGTCCCACGTTGTCCCACGTTGTCCCACGTTGTCCCACGTTGTCCCACGTTGTCCCACGTTGTCCCACGTTGTCCCACGATGTCCAACGGTGTCCAACGGTGTCCAACGATGTCCAACGGTGTCCAACGGTGTCCCACGGTGTCCAACGGTGTCCAACGGTGTCCCACGGTGTCCCACGTTGTCCCACGTTGTCCTACGTTGCCCCACGTTGTCCCACGTTGTCCCACGTTGTCCCACGTTGTCCCACGTTGTCCCACGTTGTCCCACGTTGTCCCACGGTGTCCAACGGTGTCCAACGGTGTCCAACGGTGTCCAACGATGTCCAACGATGTTCAACGGTGTCCAACGGTGTCCCACGTTGTCCCACGTTGTCCCACGTTGTCCCACGTTGTCCCACGTTGTCCCACGGTGTCCAACGGTGTCCAACGATGTCCAACGGTGTCCAACGGTGTCCCACGATGTCCACCGATGTCCAACGGTGTCCCACGGTGTCCAACGGTGTCCAACGGTGTCCAACGATGTCCAACGATGTCCAACGATGTCCAACGGTGTCCCACGTTGTCCCACGTTGTCCCACGTTGTCCCACGGTATCCAACGGTGTCCCACGTTGTCCCACGTTGTCCCACGTTGTCCCACGGTGTCCAACGGTGTCCCACGTTGTCCCACGTTGTCCCACGTTGTCCCACGTTGTCCCACGATGTCCCACGTTGTCCCACGTTGTCCCACGTTGTCCCACGTTGTCCCACGTTGTCCCACGTTGTCCCACGTTGTCCCACGTTGTCCCACGTTGTCCCACGTTGTCCCACGTTGTCCCACGGTGTCCAACGGTGTCCAACGGTGTCCAACGGTGTCCAACGATGTCCAACGATGTCCAACGGTGTCCAACGGTGTCCCACGTTGTCCCACGTTGTCCCACGGTGTCCAACGATGTCCAACGGTGTCCCACGTTGTCCCACGTTGTCCCACGTTGTCCCACGTTGTCCCACGTTGTTCCATGGTTTCCCACGTTGTCCCACGTTGTCCCACGTTGTCCCACGGTGTCCAACGGTGTCCCACGGTGTCCAACGGTGTCCCACGTTGTCCCACGTTGTCCCACGTTGTCCCACGTTGTCCCACGTTGTCCAACGGTGTCCCACGGTATCCAACGGTATCCCACGTTGTCCCACGTTGTCCCATGTTGTCCCACGTTGTCCCACGTTGTCCCACGTTGTCCCACGTTGTCCCACGGTGTCCAACGGTGTCCAACGATGTCCAACGGTGTCCAACGGTGTCCCACGATGTCCACCGATGTCCAACGGTGTCCAACGGTGTCCAACGGTGTCCCACGGTGTCCAACGATGTCCAACGGTGTCCAACGATGTCCAACGGTGCCCCACGTTGTCCGACGTTGTCCCACGTTGTCCCACGGTGTCCAACGATGTCCAACGTTGTCCCACGATGTCCCACGTTGTCCAACGATGTCCAACGGTGTCCCACGTTGTCCCACGTTGTCCTACGTTGTCCCACGTTGTCCCACGTTGTCCCACGTTGTCCCACGTTGTCCCACGTTGTCCCACGGTGTCCAACGGTGTCCCACGTTGTCCCACGTTGTCCCACGGTGTCCAACGATGTCCAACGGTGTCCAACGGTGTCCCACGGTGTCCCACGTTGTCCCACGTTGTCCCACGTTGTCCCACGTTGTCCCACGTTGTCCCACGTTGTCCCACGTTGTCCCACGATGTCCCACGTTGTCCAACGATGTCCAACGGTGTCCCACGTTGTCCCACGTTGTCCTACGTTGTCCCACGTTGTCCCACGTTGTCCCACGTTGTCCCACGTTGTCCCACGTTGTCCCACGGTGTCCAACGGTGTCCCACGTTGTCCCACGTTGTCCCACGGTGTCCAACGGTGTCCAACGGTGTCCCACGGTGTCCAACGATGTCCAACGGTGTCCAACGATGTCCAACGGTGTCCCACGTTGTCCCACGTTGTCCCACGTTGTCCCACGGTGTCCAACGATGTCCAACGGTGTCCAACGATGTCCAACGGTGTCCCACGTTGTCCCACGTTGTCCCACGTTGTCCCACGGTGTCCAACGATGTCCAACGGTGTCCAACGATGTCCAACGGTGTCCCACGATGTCCAACGATGTCCAACGATGTCCAACGGTGTCCAACGGTGTCCCACGTTGTCCCACGTTGTCCCACGTTGTCCCACGGTGTCCAACGATGTCCAACGGTGTCCCACGTTGTCCAACGGTGTCCCACGTTGTCCCACGTTGTCCCACGTTGTCCCACGTTGTTCCATGGTTTCCCACGTTGTCCCACGTTGTCCCACGTTGTCCCACGGTGTCCAACGATGTCCAACGGTGTCCAACGGTGTCCCACGGTGTCCAACGGTGTCCCACGTTGTCCCACGTTGTCCCACGTTGTCCCACGTTGTCCCACGTTGTCCAACGGTGTCCCACGGTGTCCAACGGTGTCCCACGTTGTCCCACGTTGTCCCACGTTGTCCCACGTTGTCCCACGTTGTCCCACGTTGTCCCACGTTGTCCCACGGTGTCCAACGGTGTCCAACGATGTCCAGCGGTGTCCAACGGTGTCCCACGATGTCCACCGATGTCCAACGGTGTCCAACGGTATCCAACGGTGTCCAACGGTGTCCAACGGTGTCCAACGATGTCCAACGATGTCCAACGATGTCCAACGGTGTCCCACGTTGTCCCACGTTGTCCCACGTTGTCCCACGGTGTCCAACGGTGTCCCACGTTGTCCCACGTTGTCCCACGTTGTCCCACGGTGTCCAACGATGTCCAACGGTGTCCAACGGTGTCCCACGGTGTCCAACGGTGTCCCACGTTGTCCCACGTTGTCCCACGTTGTCCCACGTTGTCCCACGTTGTCCCACGTTGTCCAACGATGTCCAACGGTGTCCCACGTTGTCCCACGTTGTCCCACGTTGTCCCACGTTGTCCCACGTTGTCCCACGTTGTCCCACGTTGTTCCATGGTTTCCCACGTTGTCCCACGTTGTCCCACGTTGTCCCACGGTGTCCAACGATGTCCAACGGTGTCCAACGGTGTCCCACGGTGTCCAACGGTGTCCCACGTTGTCCCACGTTGTCCAACGGTGTCCCACGTTGTCCCACGTTGTCCAACGGTGTCCCACGTTGTCCCACGTTGTCCCACGGTGTCCAACGATGTCCAACGGTGTCCAACGGTGTCCAACGGTGTCCAACGGTGTCCCACGTTGTCCCACGTTGTCCCACGGTGTCCAACGGTGTCCAACGATGTCCAACGGTGTCCAACGGTGTCCCACGTTGTCCCACGTTGTCCCACGTTGTCCCACGGTGTCCAACGATGTCCAACGGTGTCCCACGTTGTCCCACGTTGTCCCACGTTGTCCCACGTTGTCCCACGTTGTCCCACGTTGTCCAACGGTGTCCCACGGTGTCCAACGGTGTCCCACGATGTCCCACGTTGTCCCACGTTGTCCCACGTTGTCCCACGTTGTCCCACGTTGTCCCACGTTGTCCAACGGTGTCCCACGGTGTCCCACGGTGTCCCACGTTGTCCCACGTTGTCCCACGTTGTCCCACGGTGTCCCACGATGTCCAACGGTGTCCCACGTTGTCCCACGTTGTCCCACGTTGTCCCACGTTGTCCCACGTTGTTCCATGGTTTCCCACGTTGTCCCACGTTGTCCCACGTTGTCCCACGGTGTCCAACGATGTCCAACGGTGTCCAACGGTGTCCCACGGTGTCCAACGGTGTCCCACGTTGTCCCACGTTGTCCCACGTTGTCCCACGTTGTCCCACGTTGTCCAACGGTGTCCCACGGTGTCCAACGGTGTCCCACGATGTCCCACGTTGTCCCACGTTGTCCCACGTTGTCCCACGTTGTCCCACGTTGTCCCACGTTGTCCCACGTTGTCCCACGTTGTCCAACGGTGTCCCACGGTGTCCAACGGTGTCCCACGTTGTCCCACGTTGTCCCACGTTGTCCCACGGTGTCCAACGATGTCCAACGGTGTCCCACGTTGTCCCACGTTGTCCCACGTTGTCCCACGTTGTCCAACGGTGTCCAACGGTGTCCCACGATGTCCACCGATGTCCAACGGTGTCCAACAGTGTCCAACGAAGTCCCACGGTGTCCAACGGTGTCCCACGTTGTCCCACGTTGTCCCACGTTGTCCCACGTTGTCCCACGTTGTCCCACGTTGTCCCACGTTGTCCAACGAAGTCCCACGGTGTCCAACGGTGTCCCACGTTGTCCCACGTTGTCCCACGTTGTCCCACGTTGTCCCACGTTGTCCCACGTTGTCCCACGTTGTCCCACGTTGTCCCACGTTGTCCCACGTTGTCCCACGTTGTCCCACGTTGTCCCACGTTGTCCCACGTTGTCCCACGATGTCCAACGGTGTCCAACGGTGTCCAACGATGTCCAACGGTGTCCAACGGTGTCCCACGGTGTCCAACGGTGTCCAACGGTGTCCCACGGTGTCCCACGTTGTCCCACGTTGTCCTACGTTGCCCCACGTTGTCCCACGTTGTCCCACGTTGTCCCACGTTGTCCCACGTTGTCCCACGTTGTCCCACGTTGTCCCACGGTGTCCAACGGTGTCCAACGGTGTCCAACGGTGTCCAACGATGTCCAACGATGTTCAACGGTGTCCAACGGTGTCCCACGTTGTCCCACGTTGTCCCACGTTGTCCCACGTTGTCCCACGTTGTCCCACGGTGTCCAACGGTGTCCAACGATGTCCAACGGTGTCCAACGGTGTCCCACGATGTCCACCGATGTCCAACGGTGTCCCACGGTGTCCAACGGTGTCCAACGGTGTCCAACGATGTCCAACGATGTCCAACGATGTCCAACGGTGTCCCACGTTGTCCCACGTTGTCCCACGTTGTCCCACGGTATCCAACGGTGTCCCACGTTGTCCCACGTTGTCCCACGTTGTCCCACGGTGTCCAACGGTGTCCCACGTTGTCCCACGTTGTCCCACGTTGTCCCACGTTGTCCCACGATGTCCCACGTTGTCCAACGATGTCCAACGGTGTCCCACGTTGTCCCACGTTGTCCCACGTTGTCCCACGGTGTCCAACGGTGTCCAACGGTGTCCAACGGTGTCCAACGATGTCCAACGATGTCCAACGATGTCCAACGGTGTCCCACGTTGTCCCACGTTGTCCCACGTTGTCCCACGGTATCCAACGGTGTCCCACGTTGTCCCACGTTGTCCCACGTTGTCCCACGGTGTCCAACGGTGTCCCACGTTGTCCCACGTTGTCCCACGTTGTCCCACGTTGTCCCACGATGTCCCACGTTGTCCAACGATGTCCAACGGTGTCCCACGTTGTCCCACGTTGTCCTACGTTGTCCCACGTTGTCCCACGTTGTCCCACGTTGTCCCACGTTGTCCCACGGTGTCCAACGGTGTCCCACGTTGTCCCACGTTGTCCCACGGTGTCCAACGATGTCCAACGGTGTCCAACGGTGTCCCACGGTGTCCCACGTTGTCCCACGATGTCCCACGTTGTCCAACGATGTCCAACGGTGTCCCACGTTGTCCCACGTTGTCCTACGTTGTCCCACGTTGTCCCACGTTGTCCCGCGTTGTCCCACGTTGTCCCACGATGTCCCACGTTGTCCAACGATGTCCAACGGTGTCCCACGTTGTCCCACGTTGTCCCACGTTGTCCCACGTTGTCCCACGTTGTCCCACGTTGTCCCACGATGTCCCACGTTGTCCCACGTTGTCCCACGTTGTCCCACGTTGTCCCACGTTGTCCCACGTTGTCCCACGTTGTCCCACGTTGTCCCACGTTGTCCCACGTTGTCCCACGTTGTCCCACGGTGTCCAACGGTGTCCAACGGTGTCCAACGGTGTCCAACGATGTCCAACGATGTCCAACGGTGTCCAACGGTGTCCCACGTTGTCCCACGTTGTCCCACGGTGTCCAACGATGTCCAACGGTGTCCCACGTTGTCCCACGTTGTCCCACGTTGTCCCACGTTGTCCCACGTTGTTCCATGGTTTCCCACGTTGTCCCACGTTGTCCCACGTTGTCCCACGGTGTCCAACGGTGTCCCACGGTGTCCAACGGTGTCCCACGTTGTCCCACGTTGTCCCACGTTGTCCCACGTTGTCCCACGTTGTCCAACGGTGTCCCACGGTATCCAACGGTATCCCACGTTGTCCCACGTTGTCCCATGTTGTCCCACGTTGTCCCACGTTGTCCCACGTTGTCCCACGTTGTCCCACGGTGTCCAACGGTGTCCAACGATGTCCAACGGTGTCCAACGGTGTCCCACGATGTCCACCGATGTCCAACGGTGTCCAACGGTGTCCAACGGTGTCCCACGGTGTCCAACGATGTCCAACGGTGTCCAACGATGTCCAGCGGTGTCCCACGTTGTCCGACGTTGTCCCACGTTGTCCCACGGTGTCCAACGATGTCCAACGTTGTCCCACGATGTCCCACGTTGTCCAACGATGTCCAACGGTGTCCCACGTTGTCCCACGTTGTCCTACGTTGTCCCACGTTGTCCCACGTTGTCCCACGTTGTCCCACGTTGTCCCACGTTGTCCCACGGTGTCCCACGGTGTCCCACGTTGTCCCACGTTGTCCCACGGTGTCCAACGATGTCCAACGGTGTCCAACGGTGTCCCACGGTGTCCCACGTTGTCCCACGTTGTCCCACGTTGTCCCACGTTGTCCCACGTTGTCCCACGTTGTCCCACGTTGTCCCACGATGTCCCACGTTGTCCAACGATGTCCAACGGTGTCCCACGTTGTCCCACGTTGTCCTACGTTGTCCCACGTTGTCCCACGTTGTCCCACGTTGTCCCACGTTGTCCCACGTTGTCCCACGGTGTCCAACGGTGTCCCACGTTGTCCCACGTTGTCCCACGGTGTCCAACGATGTCCAACGGTGTCCAACGGTGTCCCACGGTGTCCCACGTTGTCCCACGTTGTCCCACGTTGTCCCACGTTGTCCCACGTTGTCCCACGTTGTCCCACGTTGTCCCACGTTGTCCCACGTTGTCCCACGTTGTCCCACGTTGTTCCATGGTTTCCCACGTTGTCCCACGTTGTCCCACGGTGTCCAACGATGTCCAACGGTGTCCAACGATGTCCAACGGTGTCCAACGGTGTCCCACGGTGTCCAACGGTGTCCCACGTTGTCCCACGTTGTCCCACGTTGTCCCACGTTGTCCCACGTTGTCCCACGTTGTCCCACGTTGTCCCACGTTGTCCCACGTTGTCCCACGGTGTCCAACGGTGTCCAACGGTGTCCAACGGTGTCCAACGATGTCCAACGGTGTCCAACGGTGTCCCACGGTGTCCAACGGTGTCCAACGGTGTCCCACGGTGTCCAACGGTGTCCCACGTTGTCCCACGTTGTCCCACGTTGTCCCACGTTGTCCCACGATGTCCCACGTTGTCCAACGATGTCCAACGGTGTCCCACGTTGTCCCACGTTGTCCTACGTTGTCCCACGTTGTCCCACGTTGTCCCACGTTGTCCCACGTTGTCCCACGGTGTCCAACGGTGTCCAACGATGTCCAACGGTGTCCAACGGTGTCCCACGTTGTCCCACGTTGTCCCACGGTGTCCAACGATGTCCAACGGTGTCCCACGTTGTCCCACGTTGTCCCACGTTGTCCCACGTTGTCCCACGTTGTTCCATGGTTTCCCACGTTGTCCCACGTTGTTCCATGGTTTCCCACGTTGTCCCACGATGTCCACCGATGTCCAACGGTGTCCAACGGTGTCCAACGGTGTCCCACGGTGTCCAACGATGTCCAACGGTGTCCAACGATGTCCAACGGTGTCCCACGTTGTCCCACGTTGTCCCACGTTGTCCCACGGTGTCCAACGATGTCCAACGGTGTCCAACGATGTCCAACGGTGTCCCACGTTGTCCCACGTTGTCCCACGTTGTCCCACGGTGTCCAACGATGTCCAACGGTGTCCAACGATGTCCAACGGTGTCCCACGATGTCCAACGATGTCCAACGATGTCCAACGGTGTCCTACGGTGTCCCACGTTGTCCCACGTTGTCCCACGTTGTCCCACGGTGTCCAACGATGTCCAACGGTGTCCCACGTTGTCCAACGGTGTCCCACGTTGTCCCACGTTGTCCCACGTTGTCCCACGTTGTCCCACGTTGTCCCACGATGTCCCACGTTGTCCCACGTTGTCCCACGTTGTCCCACGTTGTCCCACGTTGTCCCACGTTGTCCCACGTTGTCCCACGTTGTCCCACGTTGTCCCACGATGTCCCACGTTGTCCCACGTTGTCCCACGTTGTCCCACGTTGTCCCACGTTGTCCAACGGTGTCCAACGATGTCCAACGATGTCCAACGGTGTCCAACGGTGTCCCACGTTGTCCCACGTTGTCCCACGTTGTCCCACGGTGTCCAACGATGTCCAACGGTGTCCAACGGTGTCCCACGGTGTCCCACGGTGTCCAACGGTGTCCCACGTTGTCCCACGTTCTCCCACGTTGTCCCACGTTGTCCCACGTTGTCCCACGTTGTCCCACGTTGTCCAACGGTGTCCCACGGTGTCCAACGGTATCCCACGTTGTCCCACGTTGTCCCATGTTGTCCCACGTTGTCCCACGTTGTCCCACGTTGTCCAACGGTGTCCCACGTTGTCCCACGTTGTCCCACGTTGTCCCACGGTGTCCAACGATGTCCAACGGTGTCCAACGATGTCCAACGGTGTCCCACGATGTCCAACGATGTCCAACGATGTCCAACGGTGTCCAACGGTGTCCCACGTTGTCCCACGTTGTCCCACGTTGTCCCACGGTGTCCAACGATGTCCAACGGTGTCCCACGTTGTCCCACGTTGTTCCACGTTGTCCCACGTTGTCCCACGATGTCCCACGTTGTCCCACGTTGTCCCACGTTGTCCCACGTTGTCCCACGTTGTCCCACGGTGTCCAAATGTGTCCAACGGTGTCCAACGGTGTCCAACGGTGTCCCACGATGTCCACCGATGTCCAACGGTGTCCAACGGTGTCCAACGGTGTCCCACGGTGTCCAACGATGTCCAACGGTGTCCAACGATGTCCAACGGTGTCCCACGTTGTCCCACGTTGTCCCACGTTGTCCCACGTTGTCCCACGTTGTCCCACGGTGTCCAACGATGTCCAACGGTGTCCCACGTTGTCCAACGGTGTCCCACGTTGTCCCACGTTGTCCCACGTTGTCCCACGTTGTCCCACGTTGTCCCACGATGTCCCACGTTGTCCCACGTTGTCCCACGTTGTCCCACGTTGTCCCACGTTGTCCCACGTTGTCCCACGTTGTCCCACTATGTCCCACGTTGTCCCACGTTGTCCCACGTTGTCCCACGTTGTCCCACGTTGTCCCACGTTGTCCCACGTTGTCCCACGTTGTCCCACGGTGTCGAACGATGTCCAACGGTGTCCCACGTTGTCCCACGTTGTCCCACGTTGTCCAACGGTGTCCAACGGTGTCCAACGATGTCCAACGGTGTCCCACGATGTCCAACGATGTCCAACGATGTCCAACGGTGTCCAACGGTGTCCCACGTTGTCCCACGTTGTCCCACGTTGTCCCACGGTGTCCAACGATGTCCAACGGTGTCCCACGTTGTCCAACGGTGTCCCACGTTGTCCCACGTTGTCCCACGTTGTCCCACGTTGTCCCACGTTGTCCCACGTTGTCCCACGTTGTCCCACGTTGTCCCACGTTGTCCCACGTTGTCCCACGTTGTCCCACGTTGTCCCACGTTGTCCCACGTTGTCCCACGTTGTCCCACGGTGTCCAACGATGTCCAACGGTGTCCCACGTTGTCCCACGTTGTCCCACGTTGTCCCACGTTGTCCCACGTTGTCCCACGTTGTCCCACGTTGTCCCACGTTGTCCCACGTTGTCCCACGTTGTCCCACGGTGTCCAACGATGTCCAACGGTGTCCCACGTTGTCCCACGTTGTCCTACGTTGTCCCACGTTGTCCCACGTTGTCCCACGTTGTCCCACGTTGTCCCACGTTGTCCCACGGTGTCCAACGGTGTCCCACGTTGTCCCACGTTGTCCCACGGTGTCCAACGATGTCCAACGGTGTCCAACGGTGTCCCACGGTGTCCCACGTTGTCCCACGTTGTCCCACGTTGTCCCACGTTGTCCCACGTTGTCCCACGTTGTCCCACGTTGTCCCACGGTGTCCAACGGTGTCCAACGGTGTCCAACGGTGTCCAACGATGTCCAACGGTGTCCAACGGTGTCCCACGGTGTCCAACGGTGTCCAACGGTGTCCCACGGTGTCCAACGGTGTCCCACGTTGTCCCACGTTGTCCCACGTTGTCCCACGTTGTCCCACGATGTCCCACGTTGTCCAACGATGTCCAACGGTGTCCCACGGTGTCCAACGGTGTCCCACGTTGTCCCACGTTGTCCCACGTTGTCCCACGTTGTCCCACGTTGTCCCACGTTGTCCCACGTTGTCCCACGTTGTCCCACGTTGTCCAACGGTGTCCCACGGTGTCCAACGGTGTCCCACGGTGTCCAACGGTGTCCCACGTTGTCCCACGTTGTCCCACGTTGTCCCACGTTGTCCCATGTTGTCCCACGTTGTCCCACGTTGTCCCACGTTGTCCCACGGTGTCGAACGGTGTCCAACGGTGTCCAACGGTGTCCAACGGTGTCCCACGGTGTCCAACGGTGTCCCACGTTGTCCCACGTTGTCCCACGTTGTCCCACGTTGTCCCACGATGTCCCACGTTGTCCAACGATGTCCAACGGTGTCCCACGTTGTCCCACGTTGTCCCATGTTGTCCCACGTTGTCCCACGTTGTCCCACGTTGTTCCATGGTTTCCCGCGTTGTCCCACGATGTCCACCGATGTCCAACGGTGTCCAACGATGTCCAACGGTGTCCCACGTTGTCCCACGTTGTCCCACGTTGTCCCACGTTGTTCCATGGTTTCCCACGTTGTCCCACGTTGTCCCACGTTGTCCCACGGTGTCCAACGATGTCCAACGGTGTCCAACGGTGTCCCACGGTGTCCAACGGTGTCCCACGTTGTCCCACGTTGTCCCACGTTGTCCCACGTTGTCCAACGGTGTCCCACGGTGTCCAACGGTATCCCACGTTGTCCCACGTTGTCCCATGTTGTCCCACGTTGTCCCACGTTGTCCCACGTTGTCCCACGTTGTCCCACGGTGTCCAACGGTGTCCAACGATGTCCAACGGTGTCCAACGGTGTCCCACGATGTCCACCGATGTCCAACGGTGTCCAACGGTGTCCAACGGTGTCCAACGGTGTCCCACGGTGTCCAACGATGTCCAACGGTGTCCAACGATGTCCAACGGTGTCCCACGTTGTCCCACGTTGTCCCACGTTGTCCCACGGTGTCCAACGATGTCCAACGGTGTCCAACGATGTCCAACGGTGTCCAACGATGTCCAACGGTGTCCCACGATGTCCAACGATGTCCAACGATGTCCAACGGTGTCCAACGGTGTCCCACGTTGTCCCACGTTGTCCCACGTTGTCCCACGGTGTCCAACGATGTCCAACGGTCTCCCACGTTGTCCAACGGTGTCCCACGTTGTCCCACGTTGTCCCACGTTGTCCCACGTTGTCCCACGTTGTCCCACGATGTCCCACGTTGTCCCACGTTGTCCCACGTTGTCCCACGTTGTCCCACGTTGTCCCACGTTGTCCCACGTTGTCCCACGTTGTCCCACGTTGTCCCACGATGTCCCACGTTGTCCCACGTTGTCCCACGTTGTCCCACGTTGTCCCACGTTGTCCCACGTTGTCCCACGTTGTCCCACGTTGTCCCACGTTGTCCCACGTTGTCCCACGTTGTCCCACGTCGTCCCACGATGTCCCACGTTGTCCCACGTTGTCCCACGTTGTCCCACGTTGTCCCACGTTGTCCCACGATGTCCCACGTTGTCCCACGTTGTCCCACGTTGTCCCACGTTGTCCCACGTTGTCCCACGTTGTCCCACGTTGTCCCACGTTGTCCCACGGTGTCCAACGATGTCCAACGGTGTCCCACGATGTCCCACGTTGTCCCACGTTGTCCCACGTTGTCCCACGTTGTCCCACGTTGTCCCACGTTGTCCCACGTTGTCCCACGTTGTCCCACGTTGTCCCACGTTGTCCCACTTTGTCCGACGTTGTCCCACGTTGTCCCACGTTGTCCAACGATGTCCAACGGTGTCCCACGTTGTCCCACGTTGTCCCATGTTGTCCCACGTTGTCCCACGTTGTCCCACGTTGTTCCATGGTTTCCCGCGTTGTCCCACGATGTCCACCGATGTCCAACGGTGTCCAACGATGTCCAACGGTGTCCCACGTTGTCCCACGTTGTCCCACGTTGTCCCACGTTGTCCCACGTTGTTCCATGGTTTCCCACGTTGTCCCACGTTGTCCCACGTTGTCCCACGGTGTCCAACGATGTCCAACGGTGTCCAACGGTGTCCCACGGTGTCCAACGGTGTCCCACGTTGTCCCACGTTGTCCCACGTTGTCCCACGTTGTCCAACGGTGTCCCACGGTGTCCAACGGTATCCCACGTTGTCCCACGTTGTCCCATGTTGTCCCACGTTGTCCCACGTTGTCCCACGTTGTCCCACGTTGTCCCACGGTGTCCAACGGTGTCCAACGATGTCCAACGGTGTCCAACGGTGTCCCACGATGTCCACCGATGTCCAACGGTGTCCAACGTTGTCCCACGTTGTCCCATGTTGTCCCACGTTGTCCCACGTTGTCCCACGTTGTCCCACGTTGTCCCACGGTGTCCAACGGTGTCCAACGGTGTCCAACGGTGTCCAACGGTGTCCCACGGCGTCCAACGGTGTCCCACGTTGTCCCACGTTGTCCCACGTTGTCCCACGGTGTCCAACGATGTCCAACGGTGTCCCACGGTGTCCAACGGTGTCCCACGTTGTCCCACGTTGTCCCACGTTGTCCCACGTTGTCCCACGTTGTCCCACGATGTCCCACGTTGTCCCACGTTGTCCCACGTTGTCCCACGTTGTCCCACGTTGTCCCACGTTGTCCCACGTTGTCCCACGTTGTCCCACGTTGTCCCACGGTGTCCAACGATGTCCAACGGTGTCCCACGATGTCCCACGTTGTCCCACGTTGTCCCACGTTGTCCCACGTTGTCCCACGTTGTCCCACGTTGTCCCACGTTGTCCCACGTTGTCCCACGTTGTCCCACGTTGTCCCACGATGTCCCACGTTGTCCCACGTTGTCCCACGTTGTCCCACGTTGTCCCACGTTGTCCCACGTTGTCCCACGTTGTCCCACGTTGTCCCACGTTGTCCCACGTTGTCCCACGTTGTCCCACGTTGTCCCACGTTGTCCCACGTTGTCCCACGTTGTCCCACGTTGTCCCACGGTGTCCAACGGTGTCCAACGGTGTCCAACGGTGTCCAACGATGTCCAACGGTGTCCAACGGTGTCCAACGGTGTCCCACGATGTCCACCGATGTCCAACGGTGTCCAACGGTGTCCAACGGTGTCCAACGGTGTCCAACGATGTCCAACGATGTCCAACGATGTCCAACGGTGTCCAACGATGTCCAACGATGTCCAACGGTGTCCCACGATGTCCAACGATGTCCAACGATGTCCAACGGTGTCCAACGGTGTCCCAGGTTGTCCCACGTTGTCCCACGGTGTCCAACGATGTCCAACGGTGTCCCACGTTGTCCCACGTTGTCCCACGTTGTCCCACGTTGTCCCACGTTGTCCCACGTTGTCCCACGTTGTCCCACGTTGTCCCTCGTTGTCCCACGTTGTCCCACGTTGTCCCACGGTGTCCAACGATGTCCAACGGTGTCCCACGTTGTCCCACGTTGTCCCACGTTGTCCCACGTTGTCCCACGTTGTCCCACGTTGTTCCATGGTTTCCCACGTTGTCCCACGTTGTCCCACGGTGTCCAACGATGTCCAACGGTGTCCAACGGTGTCCCACGGTGTCCAACGGTGTCCAACGATGTCCAACGGTGTCCAACGGTGTCCCACGATGTCCACCGATGTCCAACGGTGTCCAACGGTGTCCAACGGTGTCCAACGGTGTCCAACGGTGTCCAACGGTGTCCAACGGTGTCCAACGATGTCCAACGATGTCCAACGATGTCCAACGGTGTCCCACGATGTCCAACGATGTCCAACGATGTCCAACGGTGTCCAACGGTGTCCCACGTTGTCCCACGTTGTCCCACGGTATCCAACGGTGTCCCACGTTGTCCCACGTTGTCCCACGTTGTCCCACGGTGTCCAACGGTGTCCCACGTTGTCCCACGTTGTCCCACGTTGTCCCACGTTGTCCCACGATGTCCCACGTTGTCCAACGATGTCCAACGGTGTCCCACGTTGTCCCACGTTGTCCCACGTTGTCCCACGGTGTCCAACGGTGTCCAACGGTGTCCAACGGTGTCCAACGATGTCCAACGATGTCCAACGATGTCCAACGGTGTCCCACGTTGTCCCACGTTGTCCCACGTTGTCCCACGGTATCCAACGGTGTCCCACGTTGTCCCACGTTGTCCCACGTTGTCCCACGGTGTCCAACGGTGTCCCACGTTGTCCCACGTTGTCCCACGTTGTCCCACGTTGTCCCACGATGTCCCACGTTGTCCAACGATGTCCAACGGTGTCCCACGTTGTCCCACGTTGTCCTACGTTGTCCCACGTTGTCCCACGTTGTCCCACGTTGTCCCACGTTGTCCCACGGTGTCCAACGGTGTCCCACGTTGTCCCACGTTGTCCCACGGTGTCCAACGATGTCCAACGGTGTCCAACGGTGTCCCACGGTGTCCCACGTTGTCCCACGATGTCCCACGTTGTCCAACGATGTCCAACGGTGTCCCACGTTGTCCCACGTTGTCCTACGTTGTCCCACGTTGTCCCACGTTGTCCCGCGTTGTCCCACGTTGTCCCACGATGTCCCACGTTGTCCAACGATGTCCAACGGTGTCCCACGTTGTCCCACGTTGTCCCACGTTGTCCCACGTTGTCCCACGTTGTCCCACGTTGTCCCACGATGTCCCACGTTGTCCCACGTTGTCCCACGTTGTCCCACGTTGTCCCACGTTGTCCCACGTTGTCCCACGTTGTCCCACGTTGTCCCACGTTGTCCCACGTTGTCCCACGTTGTCCCACGGTGTCCAACGGTGTCCAACGGTGTCCAACGGTGTCCAACGATGTCCAACGATGTCCAACGGTGTCCAACGGTGTCCCACGTTGTCCCACGTTGTCCCACGGTGTCCAACGATGTCCAACGGTGTCCCACGTTGTCCCACGTTGTCCCACGTTGTCCCACGTTGTCCCACGTTGTTCCATGGTTTCCCACGTTGTCCCACGTTGTCCCACGTTGTCCCACGGTGTCCAACGGTGTCCCACGGTGTCCAACGGTGTCCCACGTTGTCCCACGTTGTCCCACGTTGTCCCACGTTGTCCCACGTTGTCCAACGGTGTCCCACGGTATCCAACGGTATCCCACGTTGTCCCACGTTGTCCCATGTTGTCCCACGTTGTCCCACGTTGTCCCACGTTGTCCCACGTTGTCCCACGGTGTCCAACGGTGTCCAACGATGTCCAACGGTGTCCAACGGTGTCCCACGATGTCCACCGATGTCCAACGGTGTCCAACGGTGTCCAACGGTGTCCCACGGTGTCCAACGATGTCCAACGGTGTCCAACGATGTCCAACGGTGTCCCACGTTGTCCGACGTTGTCCCACGTTGTCCCACGGTGTCCAACGATGTCCAACGTTGTCCCACGATGTCCCACGGTGTCCAACGATGTCCAACGGTGTCCAACGGTGTCCCACGGTGTCCCACGTTGTCCCACGTTGTCCCACGTTGTCCCACGTTGTCCCACGTTGTCCCACGTTGTCCCACGTTGTCCCACGATGTCCCACGTTGTCCAACGATGTCCAACGGTGTCCCACGTTGTCCCACGTTGTCCTACGTTGTCCCACGTTGTCCCACGTTGTCCCACGTTGTCCCACGTTGTCCCACGTTGTCCCACGGTGTCCAACGGTGTCCCACGTTGTCCCACGTTGTCCCACGGTGTCCAACGATGTCCAACGGTGTCCAACGGTGTCCCACGGTGTCCCACGTTGTCCCACGTTGTCCCACGTTGTCCCACGTTGTCCC
Source organism: Bombus terrestris (assembly GCF_910591885.1). NCBI lineage: Eukaryota > Metazoa > Arthropoda > Insecta > Hymenoptera > Apidae > Bombus > Bombus terrestris. The sequence continues at coordinate 93,097 of NW_025963576.1, read as the reverse complement.
ACGTTGTCCCACGTTGTCCCACGTTGTCCCACGTTGTCCCACGTTGTCCCACGTTGTCCCACGGTGTCCAACGATGTCCAACGGTGTCCAACGGTGTCCCACGGTGTCCCACGTTGTCCCACGTTGTCCCACGTTGTCCAACGGTGTCCCACGGTATCCAACGGTATCCCACGTTGTCCCACGTTGTCCCATGTTGTCCCACGTTGTCCCACGTTGTCCCACGTTGTCCCACGTTGTCCCACGGTGTCCAACGGTGTCCAACGATGTCCAACGGTGTCCAACGGTGTCCCACGATGTCCACCGATGTCCAACGGTGTCCAACGGTGTCCAACGGTGTCCCACGGTGTCCAACGATGTCCAACGGTGTCCAACGATGTCCAACGGTGTCCCACGTTGTCCGACGTTGTCCCACGTTGTCCCACGGTGTCCAACGATGTCCAACGTTGTCCCACGATGTCCCACGGTGTCCAACGATGTCCAACGGTGTCCAACGGTGTCCCACGGTGTCCCACGTTGTCCCACGTTGTCCCACGTTGTCCCACGTTGTCCCACGTTGTCCCACGTTGTCCCACGTTGTCCCACGATGTCCCACGTTGTCCAACGATGTCCAACGGTGTCCCACGTTGTCCCACGTTGTCCTACGTTGTCCCACGTTGTCCCACGTTGTCCCACGTTGTCCCACGTTGTCCCACGTTGTCCCACGGTGTCCAACGGTGTCCCACGTTGTCCCACGTTGTCCCACGGTGTCCAACGATGTCCAACGGTGTCCAACGGTGTCCCACGGTGTCCCACGTTGTCCCACGTTGTCCCACGTTGTCCCACGTTGTCCCACGTTGTCCCACGTTGTCCCACGTTGTCCCACGTTGTCCCACGTTGTCCCACGTTGTCCCACGTTGTTCCATGGTTTCCCACGTTGTCCCACGTTGTCCCACGGTGTCCAACGATGTCCAACGGTGTCCAACGATGTCCAACGGTGTCCAACGGTGTCCCACGGTGTCCAACGGTGTCCCACGTTGTCCCACGTTGTCCCACGTTGTCCCACGTTGTCCCACGATGTCCCACGTTGTCCAACGATGTCCAACGGTGTCCCACGTTGTCCCACGTTGTCCTACGTTGTCCCACGTTGTCCCACGTTGTCCCACGTTGTCCCACGTTGTCCCACGGTGTCCAACGGTGTCCAACGATGTCCAACGGTGTCCAACGGTGTCCCACGTTGTCCCACGTTGTCCCACGGTGTCCAACGATGTCCAACGGTGTCCCACGTTGTCCCACGTTGTCCCACGTTGTCCCACGTTGTCCCACGTTGTTCCATGGTTTCCCACGTTGTCCCACGATGTCCACCGATGTCCAACGGTGTCCAACGGTGTCCAACGGTGTCCCACGGTGTCCAACGATGTCCAACGGTGTCCAACGATGTCCAACGGTGTCCCACGTTGTCCCACGTTGTCCCACGTTGTCCCACGGTGTCCAACGATGTCCAACGGTGTCCAACGATGTCCAACGGTGTCCCACGTTGTCCCACGTTGTCCCACGTTGTCCCACGGTGTCCAACGATGTCCAACGGTGTCCAACGATGTCCAACGGTGTCCCACGATGTCCAACGATGTCCAACGATGTCCAACGGTGTCCTACGGTGTCCCACGTTGTCCCACGTTGTCCCACGTTGTCCCACGGTGTCCAACGATGTCCAACGGTGTCCCACGTTGTCCAACGGTGTCCAACGGTGTCCAACGATGTCCAACGATGTCCAACGGTGTCCAACGGTGTCCCACGTTGTCCCACGTTGTCCCACGGTGTCCAACGATGTCCAACGGTGTCCCACGTTGTCCCACGTTGTCCCACGTTGTCCCACGTTGTCCCACGTTGTTCCATGGTTTCCCACGTTGTCCCACGTTGTCCCACGTTGTCCCACGGTGTCCAACGATGTCCAACGGTGTCCAACGGTGTCCCACGGTGTCCAACGGTGTCCCACGTTGTCCCACGTTCTCCCACGTTGTCCCACGTTGTCCCACGTTGTCCCACGTTGTCCCACGTTGTCCAACGGTGTCCCACGGTGTCCAACGGTATCCCACGTTGTCCCACGTTGTCCCATGTTGTCCCACGTTGTCCCACGTTGTCCCACGTTGTCCAACGGTGTCCCACGTTGTCCCACGTTGTCCCACGTTGTCCCACGGTGTCCAACGATGTCCAACGGTGTCCAACGATGTCCAACGGTGTCCCACGATGTCCAACGATGTCCAACGATGTCCAACGGTGTCCAACGGTGTCCCACGTTGTCCCACGTTGTCCCACGTTGTCCCACGGTGTCCAACGATGTCCAACGGTGTCCCACGTTGTCCCACGTTGTTCCACGTTGTCCCACGTTGTCCCACGATGTCCCACGTTGTCCCACGTTGTCCCACGTTGTCCCACGTTGTCCCACGTTGTCCCACGGTGTCCAAATGTGTCCAACGGTGTCCAACGGTGTCCAACGGTGTCCCACGATGTCCACCGATGTCCAACGGTGTCCAACGGTGTCCAGCGGTGTCCCACGGTGTCCAACGATGTCCAACGGTGTCCAACGATGTCCAACGGTGTCCCACGTTGTCCCACGTTGTCCCACGTTGTCCCACGTTGTCCCACGTTGTCCCACGGTGTCCAACGATGTCCAACGGTGTCCCACGTTGTCCAACGGTGTCCCACGTTGTCCCACGTTGTCCCACGTTGTCCCACGTTGTCCCACGTTGTCCCACGATGTCCCACGTTGTCCCACGTTGTCCCACGTTGTCCCACGTTGTCCCACGTTGTCCCACGTTGTCCCACGTTGTCCCACGTTGTCCCACGTTGTCCCACGTTGTCCCACGTTGTCCCACGTTGTCCCACGTTGTCCCACGTTGTCCCACGTTGTCCCACGTTGTCCCACGGTGTCGAACGATGTCCAACGGTGTCCCACGTTGTCCCACGTTGTCCCACGTTGTCCAACGGTGTCCAACGGTGTCCAACGATGTCCAACGGTGTCCCACGATGTCCAACGATGTCCAACGATGTCCAACGGTGTCCAACGGTGTCCCACGTTGTCCCACGTTGTCCCACGTTGTCCCACGGTGTCCAACGATGTCCAACGGTGTCCCACGTTGTCCAACGGTGTCCCACGTTGTCCCACGTTGTCCCACGTTGTCCCACGTTGTCCCACGTTGTCCCACGATGTCCCACGTTGTCCCACGTTGTCCCACGTTGTCCCACGTTGTCCCACGTTGTCCCACGTTGTCCCACGTTGTCCCACGTTGTCCCACGTTGTCCCACGTTCTCCCACGATGTCCCACGTTGTCCCACGTTGTCCCACGTTGTCCCACGTTGTCCCACGTTGTCCCACGTTGTCCCACGTTGTCCCACGTTGTCCCACGTTGTCCCACGTTGTACCACGTTGTCCCACGTTGTCCCACGTTGTCCCACGTTGTCCCACGTTGTCCCACGTTGTCCCACGTTGTCCCACGTTGTCCCACGTTGTCCCACGTTGTCCCACGTTGTCCCACGGTGTCCAACGATGTCCAACGGTGTCCCACGTTGTCCCACGTTGTCCTACGTTGTCCCACGTTGTCCCACGTTGTCCCACGTTGTCCCACGTTGTCCCACGTTGTCCCACGTTGTCCCACGTTGTCCCACGTTGTCCCACGTTGTCCCACGTTGTCCCACGGTGTCCAACGGTGTCCAACGATGTCCAACGGTGTCCAACGGTGTCCCACGTTGTCCCACGTTGTCCCACGTTGTCCCACGTTGTCCCACGTTGTCCCACGTTGTCCCACGTTGTCCCACGTTGTCCCACGTTGTCCCACGTTGTCCCACGTTGTCCCACGTTGTCCAACGGTGTCCCACGGTGTCCAACGGTGTCCCACGTTGTCCCACGTTGTCCCACGGTGTCCAACGATGTCCAACGGTGTCCAACGGTGTCCCACGGTGTCCCACGTTGTCCCACGTTGTCCCACGGTGTCCAACGATGTCCAACGGTGTCCCACGTTGTCCCACGTTGTCCCACGTTGTCCCACGTTGTCCCACGTTGTCCCACGTTGTCCCACGTTGTCCCACGTTGTCCCACGTTGTCCCACGATGTCCCACGTTGTCCCACGTTGTCCCACGTTGTCCCACGTTGTCCCACGTTGTCCCACGTTGTCCCACGTTGTCCCACGTTGTCCCACGTTGTTCCACGTTGTCCCACGTTGTCCCACGTTGTCCCACGTTGTCCCACGTTGTCCCACGGTGTCCAAATGTGTCCAACGGTGTCCAACGGTGTCCAACGGTGTCCCACGATGTCCACCGATGTCCAACGGTGTCCAACGGTGTCCAACGGTGTCCCACGGTGTCCAACGATGTCCAACGGTGTCCAACGATGTCCAACGGTGTCCCACGTTGTCCCACGTTGTCCCACGTTGTCCCACGTTGTCCCACGTTGTCCCACGGTGTCCAACGATGTCCAACGGTGTCCCACGTTGTCCAACGGTGTCCCACGTTGTCCCACGTTGTCCCACGTTGTCCCACGTTGTCCCACGTTGTCCCACGATGTCCCACGTTGTCCCACGTTGTCCCACGTTGTCCCACGTTGTCCCACGTTGTCCCACGTTGTCCCACGTTGTCCCACGTTGTCCCACGTTGTCCCACGTTGTCCCACGTTGTCCCACGTTGTCCCACGTTGTCCCACGTTGTCCCACGTTGTCCCACGTTGTCCCACGGTGTCGAACGATGTCCAACGGTGTCCCACGTTGTCCCACGTTGTCCCACGTTGTCCAACGGTGTCCAACGGTGTCCAACGATGTCCAACGGTGTCCCACGATGTCCAACGATGTCCAACGATGTCCAACGGTGTCCAACGGTGTCCCACGTTGTCCCACGTTGTCCCACGTTGTCCCACGGTGTCCAACGATGTCCAACGGTGTCCCACGTTGTCCAACGGTGTCCCACGTTGTCCCACGTTGTCCCACGTTGTCCCACGTTGTCCCACGTTGTCCCACGATGTCCCACGTTGTCCCACGTTGTCCCACGTTGTCCCACGTTGTCCCACGTTGTCCCACGTTGTCCCACGTTGTCCCACGTTGTCCCACGTTGTCCCACGTTGTCCCACGTTCTCCCACGATGTCCCACGTTGTCCCACGTTGTCCCACGTTGTCCCACGTTGTCCCACGTTGTCCCACGTTGTCCCACGTTGTCCCACGTTGTCCCACGTTGTCCCACGTTGTACCACGTTGTCCCACGTTGTCCCACGTTGTCCCACGTTGTCCCACGTTGTCCCACGTTGTCCCACGTTGTCCCACGTTGTCCCACGTTGTCCCACGTTGTCCCACGTTGTCCCACGGTGTCCAACGATGTCCAACGGTGTCCCACGTTGTCCCACGTTGTCCTACGTTGTCCCACGTTGTCCCACGTTGTCCCACGTTGTCCCACGTTGTCCCACGTTGTCCCACGTTGTCCCACGTTGTCCCACGTTGTCCCACGTTGTCCCACGGTGTCCAACGATGTCCAACGGTGTCCCACGTTGTCCCACGTTGTCCTACGTTGTCCCACGTTGTCCCACGTTGTCCCACGTTGTCCCACGTTGTCCCACGTTGTCCCACGGTGTCCAACGGTGTCCCACGTTGTCCCACGTTGTCCCACGGTGTCCAACGATGTCCAACGGTGTCCCACGGTGTCCAACGGTGTCCCACGGTGTCCAACGGTGTCCCACGTTGTCCCACGTTGTCCCACGTTGTCCCACGTTGTCCCATGTTGTCCCACGTTGTCCCACGTTGTCCCACGTTGTCCCACGGTGTCGAACGGTGTCCAACGGTGTCCAACGGTGTCCAACGGTGTCCCACGGTGTCCAACGGTGTCCCACGTTGTCCCACGTTGTCCCACGGTGTCCCACGTTGTCCCACGATGTCCCACGTTGTCCAACGATGTCCAACGGTGTCCCACGTTGTCCCACGTTGTCCCATGTTGTCCCACGTTGTCCCACGTTGTCCCACGTTGTTCCATGGTTTCCCGCGTTGTCCCACGATGTCCACCGATGTCCAACGGTGTCCAACGATGTCCAACGGTGTCCCACGTTGTCCCACGTTGTCCCACGTTGTCCCACGTTGTCCCACGTTGTTCCATGGTTTCCCACGTTGTCCCACGTTGTCCCACGTTGTCCCACGGTGTCCAACGATGTCCAACGGTGTCCAACGGTGTCCCACGGTGTCCAACGGTGTCCCACGTTGTCCCACGTTGTCCCACGTTGTCCCACGTTGTCCAACGGTGTCCCACGGTGTCCAACGGTATCCCACGTTGTCCCACGTTGTCCCATGTTGTCCCACGTTGTCCCACGTTGTCCCACGTTGTCCCACGTTGTCCCACGGTGTCCAACGGTGTCCAACGATGTCCAATGGTGTCCAACGGTGTCCCACGATGTCCACCGATGTCCAACGGTGTCCAACGGTGTCCAACGGTGTCCAACGGTGTCCCACGGTGTCCAACGATGTCCAACGGTGTCCAACGATGTCCAACGGTGTCCCACGTTGTCCCACGTTGTCCCACGTTGTCCCACGGTGTCCAACGATGTCCAACGGTGTCCAACGATGTCCAACGGTGTCCAACGATGTCCAACGGTGTCCCACGATGTCCAACGATGTCCAACGATGTCCAACGGTGTCCAACGGTGTCCCACGTTGTCCCACGTTGTCCCACGTTGTCCCACGGTGTCCAACGATGTCCAACGGTCTCCCACGTTGTCCAACGGTGTCCCACGTTGTCCCACGTTGTCCCACGTTGTCCCACGTTGTCCCACGTTGTCCCACGATGTCCCACGTTGTCCCACGTTGTCCCACGTTGTCCCACGTTGTCCCACGTTGTCCCACGTTGTCCCACGTTGTCCCACGTTGTCCCACGTTGTCCCACGATGTCCCACGTTGTCCCACGTTGTCCCACGTTGTCCCACGTTGTCCCACGTTGTCCCACGTTGTCCCACGTTGTCCCACGTTGTCCCACGTTGTCCCACGTTGTCCCACGTTGTCCCACGATGTCCCACGTTGTCCCACGTTGTCCCACGTTGTCCCACGTTGTCCCACGTTGTCCCACGATGTCCCACGTTGTCCCACGTTGTCCCACGTTGTCCCACGTTGTCCCACGTTGTCCCACGTTGTCCCACGTTGTCCCACGTTGTCCCACGGTGTCCAACGATGTCCAACGGTGTCCCACGATGTCCCACGTTGTCCCACGTTGTCCCACGTTGTCCCACGTTGTCCCACGTTGTCCCACGTTGTCCCACGTTGTCCCACGTTGTCCCACGTTGTCCCACGTTGTCCCACTTTGTCCCACGTTGTCCCACGTTGTCCCACGTTGTCCAACGATGTCCAACGGTGTCCCACGTTGTCCCACGTTGTCCCATGTTGTCCCACGTTGTCCCACGTTGTCCCACGTTGTTCCATGGTTTCCCGCGTTGTCCCACGATGTCCACCGATGTCCAACGGTGTCCAACGATGTCCAACGGTGTCCCACGTTGTCCCACGTTGTCCCACGTTGTCCCACGTTGTCCCACGTTGTTCCATGGTTTCCCACGTTGTCCCACGTTGTCCCACGTTGTCCCACGGTGTCCAACGGTGTCCAACGATGTCCAACGGTGTCCAACGGTGTCCCACGATGTCCACCGATGTCCAACGGTGTCCAACGTTGTCCCACGTTGTCCCATGTTGTCCCACGTTGTCCCACGTTGTCCCACGTTGTCCCACGTTGTCCCACGGTGTCCAACGGTGTCCAACGGTGTCCAACGGTGTCCAACGGTGTCCCACGGCGTCCAACGGTGTCCCACGTTGTCCCACGTTGTCCCACGTTGTCCCACGGTGTCCAACGATGTCCAACGGTGTCCCACGTTGTCCAACGGTGTCCCACGTTGTCCCACGTTGTCCCACGTTGTCCCACGTTGTCCCACGTTGTCCCACGATGTCCCACGTTGTCCCACGTTGTCCCACGTTGTCCCACGTTGTCCCACGTTGTCCCACGTTGTCCCACGTTGTCCCACGTTGTCCCACGTTGTCCCACGGTGTCCAACGATGTCCAACGGTGTCCCACGATGTCCCACGTTGTCCCACGTTGTCCCACGTTGTCCCACGTTGTCCCACGTTGTCCCACGTTGTCCCACGTTGTCCCACGTTGTCCCACGTTGTCCCACGTTGTCCCACGTTGTCCCACGTTGTCCCACGATGTCCCACGTTGTCCCACGTTGTCCCACGTTGTCCCCCGTTGTCCCACGTTGTCCCACGTTGTCCCACGTTGTCCCACGTTGTCCCACGTTGTCCCACGTTGTCCCACGTTGTCCCACGTTGTCCCACGTTGTCCCACGTTGTCCCACGTTGTCCCACGTTGTCCCACGGTGTCCAACGGTGTCCAACGGTGTCCAACGGTGTCCAACGATGTCCAACGATGTCCAACGGTGTCCAACGGTGTCCCACGATGTCCACCGATGTCCAACGGTGTCCAACGGTGTCCAACGGTGTCCAACGGTGTCCAACGATGTCCAACGATGTCCAACGATGTCCAACGGTGTCCAACGATGTCCAACGATGTCCAACGGTGTCCCACGATGTCCAACGATGTCCAACGATGTCCAACGGTGTCCAACGGTGTCCCAGGTTGTCCCACGTTGTCCCACGGTGTCCAACGATGTCCAACGGTGTCCCACGTTGTCCCACGTTGTCCCACGTTGTCCCACGGTGTCCAACGATGTCCAACGGTGTCCCACGTTGTCCCACGGTGTCCAACGATGTCCAACGGTGTCCCACGTTGTCCCACGTTGTCCCACGTTGTCCCACGTTGTCCCACGTTGTCCCACGTTGTCCCACGTTGTCCCACGTTGTCCCACGGTGTCCAACGATGTCCAACGGTGTCCCACGGTGTCCAACGGTGTCCAACGATGTCCAACGGTGTCCAACGGTGTCCCACGATGTCCACCGATGTCCAACGGTGTCCAACGGTGTCCAACGGTGTCCAACGGTGTCCAACGGTGTCCAACGGTGTCCAACGGTGTCCAACGATGTCCAACGATGTCCAACGATGTCCAACGGTGTCCCACGATGTCCAACGATGTCCAACGATGTCCAACGGTGTCCAACGGTGTCCCACGTTGTCCCACGTTGTCCCACGTTGTCCCACGGTGTCCAACGATGTCCAACGGTGTCCCACGTTGTCCCACGGTGTCCAACGATGTCCAACGGTGTCCCACGTTGTCCCACGTTGTCCCACGTTGTCCCACGTTGTCCCACGTTGTCCCACGTTGTCCCACGTTGTCCCACGTTGTCCCACGGTGTCCAACGATGTCCAACGGTGTCCCACGTTGTCCCACGTTGTCCCACGTTGTCCCACGTTGTCCCACGGTGTCCAACGGTGTCCAACGGTGTCCAACGGTGTCCAGCGATGTCCAACGGTGTCCAACGGTGTCCAACGGTGTCCCACGTTGTCCCACGTTGTCCCACGTTGTCCCACGTTGTCCCACGTTGTCCCACGTTGTCCCACGTTGTCCCACGTTGTCCCACGTTGTCCCACGTTGTCCCACGATGTCCCACGTTGTCCCACGTTGTCCCACGTTGTCCCACGTTGTCCCACGTTGTCCCACGTTGTCCCACGTTGTCCCACGTTGTCCCACGTTGTCCCACGTTGTCCCACGTTGTCCCACGTTGTCCCACGTTGTCCCACGTTGTCCCACGTTGTCCCACGTTGTCCCACGTTGTCCCACGGTGTCCAACGGTGTCCAACGGTGTCCAACGGTGTCCAACGATGTCCAACGATGTCCAACGGTGTCCCACGTTGTCCCACGTTGTCCCACGTTGTTCCATGGTTTCCCACGTTGTCCCACGTTGTCCCACGGTGTCCAACGATGTCCAACGGTGTCCAACGGTGTCCCACGGTGTCCAACGGTGTCCAACGATGTCCAACGGTGTCCAACGGTGTCCCACGATGTCCACCGATGTCCAACGGTGTCCAACGGTGTCCAACGGTGTCCAACGGTGTCCAACGGTGTCCAACGATGTCCAACGATGTCCAACGATGTCCCACGTTGTCCAACGGTGTCCCACGTTGTCCCACGTTGTCCCACGTTGTCCCACGTTGTCCCACGTTGTCCCACGATGTCCCACGTTGTCCCACGTTGTCCAACGGTGTCCCACGTTGTCCCACGTTGTCCCACGTTGTCCCACGTTGTCCCACGTTGTCCCACGGTGTCCAACGGTGTCCAACGGTGTCCAACGGTGTCCAACGATGTCCAACGATGTCCAACGGTGTCCAACGGTGTCCCACGTTGTCCCACGTTGTCCCACGGTGTCCAACGATGTCCAACGGTGTCCCACGTTGTCCCACGTTGTCCCACGTTGTGCCACGTTGTCCCACGTTGTTCCATGGTTTCCCACGTTGTCCCACGTTGTCCCACGGTGTCCAACGATGTCCAACGGTGTCCAACGGTGTCCCACGGTGTCCAACGGTGTCCAACGATGTCCAACGGTGTCCTACGGTGTCCCACGATGTCCACCGATGTCCAACGGTGTCCAACGGTGTCCAACGGTGTCCAACGGTGTCCAACGGTGTCCAACGATGTCCAACGATGTCCAACGATGTCCAACGGTGTCCAACGATGTCCAACGATGTCCAACGGTGTCCCACGATGTCCAACGATGTCCAACGATGTCCCACGTTGTCCCACGTTGTCCCACGATGTCCCACGTTGTCCCACGTTGTCCCACGTTGTCCCACGTTGTCCCACGTTGTCCCACGTTGTCCCACGTTGTCCCACGTTGTCCCACGTTGTCCAACGGTGTCCCACGGTGTCCAACGGTATCCCACGTTGTCCCACGTTGTCCCATGTTGTCCCATGTTGTCCCACGTTGTCCCACGTTGTCCAACGGTGTCCCACGTTGTCCCACGTTGTCCCACGTTGTCCCACGGTGTCCAACGATGTCCAACGGTGTCCAACGATGTCCAACGGTGTCCCACGATGTCCAACGATGTCCAACGATGTCCAACGGTGTCCAACGGTGTCCCACGTTGTCCCACGTTGTCCCACGTTGTCCCACGGTGTCCAACGATGTCCAACGGTGTCCCACGTTGTCCCACGTTGTCCCACGTTGTCCCACGTTGTCCCACGATGTCCCACGTTGTCCGACGTTGTCCCACGTTGTCCCACGTTGTCCCACGTTGTCCCACGTTGTCCCACGTTGTCCCACGTTGTCCCACGTTGTCCCACGATGTCCCACGTTGTCCCACGTTGTCCCACGTTGTCCCACGTTGTCCCACGTTGTCCCACGTTGTCCCACGTTGTCCCACGTTGTCCCACGTTGTCCCACGTTGTCCCACGTTGTCCCACGTTGTCCCACGTTGTCCCACGTTGTCCCACGGTGTCCAAATGTGTCCAACGGTGTCCAACGGTGTCCAACGGTGTCCCACGATGTCCACCGATGTCCAACGGTGTCCAACGGTGTCCAACGGTGTCCCACGGTGTCCAACGATGTCCAACGGTGTCCAACGATGTCCAACGGTGTCCCACGTTGTCCCACGTTGTCCCACGTTGTCCCACGTTGTCCCACGGTGTCCAACGATGTCCAACGGTGTCCCACGTTGTCCAACGGTGTCCCACGTTGTCCCACGTTGTCCCACGTTGTCCCACGTTGTCCCACGTTGTCCCACGATGTCCCACGTTGTCCCACGTTGTCCCACGTTGTCCCACGTTGTCCCACGTTGTCCCACGTTGTCCCACGTTGTCCCACGATGTCCCACGTTGTCCCACGTTGTCCCACGTTGTCCCACGTTGTCCCACGTTGTCCCACGTTGTCCCACGTTGTCCCACGTTGTCCCACGTTGTCCCACGTTGTCCCACGTTGTCCCACGTTGTCCCACGTTGTCCCACATTGTCCCACGTTGTCCCACGTTGTCCCACGGTGTCCAACGTTGTCCAACGGTGTCCCACGTTGTCCCACGTTGTCCCACGTTGTCCCACGGTGTCCAACGGTGTCCAACGATGTCCAACGGTGTCCCACGATGTCCAACGATGTCCAACGATGTCCAACGGTGTCCAACGGTGTCCCACGTTGTCCCACGTTGTCCCACGTTGTCCCACGGTGTCCCACGTTGTCCCACGTTGTCCCACGTTGTCCCACGGTGTCCAACGATGTCCAACGGTGTCCCACGTTGTCCCACGTTGTCCCACGTTGTCCCACGGTGTCCAACGGTGTCCAACGATGTCCAACGGTGTCCCACGATGTCCAACGATGTCCAACGATGTCCAACGGTGTCCAACGGTGTCCCACGTTGTCCCACGTTGTCCCACGTTGTCCCACGGTGTCCAACGATGTCCAACGGTGTCCCACGTTGTCCAACGGTGTCCCACGTTGTCCCACGTTGTCCCACGTTGTCCCACGTTGTCCCACGTTGTCCCACGATGTCCCACGTTGTCCCACGTTGTCCCACGTTGTCCCACGTTGTCCCACGTTGTCCCACGTTGTCCCACGTTGTCCCACGTTGTCCCACGTTCTCCCACGATGTCCCACGTTGTCCCACGTTGTCCCACGTTGTCCCACGTTGTCCCACGTTGTCCCACGTTGTCCCACGTTGTCCCACGTTGTCCCACGTTGTCCCACGTTGTACCACGTTGTCCCACGTTGTCCCACGTTGTCCCACGTTGTCCCACGTTGTCCCACGTTGTCCCACGTTGTCCCACGTTGTCCCACGTTGTCCCACGTTGTCCCACGTTGTCCCACGTTGTCCCACGGTGTCCAACGGTGTCCAACGGTGTCCAACGATGTCCAACGATGTCCAACGGTGTCCCACGATGTCCAACGATGTCCAACGATGTCCAACGGTGTTCCACGTTGTCCCACGTTGTCCCACGTTGTCCCACGTTGTCCCACGTTGTCCCACGGTGTCCAACGATGCCCAACGGTGTCCCACGTTGTCCCACGTTGTCCCACGTTGTCCCACGTTGTCCCACGTTGTCCCACGTTGTCCCACGTTGTCCCACGTTGTCCCACGTTGTCCCACGTTGTCCCACGTTGTCCCACGTTGTCCCACGTTGTCCCACGGTGTCCAACGATGTCCAACGGTGTCCCACGTTGTCCCACGTTGTCCTACGTTGTCCCACGTTGTCCCACGTTGTCCCACGTTGTCCCACGTTGTCCCACGTTGTCCCACGTTGTCCCACGTTGTCCCACGTTGTCCCACGATGTCCCACGGTGTCCAACGATGTCCAACGGTGTCCCACGTTGTCGCACGTTGTCCTACGTTGTCCCACGTTGTCCCACGTTGTCCCACGTTGTCCCACGTTGTCCCACGTTGTCCCACGTTGTCCCACGTTGTCCCACGGTGTCCAACGGTGTCCAACGATGTCCAACGGTGTCCAACGGTGTCCCACGTTGTCCCACGTTGTCCCACGTTGTCCCACGTTGTCCCACGTTGTCCCACGTTGTCCCACGTTGTCCCACGTTGTCCCACGTTGTCCCACGTTGTCCCACGTTGTCCAACGGTGTCCCACGGTGTCCAACGGTGTCCCACGTTGTCCCACGTTGTCCCACGTTGTCCCACGTTGTCCCACGTTGTCCCACGTTGTCCCACGTTGTCCCACGTTGTCCCACGTTGTCCAACGATGTCCAACGGTGTCCCACGATGTCCAACGATGTCCAACGATGTCCAACGGTGTCCAACGATGTCCAACGGTGTCCAACGATGTCCAACGATGTCCAACGGTGTCCCACGATGTCCAACGATGTCCAACGATGTCCAACGGTGTCCGACGGTGTCCAACGGTGTCCCACGGTGTCCAACGGTGTCCCACGTTGTCCCACGTTGTTCCATGGTTTCCCACGTTGTCCCACGTTGTCCCACGTTGTCCCACGATGTCCCACGTTGTCCAACGGTGTCCAACGTTGTCCCACGTTGTCCCACGTTGTTCCATGGTTTCCCACGTTGTCCCACGTTGTCCAACGGTGTCCCACGTTGTCCAACGGTGTCCCACGTTGTCCCACGTTGTCCCACGTTGTCCCACGTTGTCCCACGTTGTCCCACGATGTCCCACGTTGTCCCACGTTGTCCCACGTTGTCCCACGTTGTCCCACGTTGTCCCACGTTGTCCCACGTTGTCCCACGTTGTCCCACGTTGTCCCACGTTGTCCCACGTTGTCCCACGGTGTCCAACGATGTCCAACGGTGTCCAACGTTGTCCCACGGTGTCCAACGGTGTCCCACGTTGTCCCACGTTGTCCCACGTTGTCCCACGTTGTCCCACGTTGTCCCACGTTGTCCCACGTTGTCCAACGATGTCCAACGGTGTCCCACGTTGTCCCACGTTGTTCCATGGTTTCCCACGTTGTCCCACGTTGTCCCACGTTGTCCCACGTTGTCCCACGTTGTCCCACGTTGTCCCACGTTGTCCCACGGTGTCCAACGGTGTCCAACGGTGTCCAACGGTGTCCAACGATGTCCAACGATGTCCAACGGTGTCCAACGGTGTCCCACGATGTCCACCGATGTCCAACGGTGTCCAACGGTGTCCAACGGTGTCCAACGGTGTCCAACGATGTCCAACGATGTCCAACGATGTCCAACGGTGTCCAACGATGTCCAACGATGTCCAACGGTGTCCCACGATGTCCAACGATGTCCAACGATGTCCAACGGTGTCCAACGGTGTCCCAGGTTGTCCCACGTTGTCCCACGGTGTCCAACGATGTCCAACGGTGTCCCACGTTGTCCCACGTTGTCCCACGTTGTCCCACGTTGTCCCACGTTGTCCCACGTTGTCCCACGTTGTCCCACGTTGTCCCACGTTGTCCCACGTTGTCCCACGTTGTCCCACGGTGTCCAACGATGTCCAACGGTGTCCCACGTTGTCCCACGTTGTCCCACGTTGTCCCACGTTGTCCCACGTTGTTCCATGGTTTCCCACGTTGTCCCAAGTTGTCCCACGGTGTCCAACGATGTCCAACGGAGTCCAACGGTGTCCCACGGTGTCCAGCGGTGTCCAACGATGTCCAACGGTGTCCAACGGTGTCCCACGATGTCCACCGATGTCCAACGGTGTCCAACGGTGTCCAACGGTGTCCAACGGTGTCCAACGGTGTCCAACGGTGTCCAACGATGTCCAACGATGTCCAACGATGTCCAACGGTGTCCCACGATGTCCAACGATGTCCAACGATGTCCAACGGTGTCCAACGGTGTCCCACGTTGTCCCACGTTGTCCCACGTTGTCCCACGGTGTCCAACGATGTCCAACGGTGTCCCACGTTGTCCCACGGTGTCCAACGATGTCCAACGGTGTCCCACGTTGTCCCACGTTGTCCCACGTTGTCCCACGTTGTCCCACGTTGTCCCACGTTGTCCCACGTTGTCCCACGTTGTCCCACGTTGTCCCACGTTGTCCCACGTTGTCCCACGTTGTCCCACGTTGTCCCACGTTGTCCCACGTTGTCCCACGTTGTCCCACGTTGTCCCACGTTGTCCCACGTTGTCCCACGGTGTCCAACGGTGTCCAACGGTGTCCAACGGTGTCCAACGATGTCCAACGATGTCCAACGGTGTCCCACGTTGTCCCACGTTGTCCCACGTTGTCCCACGTTGTCCCACGTTGTTCCATGGTTTCCCACGTTGTCCCACGTTGTCCCACGTTGTCCCACGTTGTCCCACGTTGTCCCACGTTGTCCCACGTTGTCCCACGTTGTCCCACGTTGTCCCACGGTGTCCAACGGTGTCCAACGGTGTCCAACGATGTCCAACGATGTCCAACGGTGTCCCACGATGTCCAACGATGTCCAACGATGTCCAACGGTGTTCCACGTTGTCCCACGTTGTCCCACGTTGTCCCACGTTGTCCCACGTTGTCCCACGGTGTCCAACGATGCCCAACGGTGTCCCACGTTGTCCCACGTTGTCCCACGTTGTCCCACGTTGTCCCACGTTGTCCCACGTTGTCCCACGTTGTCCCACGTTGTCCCACGTTGTCCCACGTTGTCCCACGTTGTCCCACGTTGTCCCACGTTGTCCCACGGTGTCCAACGATGTCCAACGGTGTCCCACGTTGTCCCACGTTGTCCTACGTTGTCCCACGTTGTCCCACGTTGTCCCACGTTGTCCCACGTTGTCCCACGTTGTCCCACGTTGTCCCACGTTGTCCCACGTTGTCCCACGTTGTCCCACGGTGTCCAACGATGTCCAACGGTGTCCCACGTTGTCGCACGTTGTCCTACGTTGTCCCACGTTGTCCCACGTTGTCCCACGTTGTCCCACGTTGTCCCACGTTGTCCCACGGTGTCCCACGTTGTCCCACGGTGTCCAACGGTGTCCAACGATGTCCAACGGTGTCCAACGGTGTCCCACGTTGTCCCACGTTGTCCCACGTTGTCCCACGTTGTCCCACGTTGTCCCACGTTGTCCCACGTTGTCCCACGTTGTCCCACGTTGTCCCACGTTGTCCCACGTTGTCCAACGGTGTCCCACGGTGTCCAACGGTGTCCCACGTTGTCCCACGTTGTCCCACGTTGTCCCACGTTGTCCCACGTTGTCCCACGTTGTCCCACGTTGTCCCACGTTGTCCCACGTTGTCCAACGATGTCCAACGGTGTCCCACGATGTCCAACGATGTCCAACGATGTCCAACGGTGTCCAACGATGTCCAACGGTGTCCAACGATGTCCAACGATGTCCAACGGTGTCCCACGATGTCCAACGATGTCCAACGATGTCCAACGGTGTCCGACGGTGTCCAACGGTGTCCCACGGTGTCCAACGGTGTCCCACGTTGTCCCACGTTGTTCCATGGTTTCCCACGTTGTCCCACGTTGTCCCACGTTGTCCCACGATGTCCCACGTTGTCCAACGGTGTCCAACGTTGTCCCACGTTGTCCCACGTTGTTCCATGGTTTCCCACGTTGTCCCACGTTGTCCAACGGTGTCCCACGTTGTCCAACGGTGTCCCACGTTGTCCCACGTTGTCCCACGTTGTCCCACGTTGTCCCACGTTGTCCCACGATGTCCCACGTTGTCCCACGTTGTCCCACGTTGTCCCACGTTGTCCCACGTTGTCCCACGTTGTCCCACGTTGTCCCACGTTGTCCCACGTTGTCCCACGTTGTCCCACGTTGTCCCACGGTGTCCAACGATGTCCAACGGTGTCCAACGTTGTCCCACGGTGTCCAACGGTGTCCCACGTTGTCCCACGTTGTCCCACGTTGTCCCACGTTGTCCCACGTTGTCCCACGTTGTCCCACGTTGTCCAACGATGTCCAACGGTGTCCCACGTTGTCCCACGTTGTTCCATGGTTTCCCACGTTGTCCCACGTTGTCCCACGTTGTCCCACGTTGTCCCACGTTGTCCCACGTTGTCCCACGTTGTCCCACGGTGTCCAACGGTGTCCAACGGTGTCCAACGGTGTCCAACGATGTCCAACGATGTCCAACGGTGTCCAACGGTGTCCCACGATGTCCACCGATGTCCAACGGTGTCCAACGGTGTCCAACGGTGTCCAACGGTGTCCAACGATGTCCAACGATGTCCAACGATGTCCAACGGTGTCCAACGATGTCCAACGATGTCCAACGGTGTCCCACGATGTCCAACGATGTCCAACGATGTCCAACGGTGTCCAACGGTGTCCCACGTTGTCCCACGTTGTCCCACGGTGTCCAACGATGTCCAACGGTGTCCCACGTTGTCCCACGTTGTCCCACGTTGTCCCACGTTGTCCCACGTTGTCCCACGTTGTCCCACGTTGTCCCACGTTGTCCCACGTTGTCCCACGTTGTCCCACGTTGTCCCACGGTGTCCAACGATGTCCAACGGTGTCCCACGTTGTCCCACGTTGTCCCACGTTGTCCCACGTTGTCCCACGTTGTCCCACGTTGTTCCATGGTTTCCCACGTTGTCCCACGTTGTCCCACGGTGTCCAACGATGTCCAACGGAGTCCAACGGTGTCCCACGGTGTCCAGCGGTGTCCAACGATGTCCAACGGTGTCCAACGGTGTCCCACGATGTCCACCGATGTCCAACGGTGTCCAACGGTGTCCAACGGTGTCCAACGGTGTCCAACGGTGTCCAACGGTGTCCAACGATGTCCAACGATGTCCAACGATGTCCAACGGTGTCCCACGATGTCCAACGATGTCCAACGATGTCCAACGGTGTCCAACGGTGTCCCACGTTGTCCCACGTTGTCCCACGTTGTCCCACGGTGTCCAACGATGTCCAACGGTGTCCCACGTTGTCCCACGGTGTCCAACGATGTCCAACGGTGTCCCACGTTGTCCCACGTTGTCCCACGTTGTCCCACGTTGTCCCACGTTGTCCCACGTTGTCCCACGTTGTCCCACGGTGTCCAACGGTGTCCAACGGTGTCCAACGGTGTCCAACGATGTCCAACGATGTCCAACGGTGTCCCACGTTGTCCCACGTTGTCCCACGTTGTCCCACGTTGTCCCACGTTGTTCCATGGTTTCCCACGTTGTCCCACGTTGTCCCACGGTGTCCAACGATGTCCAACGGTGTCCAACGGTGTCCCACGGTGTCCAACGGTGTCCAACGATGTCCAACGGTGTCCAACGGTGTCCCACGATGTCCACCGATGTCCAACGGTGTCCAACGGTGTCCAACGGTGTCCAACGGTGTCCAACGGTGTCCAACGATGTCCAACGATGTCCAACGATGTCCCACGTTGTCCAACGGTGTCCCACGTTGTCCCACGTTGTCCCACGTTGTCCCACGTTGTCCCACGTTGTCCCACGATGTCCCACGTTGTCCCACGTTGTCCAACGGTGTCCCACGTTGTCCCACGTTGTCCCACGTTGTCCCACGTTGTCCCACGTTGTCCCACGGTGTCCAACGGTGTCCAACGGTGTCCAACGGTGTCCAACGATGTCCAACGATGTCCAACGGTGTCCAACGGTGTCCCACGTTGTCCCACGTTGTCCCACGGTGTCCAACGATGTCCAACGGTGTCCCACGTTGTCCCACGTTGTCCCACGTTGTGCCACGTTGTCCCACGTTGTTCCATGGTTTCCCACGTTGTCCCACGTTGTCCCACGGTGTCCAACGATGTCCAACGGTGTCCAACGGTGTCCCACGGTGTCCAACGGTGTCCAACGATGTCCAACGGTGTCCTACGGTGTCCCACGATGTCCACCGATGTCCAACGGTGTCCAACGGTGTCCAACGGTGTCCAACGGTGTCCAACGGTGTCCAACGATGTCCAACGATGTCCAACGATGTCCAACGGTGTCCAACGATGTCCAACGATGTCCAACGGTGTCCCACGATGTCCAACGATGTCCAACGATGTCCCACGTTGTCCCACGTTGTCCCACGTTGTCCCACGTTGTCCCACGTTGTCCCACGTTGTCCCACGTTGTCCCACGATGTCCCACGTTGTCCCACGTTGTCCCACGTTGTCCCACGTTGTCCCACGTTGTCCCACGTTGTCCCACGTTGTCCCACGTTGTCCCACGTTGTCCAACGGTGTCCCACGGTGTCCAACGGTATCCCACGTTGTCCCACGTTGTCCCATGTTGTCCCACGTTGTCCCACGTTGTCCCACGTTGTCCAACGGTGTCCCACGTTGTCCCACGTTGTCCCACGTTGTCCCACGGTGTCCAACGATGTCCAACGGTGTCCAACGATGTCCAACGGTGTCCCACGATGTCCAATGATGTCCAACGATGTCCAACGGTGTCCAACGGTGTCCCACGTTGTCCCACGTTGTCCCACGTTGTCCCACGGTGTCCAACGATGTCCAACGATGTCCAACGGTGTCCAACGGTGTCCCACGTTGTCCCACGTTGTCCCACGTTGTCCCACGTTGTCCCACGTTGTCCCACGTTGTCCCACGTTGTCCCACGTTGTCCCACGTTGTCCCACGTTGTCCCACGTTGTCCCACGTTGTCCCACGTTGTCCCACGTTGTCCCACGTTGTCCAACGATGTCCAACGGTGTCCCACGATGTCCAACGATGTCCAACGATGTCCAACGGTGTCCAACGATGTCCAACGGTGTCCAACGATGTCCAACGATGTCCAACGGTGTCCCACGATGTCCAACGATGTCCAACGATGTCCAACGGTGTCCGACGGTGTCCAACGGTGTCCCACGGTGTCCAACGGTGTCCCACGTTGTCCCACGTTGTTCCATGGTTTCCCACGTTGTCCCACGTTGTCCCACGTTGTCCCACGATGTCCCACGTTGTCCAACGGTGTCCAACGTTGTCCCACGTTGTCCCACGTTGTTCCATGGTTTGCCACGTTGTCCCACGTTGTCCAACGGTGTCCCACGTTGTCCAACGGTGTCCCACGTTGTCCCACGTTGTCCCACGTTGTCCCACGTTGTCCCACGATGTCCCACGTTGTCCCACGTTGTCCCACGTTGTCCCACGTTGTCCCACGTTGTCCCACGTTGTCCCACGTTGTCCCACGTTGTCCCACGTTGTCCCACGTTGTCCCACGTTGTCCCACGGTGTCCAACGATGTCCAACGGTGTCCAACGGTGTCCCACGGTGTCCAACGGTGTCCCACGTTGTCCCACGTTGTCCCACGTTGTCCCACGTTGTCCCACGTTGTCCCACGTTGTCCCACGTTGTCCAACGATGTCCAACGGTGTCCCACGTTGTCCCACGTTGTTCCATGGTTTCCCACGTTGTCCCTCGTTGTCCCACGTTGTCCCACGTTGTCCCACGTTGTCCCACGGTGTCCCACGGTGTCCAACAATGTCCAACGGTGTCCCACGTTGTCCCACGTTGTCCCACGTTGTCCCACGTTGTCCCACGTTGTCCCACGATGTCCCACGTTGTCCCACGTTGTCCCACGTTGTCCCACGTTGTCCCACGTTGTCCCACGTTGTCCCACGTTGTCCCACGTGGTCCCACGTTGTCCCACGTTGTCCCACGGTGTCCAACGATGTCCAACGGTGTCCCACGTTGTCCAACGGTGTCCCACGTTGTCCCACGTTGTCCCACGTTGTCCCACGTTGTCCCACGATGTCCCACGTTGTCCCACGTTGTCCCACGTTGTCCCACGTTGTCCCACGTTGTCCCACGTTGTCCCACGTTGTCCCACGTTGTCCCACGTTGTCCCACGTTGTCCCACGTTGTCCCACGTTGTCCCACGTTGTCCCACGTTGTCCCACGTTGTCCCACGGTGTCCAACGATGTCCAACGGTGTCCAACGGTGTCCCACGGTGTCCAACGGTGTCCCACGTTGTCCCACGTTGTCCCACGTTGTCCCACGTTGTCCCACGTTGTCCCACGTTGTCCCACGTTGTCCAACGATGTCCAACGGTGTCCCACGTTGTCCCACGTTGTTCCATGGTTTCCCACGATGTCCAACGGTGTCCCACGTTGTCCAACGGTGTCCCACGTTGTCCCACGTTGTCCCACATTGTCCCACGTTGTCCCACGATGTCCCACGTTGTCCCACGTTGTCCCACGGTGTCCAACGGTGTCCCACGTTGTCCCACGTTGTCCCACGTTGTCCCACGTTGTCCCACGTTGTTCCATGGTTTCCCACGTTGTCCCACGTTGTCCCACGTTGTCCCACGGTGTCCAACGATGTCCAACGGTGTCCAACGGTGTCCAACGGTGTCCAACGGTGTCCCACGTTGTCCCACGTTGTCCCACGTTGTCCCACGGTGTCCAACGATGTCCAACGGTGTCCCACGTTGTCCCACGTTGTCCCACGTTGTCCCACGTTGTCCCACGATGTCCTACGTTGTCCCACGTTGTCCCACGTTGTCCCACGTTGTCCCACGTTGTCCCACGTTGTCGCACGTTGTCCCACGGTGTCCAACGATGTCCAACGGTGTCCAACGGTGTCCCACGGTGTCCAACGGTGTCCCACGTTGTCCCACGTTGTCCCACGTTGTCCCACGTTGTCCCACGTTGTCCCACGATGTCCCACATTGTCCCACGTTGTCCCACGTTGTCCCACGTTGTCCCACGTTGTCCCACGTTGTCCCACGGTGTCCAACGATGTCCAACGGTGTCCAACGGTGTCCAACGGTGTCCAACGATGTCCAACGATGTCCAACGATGTCCAACGGTGTCCAACGATGTCCAACGATGTCCAACGATGTCCAACGGTGTCCAACGATGTCCAACGGTGTCCAACGATGTCCAACGATGTCCAACGGTGTCCCACGATGTCCAACGATGTCCAACGATGTCCAACGGTGTCCAACGGTGTCCAACGGTGTCCCACGGTGTCCAACGGTGTCCCACGTTGTCCCACGTTGTCCCACGTTGTCCCACGTTGTCCCACGATGTCCCACGTTGTCCAACGGTGTCCAACGGTGTCCAACGATGTCCAACGATGTCCAACGGTGTCCCACGATGTCCAACGATGTCCAACGATGTCCAACGGTGTCCCACGTTGTCCCACGTTGTCCCACGTTGTCCCACGTTGTCCCACGTTGTCCCACGTTGTCCCACGTTGTCCCACGGTGTCCAACGATGTCCAACGGTGTCCAACGGTGTCCCACGGTGTCCAACGGTGTCCCACGTTGTCCCACGTTGTCCCACGTTGTCCCACGTTGTCCCACGGTGTCCCACGGTGTCCAACGATGTCCAACGGTGTCCGACGTTGTCCCACGTTGTCCCACGTTGTCCCACGTTGTCCCACGTTGTCCCACGATGTCCCACGTTGTCCCACGTTGTCCCACGTTGTCCCACGTTGTCCCACGTTGTCCCACGTTGTCCCACGTTGTCCCACGTGGTCCCACGTTGTCCCACATTGTCCCACGGTGTCCAACGATGTCCAACGGTGTCCCACGTTGTCCAACGGTGTCCCACGTTGTCCCACGTTGTCCCACGTTGTCCCACGTTGTCCCACGATGTCCCACGTTGTCCCACGTTGTCCCACGTTGTCCCACGTTGTCCCACGTTGTCCCACGTTGTCCCACGTTGTCCCACGTTGTCCCACGTTGTCCCACGTTGTCCCACGTTGTCCCACGGTGTCCAACGATGTCCAACGGTGTCCAACGGTGTCCCACGGTGTCCAACGGTGTCCCACGTTGTCCCACGTTGTCCCACGTTGTCCCGCGTTGTCCCACGTTGTCCCACGTTGTCCCACGTTGTCCCACGATGTCCCACGTTGTCCCACGTTGTCCCACGATGTCCCACGTTGTCCCACGTTGTCCCACGTTGTCCCACGTTGTCCCACGTTGTCCCACGTTGTCCCACGGTGTCCAACGATGTCCAACGGTGTCCAACGGTGTCCAACGGTGTCCAACGATGTCCAACGATGTCCAACGATGTCCAACGGTGTCCAACGATGTCCAACGATGTCCAACGGTGTCCCACGATGTCCAACGATGTCCAACGATGTCCAACGGTGTCCAACGATGTCCAACGGTGTCCAACGATGTCCAACGATGTCCAACGGTGTCCCACGATGTCCAACGATGTCCAACGCTGTCCAACGGTGTCCGACGGTGTCCAACGGTGTCCCACGGTGTCCAACGGTGTCCCACGTTGTCCCACGTTGTTCCATGGTTTCCCACGTTGTCCCACGTTGTCCCACGTTGTCCCACGTTGTCCCACGTTGTCCCACGGTGTCCCACGGTGTCCAACGATGTCCAACGGTGTCCCACGTTGTCCCACGTTGTCCCACGTTGTCCCACGTTGTCCCACGATGTCCGACGTTGTCCAACGGTGTCCAACGTTGTCCCACGTTGTCCCACGTTGTTCCATGGTTTCCCACGTTGTCCCACGTTGTCCCACGTTGTCCCACGTTGTCCCACGATGTCCAACGGTGTCCCACGATGTCCAACGATGTCCAACGATGTCCAACGGTGTCCAACGGTGTCCAACGGTGTCCCACGGTGTCCAACGGTGTCCCACGTTGTCCCACGTTGTCCCACGTTGTCCCACGATGTCCCACGTTGTCCAACGGTGTCCAACGGTGTCCCACGTTGTCCCACGTTGTCCCACGGTGTCCAACGATGTCCAACGGTGTCCAACGGTGTCCCACGGTGTCCAACGGTGTCCCACGTTGTCCCACGTTGTCCCACGTTGTCCCACGTTGTCCCACGTTGTCCCACGTTGTCCCACGTTGTCCAACGATGTCCAACGGTGTCCCACGTTGTCCCACGTTGTTCCATGGTTTCCCACGTTGTCCCACGTTGTCCCACGTTGTCCCACGTTGTCCCACGTTGTCCCACGGTGTCCCACGGTGTCCAACGATGTCCAACGGTGTCCCACGTTGTCCCACGTTGTCCCACGTTGTCCCACGTTGTCCCACGTTGTCCCACGTTGTCCCACGTTGTCCCACGTTGTCCCACGTTGTCCCACGTTGTCCCACGTTGTCCCACGTTGTCCCACGTGGTCCCACGTTGTCCCACGTTGTCCCACGGTGTCCAACGATGTCCAACGGTGTCCCACGTTGTCCAACGGTGTCCCACGTTGTCCCACGTTGTCCCACGTTGTCCCACGTTGTCCCACGATGTCCCACGTTGTCCCACGTTGTCCCACGTTGTCCCACGTTGTCCCACGTTGTCCCACGTTGTCCCACGTTGTCCCACGTTGTCCCACGTTGTCCCACGTTGTCCCACGTTGTCCCACGTTGTCCCAAGGTGTCCAACGATGTCCAACGGTGTCCAACGGTGTCCCACGGTGTCCAACGGTGTCCCACGTTGTCCCACGTTGTCCCACGTTGTCCCACGTTGTCCCACGTTGTCCCACGTTGTCCCACGTTGTCCAACGATGTCCAACGGTGTCCCACGTTGTCCCACGTTGTTCCATGGTTTCCCACGTTGTCCCACGTTGTCCCACGTTGTCCCACGGTGTCCAACGATGTCCAACGGTGTCCAACGGTGTCCAACGGTGTCCAACGGTGTCCCACGTTGTCCCACGTTGTCCCACGTTGTCCCACGGTGTCCAACGATGTCCAACGGTGTCCCACGTTGTCCCACGTTGTCCCACGTTGTCCCACGTTGTCCCACGTTGTCCCACGATGTCCCACGTTGTCCCACGTTGTCCCACGTTGTCCCACGTTGTCCCACGTTGTCCCACGTTGTCCCACGTTGTCCCACGTTGTCCCACGGTGTCCAACGATGTCCAACGGTGTCCAACGGTGTCCAACGGTGTCCAACGATGTCCAACGATGTCCAACGATGTCCAACGGTGTCCAACGATGTCCAACGATGTCCAACGGTGTCCCACGATGTCCAACGATGTCCAACGATGTCCAACGGTGTCCAACGATGTCCAACGGTGTCCAACGATGTCCAACGATGTCCAACGGTGTCCCACGATGTCCAACGATGTCCAACGATGTCCAACGGTGTCCAACGGTGTCCCACGATGTCCAACGATGTCCAACGATGTCCAACGGTGTCCCACGTTGTCCCACGTTGTCCCACGTTGTCCCACGTTGTCCCACGTTGTCCCACGGTGTCCAACGATGTCCAACGGTGTCCCACGTTGTCCAACGGTGTCCCACGTTGTCCCACGTTGTCCCACGTTGTCCCACGTTGTCCCACGTTGTCCCACGTTGTCCCACGTTGTCCCACGTTGTCCCACGTTGTCCCACGTTGTCCCACGTTGTCCCACGTTGTCCCACGTTGTCCCACGGTGTCCAACGATGTCCAACGGTGTCCAACGGTGTCCCACGGTGTCCAACGGTGTCCCACGTTGTCCCACGTTGTCCCACGTTGTCCCACGTTGTCCCACGTTGTCCCACGTTGTCCAACGATGTCCAACGGTGTCCCACGTTGTCCCACGTTGTTCCATGGTTTCCCACGTTGTCCCACGTTGTCCCACGTTGTCCCACGTTGTCCCACGGTGTCCCACGGTGTCCAACGATGTCCAACGGTGTCCCACGTTGTCCCACGTTGTCCCACGTTGTCCCACGTTGTCCCACGTTGTCCCGCGATGTCCCACGTTGTCCCACGTTGTCCCACGTTGTCCCACGTTGTCCCACGTTGTCCCACGTTGTCCCACGTTGTCCCACGTTGTCCCACGTGGTCCCACGTTGTCCCACGTTGTCGCACGGTGTCCAACGATGTCCAACGGTGTCCCACGTTGTCCAACGGTGTCCCACGTTGTCCCACGTTGTCCCACGTTGTCCCACGTTGTCCCACGATGTCCCACGTTGTCCCACGTTGTCCCACGTTGTCCCACGTTGTCCCACGTTGTCCCACGTTGTCCCACGTTGTCCCACGTTGTCCCACGTTGTCCCACGTTGTCCCACGTTGTCCCACGGTGTCCAACGATGTCCAACGGTGTCCAACGGTGTCCCACGGTGTCCAACGGTGTCCCACGTTGTCCCACGTTGTCCCACGTTGTCCCACGTTGTCCCACGTTGTCCCACGTTGTCCCACGTTGTCCAACGATGTCCAACGGTGTCCCACGTTGTCCCACGTTGTTCCATGGTTTCCCACGTTGTCCCACGTTGTCCCACGTTGTCCCACGGTGTCCAACGATGTCCAACGGTGTCCAACGGTGTCCAACGGTGTCCAACGGTGTCCCACGTTGTCCCACGTTGTCCCACGGTGTCCAACGATGTCCAACGGTGTCCCACGTTGTCCCACGTTGTCCCACGTTGTCCCACGTTGTCCCACGTTGTCCCACGATGTCCCACGTTGTCCCACGTTGTCCCACGTTGTCCCACGTTGTCCCACGTTGTCCCACGTTGTCCCACGTTGTCCCACGTTGTCCCACGTTGTCCCACGTTGTCCCACGTTGTCCCACGTTGTCCCACGTTGTCCCACGTTGTCCCACGTTGTCCCACGTTGTCCCACGTTGTCCCACGTTGTCCCACGGTGTCCAACGATGTCCCACGTTGTCCCACGTTGTCCCACGGTGTCCAACGATGTCCCACGTTGTCCCACGTTGTCCCACGTTGTCCCACGGTGTCCAACGATGTCCAACGGTGTCCCACGTTGTCCCACGTTGTCCCACGTTGTCCCACGTTGTCCCACGTTGTCCCACGATGTCCCACGTTGTCCCACGTTGTCCCACGTTGTCCCACGTTGTCCCACGTTGTCCCACGTTGTCCCACGTTGTCCCACGTTGTCCCACGGTGTCCAACGATGTCCAACGGTGTCCAACGGTGTCCAACGGTGTCCAACGATGTCCAACGATGTCCAACGATGTCCAACGGTGTCCAACGATGTCCAACGATGTCCAACGGTGTCCCACGATGTCCAACGATGTCCAACGATGTCCAACGGTGTCCAACGATGTCCAACGGTGTCCAACGATGTCCAACGATGTCCAACGGTGTCCCACGATGTCCAACGATGTCCAACGATGTCCAACGGTGTCCAACGGTGTCCCACGATGTCCAACGATGTCCAACGATGTCCAACGGTGTCCCACGTTGTCCCACGTTGTCCCACGTTGTCCCACGTTGTCCCACGTTGTCCCACGGTGTCCAACGATGTCCAACGGTGTCCCACGTTGTCCAACGGTGTCCCACGTTGTCCCACGTTGTCCCACGTTGTCCCACGTTGTCCCACGTTGTCCCACGTTGTCCCACGTTGTCCCACGTTGTCCCACGTTGTCCCACGTTGTCCCACGTTGTCCCACGTTGTCCCACGGTGTCCAACGATGTCCAACGGTGTCCAACGGTGTCCCACGGTGTCCAACGGTGTCCCACGTTGTCCCACGTTGTCCCACGTTGTCCCACGTTGTCCCACGTTGTCGCACGGTGTCCAACGATGTCCAACGGTGTCCCACGTTGTCCAACGGTGTCCCACGTTGTCCCACGTTGTCCCACGTTGTCCCACGTTGTCCCACGATGTCCCACGTTGTCCCACGTTGTCCCACGTTGTCCCACGTTGTCCCACGTTGTCCCACGTTGTCCCACGTTGTCCCACGTTGTCCCACGTTGTCCCACGTTGTCCCACGGTGTCCAACGATGTCCAACGGTGTCCAACGGTGTCCCACGGTGTCCAACGGTGTCCCACGTTGTCCCACGTTGTCCCACGTTGTCCCACGTTGTCCCACGGTGTCCAACGATGTCCAACGGTGTCCCACGTTGTCCCACGTTGTCCCACGTTGTCCCACGTTGTCCCACGTTGTCCCACGATGTCCCACGTTGTCCCACGTTGTCCCACGTTGTCCCACGTTGTCCCACGTTGTCCCACGTTGTCCCACGTTGTCCCACGTTGTCCCACGTTGTCCCACGTTGTCCCACGTTGTCCCACGTTGTCCCACGTTGTCCCACGTTGTCCCACGTTGTCCCACGTTGTCCCACGGTGTCCAACGGTGTCCAACGATGTCCCACGTTGTCCCACGTTGTCCCACGTTGTCCCACGTTGTCCCACGATGTCCCACGTTGTCCCACGTTGTCCCACGTTGTCCCACGTTGTCCCACGTTGTCCCACGTTGTCCCACGTTGCCCCACGTTGTCCCACGTTGTCCCACGTTGTCCCGCGGTGTCCCACGTTGTCCCACGGTGTCCAACGATGTCCAACGGTGTCCAGCGATGTCCAACGGTGTCCCACGTTGTCCCACGTTTTCCCACGTTGTCCCACGTTGTCCCACGGTGTCCCACGTTGTCCCACGTTGTCCCACGTTTTCCCACGTTGTCCCACGTTGTCCCACGTTGTCCCGCGTTGTCCCACGTTGTCCCACGGTGTCCAACGATGTCCAACGGTGTCCAACGATGTCCCACGTTGTCCCACGTTGTCCCACGTTGTCCCACGTTGTCCCACGATGTCCCACGTTGTCCCACGTTGTCCCACGATGTCCAACGATGTCCAACGATGTCCAACGGTGTCCAACGGTGTCCAACGATGTCCAACGATGTCCAACGGTGTCCCACGATGTCCAACGATGTCCAACGATGTCCAACGGTGTCCCACGTTGTCCCACGTTGTCCCACGTTGTCCCACGTTGTCCCACGTTGTCCCACGGTGTCCAACGATGTCCAACGGTGTCCCACGTTGTCCCACGTTGTCCCACGTTGTCCCACGTTGTTCCATGGTTTCCCACGTTGTCCCACGTTGTCCCACGGTGTCCAACGATGTCCAACGGTGTCCCACGTTGTCCCACGTTGTCCCACGTTGTCCCACGTTGTTCCATGGTTTCCCACGTTGTCCCACGTTGTCCCACGTTGTCCCACGTTGTCCCACGATGTCCCACGTTGTCCCACGTTGTCCCACGTTGTCCCACGTTGTCCCACGTTGTCCCACGTTGTCCCACGGTGTCCAACGATGTCCAACGCTGTCCAACGGTGTCCAACGGTGTCCAACGATGTCCAACGATGTCCAACGATGTCCAACGGTGTCCAACGATGTCCAACGATGTCCAACGATGTCCAACGATGTCCAACGGTGTCCAACGATGTCCAACGATGTCCCACGATGTCCAACGATGTCCAACGATGTCCAACGGTGTCCAACGATGTCCAACGATGTCCAACGGTGTCCGACGTTGTCCAACGGTGTCCCACGTTGTCCCACGTTGTCCCACGATGTCCCACGTTGTCCCACGTTGTCCCACGTTGTCCCACGTTGTCCCACGTTGTCCCACGTTGTCCCACGTTGTCCCACGTTGTCCCACGTTGTCCCACGTTGTCCCACGTTGTCCCACGTTGTCCCACGTTGTCCCACGTGGTCCCACGTTGTCCCACGTTGTCCCACGGTGTCCAACGATGTCCAACGGTGTCCCACGTTGTCCAACGGTGTCCCACGTTGTCCAACGGTGTCCCACGTTGTCCCACGTTGTCCCACGTTGTCCCACGTTGTCCCACGATGTCCCACGTTGTCCCACGTTGTCCCACGTTGTCCCACGTTGTCCCACGTTGTCCCACGTTGTCCAACGTTGTCCCACGTTGTCCCACGTTGTCCCACGTTGTCCCACGTTGTCCCACGGTGTCCAACGATGTCCAACGGTGTCCAACGGTGTCCCACGGTGTCCAACGGTGTCCCACGTTGTCCCACGTTGTCCCACGTTGTCCCACGTTGTCCCACGTTGTCCCACGTTGTCCCACGTTGTCCAACGATGTCCAACGGTGTCCCACGTTGTCCCACGTTGTTCCATGGTTTCCCACGATGTCCCACGTTGTCCCACGTTGTCCCACGGTGTCCAACGATGTCCAACGGTGTCCAACGGTGTCCAACGGTGTCCAACGGTGTCCAACGGTGTCCAACGATGTCCAACGATGTCCAACGATGTCCAACGGTGTCCAACGATGTCCAACGATGTCCAACGGTGTCCCACGATGTCCAACGATGTCCAACGATGTCCAACGGTGTCCAACGATGTCCAACGGTGTCCAACGATGTCCAACGATGTCCAACGGTGTCCCACGATGTCCAACGATGTCCAACGATGTCCAACGGTGTCCAACGGTGTCCCACGTTGTCCCACGTTGTTCCATGGTTTCCCACGTTGTCCCACGTTGTCCCACGTTGTCCCACGATGTCCCACGTTGTCCCACGGTGTCCCACGGTGTCCAACGATGTCCAACGGTGTCCCACGTTGTCCCACGTTGTCCCACGTTGTCCCACGTTGTCCCACGTTGTCCCACGTTGTCCCACGTTGTCCCACGTTGTCCCACGTTGTCCCACGTTGTCCCACGTTGTCCCACGTTGTCCCACGTTGTCCCACGGTGTCCAACGATGTCCAACGGTGTCCAACGATGTCCCACGTTGTCCCACGTTGTCCCACGTTGTCCCACGTTGTCCCACGATGTCCCACGTTGTCCCACGTTGTCCCACGTTGTCCCACGTTGTCCCACGTTGTCCCACGTTGTCCCACGTTGTCCCACGTTGTCCCACGTTGTCCCACGTTGTCCCACGATGTCCCACGTTGTCCCACGTTGTCCCACGTTGTCCCACGTTGTCCCACGATGTCCCACGTTGTCCAACGGTGTCCAACGGTGTCCAACGATGTCCAACGATGTCCAACGGTGTCCCACGATGTCCAACGATGTCCAACGATGTCCAACGGTGTCCCACGTTGTCCCACGTTGTCCCACGTTGTCCCACGTTGTCCCACGTTGTCCCACGGTGTCCAACGATGTCCAACGGTGTCCCACGTTGTCCCACGTTGTCCCACGTTGTCCCACGTTGTCCCACGTTGTCCCACGTTGTCCCACGATGTCCCACGTTGTCCCACGTTGTCCCACGTTGTCCCACGTTGTCCCACGTTGTCCCACGTTGTCCCACGTTGTCCCACGTGGTCCCACGTTGTCCCACGTTGTCCCACGGTGTCCAACGATGTCCAACGGTGTCCCACGTTGTCCAACGGTGTCCCACGTTGTCCCACGTTGTCCCACGTTGTCCCACGATGTCCCACGTTGTCCCACGTTGTCCCACGTTGTCCCACGTTGTCCCACGTTGTCCCACGTTGTCCCACGTTGTCCCACGTTGTCCCACGTTGTCCCACGTTGTCCCACGTTGTCCCACGGTGTCCAACGATGTCCAACGGTGTCCAACGGTGTCCCACGGTGTCCAACGGTGTCCCACGTTGTCCCACGTTGTCCCACGTTGTCCCACGTTGTCCCACGTTGTCCCACGTTGTCCCACGTTGTCCAACGATGTCCAACGGTGTCCCACGTTGTCCCACGTTGTTCCATGGTTTCCCACGTTGTCCCACGTTGTCCCACGTTGTCCCACGGTGTCCAACGATGTCCAACGGTGTCCAACGGTGTCCAACGGTGTCCAACGGTGTCCCACGTTGTCCCACGTTGTCCCACGTTGTCCCACGGTGTCCAGCGATGTCCAACGGTGTCCCACGTTGTCCCACGTTGTCCCACGTTGTCCCACGTTGTCCCACGTTGTTCCATGGTTTCCCACGTTGTCCCACGTTGTCCTACGTTGTCCCACGGTGTCCAACGATGTCCAACGGTGTCCAACGGTGTCCAACGGTGTCCAACGGTGTCCCACGTTGTCCCACGTTGTCCCACGTTGTCCCACGTTGTCCCACGTTGTCCCACGATGTCCCACGTTGTCCCACGTTGTCCCACGTTGTCCCACGTTGTCCCACGTTGTCCCACGTTGTCCAACGATGTCCAACGGTGTCCCACGTTGTCCCACGTTGTTCCATGGTTTCCCACGTTGTCCCACGTTGTCCCACGTTGTCCCACGGTGTCCAACGATGTCCAACGGTGTCCAACGGTGTCCAACGGTGTCCAACGGTGTCCCACGTTGTCCCACGTTGTCCCACGTTGTCCCACGGTGTCCAGCGATGTCCAACGGTGTCCCACGTTGTCCCACGTTGTCCCACGTTGTCCCACGTTGTCCCACGTTGTTCCATGGTTTCCCACGTTGTCCCACGTTGTCCCACGTTGTCCCACGTTGTCCAACGATGTCCAACGGTGTCCCACGTTGTCCCACGTTGTTCCATGGTTTCCCACGATGTCCCACGTTGTCCCACGTTGTCCCACGGTGTCCAACGATGTCCAACGGTGTCCAACGGTGTCCAACGGTGTCCAACGGTGTCCAACGGTGTCCAACGGTGTCCAACGATGTCCAACGATGTCCAACGATGTCCAACGGTGTCCAACGATGTCCAACGATGTCCAACGGTGTCCCACGATGTCCAACGATGTCCAACGATGTCCAACGGTGTCCAACGATGTCCAACGGTGTCCAACGATGTCCAACGATGTCCAACGGTGTCCCACGATGTCCAACGATGTCCAACGATGTCCAACGGTGTCCAACGGTGTCCCACGTTGTCCCACGTTGTTCCATGGTTTCCCACGTTGTCCCACGTTGTCCCACGTTGTCCCACGATGTCCCACGTTGTCCCACGGTGTCCCACGGTGTCCAACGATGTCCAACGGTGTCCCACGTTGTCCCACGTTGTCCCACGTTGTCCCACGTTGTCCCACGTTGTCCCACGTTGTCCCACGTTGTCCCACGTTGTCCCACGTTGTCCCACGTTGTCCCACGTTGTCCCACGTTGTCCCACGGTGTCCAACGATGTCCAACGGTGTCCGACGATGTCCCACGTTGTCCCACGTTGTCCCACGTTGTCCCACGTTGTCCCACGATGTCCCACGTTGTCCCACGTTGTCCCACGTTGTCCCACGTTGTCCCACGTTGTCCCACGTTGTCCCACGATGTCCCACGTTGTCCCACGTTGTCCCACGTTGTCCCACGTTGTCCCACGTTGTCCCACGTTGTCCCACGGTGTCCAACGATGTCCAACGGTGTCCAACGGTGTCCAACGGTGTCCAACGATGTCCAACGATGTCCAACGATGTCCAACGGTGTCCAACGATGTCCAACGATGTCCAACGGTGTCCCACGATGTCCAACGATGTCCAACGATGTCCAACGGTGTCCAACGATGTCCAACGGTGTCCAACGATGTCCAACGATGTCCAACGGTGTCCCACGATGTCCAACGATGTCCAACGATGTCCAACGGTGTCCAACGGTGTCCAACGGTGTCCCACGGTGTCCAACGGTGTCCCACGTTGTCCCACGTTGTCCCACGTTGTCCCACGTTGTCCCACGATGTCCCACGTTGTCCAACGGTGTCCAACGGTGTCCAACGATGTCCAACGATGTCCAACGGTGTCCCACGATGTCCAACGATGTCCAACGATGTCCAACGGTGTCCCACGTTGTCCCACGTTGTCCCACGTTGTCCCACGTTGTCCCACGTTGTCCCACGGTGTCCAACGATGTCCAACGGTGTCCCACGTTGTCCCACGTTGTCCCACGTTGTCCCACGTTGTCCCACGTTGTCCCACGTTGTCCCACGATGTCCCACGTTGTCCCACGTTGTCCCACGTTGTCCCACGTTGTCCCACGTTGTCCCACGTTGTCCCACGTTGTCCCACGTGGTCCCACGTTGTCCCACGTTGTCCCACGGTGTCCAACGATGTCCAACGGTGTCCCACGTTGTCCAACGGTGTCCCACGTTGTCCCACGTTGTCCCACGTTGTCCCACGATGTCCCACGTTGTCCCACGTTGTCCCACGTTGTCCCACGTTGTCCCACGTTGTCCCACGTTGTCCCACGTTGTCCCACGTTGTCCCACGTTGTCCCACGTTGTCCCACGTTGTCCCACGGTGTCCAACGATGTCCAACGGTGTCCAACGGTGTCCCACGGTGTCCAACGGTGTCCCACGTTGTCCCACGTTGTCCCACGTTGTCCCACGTTGTCCCACGTTGTCCCACGTTGTCCCACGTTGTCCAACGATGTCCAACGGTGTCCCACGTTGTCCCACGTTGTTCCATGGTTTCCCACGTTGTCCCACGTTGTCCCACGTTGTCCCACGGTGTCCAACGATGTCCAACGGTGTCCAACGGTGTCCAACGGTGTCCAACGGTGTCCCACGTTGTCCCACGTTGTCCCACGTTGTCCCACGGTGTCCAGCGATGTCCAACGGTGTCCCACGTTGTCCCACGTTGTCCCACGTTGTCCCACGTTGTCCCACGTTGTTCCATGGTTTCCCACGTTGTCCCACGTTGTCCTACGTTGTCCCACGGTGTCCAACGATGTCCAACGGTGTCCAACGGTGTCCAACGGTGTCCAACGGTGTCCCACGTTGTCCCACGTTGTCCCACGTTGTCCCACGTTGTCCCACGTTGTCCCACGATGTCCCACGTTGTCCCACGTTGTCCCACGTTGTCCCACGTTGTCCCACGTTGTCCCACGTGGTCCCACGTTGTCCCACATTGTCCCACGGTGTCCAACGATGTCCAACGGTGTCCCACGTTGTCCAACGGTGTCCAGCGATGTCCAACGGTGTCCCACGTTGTCCCACGTTGTCCCACGTTGTCCCACGTTGTCCCACGTTGTTCCATGGTTTCCCACGTTGTCCCACGTTGTCCCACGTTGTCCCACGGTGTCCAACGATGTCCAACGGTGTCCAACGGTGTCCAACGGTGTCCAACGGTGTCCCACGTTGTCCAACGATGTCCAACGGTGTCCCACGTTGTCCCACGTTGTTCCATGGTTTCCCACGTTGTCCCACGTTGTCCCACGTTGTCCCACGGTGTCCAACGATGTCCAACGGTGTCCAACGGTGTCCCACGGTGTCCAACGGTGTCCCACGTTGTCCCACGTTGTCCCACGTTGTCCCACGTTGTCCCACGGTGTCCCACGGTGTCCAACGATGTCCAACGGTGTCCGACGTTGTCCCACGTTGTCCCACGTTGTCCCACGTTGTCCCACGTTGTCCCACGATGTCCCACGTTGTCCCACGTTGTCCCACGTTGTCCCACGTTGTCCCACGTTGTCCCACGTTGTCCCACGTTGTCCCACGTGGTCCCACGTTGTCCCACATTGTCCCACGGTGTCCAACGATGTCCAACGGTGTCCCACGTTGTCCAACGGTGTCCCACGTTGTCCCACGTTGTCCTACGTTGTCCCACGTTGTCCCACGATGTCCCACGTTGTCCCACGTTGTCCCACGTTGTCCCACGTTGTCCCACGTTGTCCCACGTTGTCCCACGTTGTCCCACGTTGTCCCACGTTGTCCCACGGTGTCCAACGATGTCCAACGGTGTCCAACGGTGTCCCACGGTGTCCAACGGTGTCCCACGTTGTCCCACGTTGTCCCACGTTGTCCCACGTTGTCCCACGTTGTCCCACGTTGTCCCACGTTGTCCAACGATGTCCAACGGTGTCCCACGTTGTCCCACGTTGTTCCATGGTTTCCCACGTTGTCCCACGTTGTCCCACGGTGTCCAACGATGTCCAACGGTGTCCCACGTTGTCCCACGTTGTCCCACGTGGTCCCACGTTGTCCCACGTTGTCCCACGTTGTCCCACGTTGTCCCACGATGTCCCACGTTGTCCCACGTTGTCCCACGTTTTCCCACGTTGTCCCACGTTGTCCCACGGTGTCCAACGAAGTCCAACGATGTCCAACGGTGTCCCACGTTGTCCCACGTTGTTCCATGGTTTCCCACGTTGTCCCACGTTGTCCCACGTTGTCCCACGTTGTCCCACGTTGTCCCACGTTGTCCCACGTTGTCCCACGTGGTCCCACGTTGTCCCACGTTGTCCCACGGTGTCCAACGATGTCCAACGGTGTCCCACGTTGTCCAACGGTGTCCCACGTTGTCCCACGTTGTCCCACGTTGTCCCACGATGTCCCACGTTGTCCCACGTTGTCCCACGTTGTCCCACGTTGTCCCACGTTGTCCCACGTTGTCCCACGGTGTCCAACGATGTCCCACGATGTCCCACGTTGTCCAACGGTGTCCAACGGTGTCCAACGATGTCCAACGATGTCCAACGGTGTCCCACGATGTCCAACGATGTCCAACGATGTCCAACGGTGTCCCACGTTGTCCCACGTTGTCCCACGTTGTCCCACGTTGTCCCACGTTGTCCCACGGTGTCCAACGATGTCCAACGGTGTCCCACGTTGTCCCACGTTGTCCCACGTTGTCCCACGTTGTCCCACGTTGTCCCACGTTGTCCCACGTTGTCCCACGATGTCCCACGTTGTCCCACGTTGTCCCACGTTGTCCCACGTTGTCCCACGTTGTCCCACGTTGTCCCACGTGGTCCCACGTTGTCCCACGTTGTCCCACGGTGTCCAACGATGTCCAACGATGTCCCACGTTGTCCAGCGGTGTCCCACGTTGTCCCACGTTGTCCCACGTTGTCCCACGATGTCCCACGTTGTCCCACGTTGTCCCACGTTGTCCCACGTTGTCCCACGTTGTCCCACGTTGTCCCACGTTGTCCCACGTTGTCCCACGTTGTCCCACGTTGTCCCACGCTGTCCCACGGTGTCCAACGATGTCCAACGGTGTCCAACGGTGTCCCACGGTGTCCAACGGTGTCCCACGTTGTCCCACGTTGTCCCACGTTGTCCCACGTTGTCCCACGTTGTCCCACGTTGTCCCACGTTGTCCAACGATGTCCAACGGTGTCCCACGTTGTCCCACGTTGTTCCATGGTTTCCCACGTTGTCCCACGTTGTCCCACGTTGTCCCACGGTGTCCAACGATGTCCAACGGTGTCCAACGGTGTCCAACGGTGTCCAACGGTGTCCCACGTTGTCCCACGTTGTCCCACGTTGTCCCACGGTGTCCAGCGATGTCCAACGGTGTCCCACGTTGTCCCACGTTGTCCCACGTTGTCCCACGTTGTCCCACGTTGTCCCACGTTGTCCCACGTTGTTCCATGGTTTCCCACGTTGTCCCACGTTGTCCCACGTTGTCCCACGGTGTCCAACGATGTCCAACGGTGTCCAACGGTGTCCAACGGTGTCCAACGGTGTCCCACGTTGTCCCACGTTGTCCCACGTTGTCCCACGTTGTCCCACGTTGTCCCACGATGTCCCACGTTGTCCCACGTTGTCCCACGTTGTCCCACGTTGTCCCACGTTGTCCCACGTGGTCCCACGTTGTCCCACATTGTCCCACGGTGTCCAACGATGTCCAACGGTGTCCCACGTTGTCCAACGGTGTCCAGCGATGTCCAACGGTGTCCCACGTTGTCCCACGTTGTCCCACGTTGTCCCACGTTGTCCCACGTTGTTCCATGGTTTCCCACGTTGTCCCACGTTGTCCCACGTTGTCCCACGGTGTCCAACGATGTCCAACGGTGTCCAACGGTGTCCAACGGTGTCCCACGTTGTCCAACGATGTCCAACGGTGTCCCACGTTGTCCCACGTTGTTCCATGGTTTCCCACGTTGTCCCACGTTGTCCCACGTTGTCCCACGGTGTCCAACGATGTCCAACGGTGTCCAACGGTGTCCCACGGTGTCCAACGGTGTCCCACGTTGTCCCACGTTGTCCCACGTTGTCCCACGTTGTCCCACGGTGTCCCACGGTGTCCAACGATGTCCAACGGTGTCCGACGTTGTCCCACGTTGTCCCACGTTGTCCCACGTTGTCCCACGTTGTCCCACGATGTCCCACGTTGTCCCACGTTGTCCCACGTTGTCCCACGTTGTCCCACGTTGTCCCACGTTGTCCCACGTTGTCCCACGTGGTCCCACGTTGTCCCACATTGTCCCACGGTGTCCAACGATGTCCAACGGTGTCCCACGTTGTCCAACGGTGTCCCACGTTGTCCCACGTTGTCCCACGTTGTCCCACGTTGTCCCACGATGTCCCACGTTGTCCCACGTTGTCCCACGTTGTCCCACGTTGTCCCACGTTGTCCCACGTTGTCCCACGTTGTCCCACGTTGTCCCACGTTGTCCCACGTTGTCCCACGGTGTCCAACGATGTCCAACGGTGTCCAACGGTGTCCCACGGTGTCCAACGGTGTCCCACGTTGTCCCACGTTGTCCCACGTTGTCCCACGTTGTCCCACGTTGTCCCACGTTGTCCCACGTTGTCCAACGATGTCCAACGGTGTCCCACGTTGTCCCACGTTGTTCCATGGTTTCCCACGTTGTCCCACGTTGTCCCACGGTGTCCAACGATGTCCAACGGTGTCCCACGTTGTCCCACGTTGTCCCACGTTGTCCCACGTTGTCCCACGTTGTCCCACGTTGTCCCACGTTGTCCCACGATGTCCCACGTTGTCCCACGTTGTCCCACGTTTTCCCACGTTGTCCCACGTTGTCCCACGGTGTCCAACGAAGTCCAACGATGTCCAACGGTGTCCCACGTTGTCCCACGTTGTTCCATGGTTTCGCACGTTGTCCCACGTTGTCCCACGTTGTCCCACGGTGTCCAACGATGTCCCACGGTGTCCAACGATGTCCAACGGTGTCCAACGGTGTCCAACGGTGTCCCACGTTGTCCCACGTTGTCCCACGTTGTCCCACGTTGTCCCACGTTGTCCCACGTTGTCCCACGTTGTCCCACGTGGTCCCACGTTGTCCCACATTGTCCCACGGTG
The DNA here is from genome assembly GCF_910591885.1 of Bombus terrestris. Taxonomy (NCBI): domain Eukaryota; kingdom Metazoa; phylum Arthropoda; class Insecta; order Hymenoptera; family Apidae; genus Bombus; species Bombus terrestris. The sequence goes on along the minus strand of NW_025963576.1, from coordinate 54,371 downwards.
TCCAACGATGTCCAACGGTGTCCCACGTTGTCCAACGGTGTCCCACGTTGTCCCACGTTGTCCCACGTTGTCCCACGTTGTCCCACGATGTCCCACGTTGTCCCACGTTGTCCCACGTTGTCCCACGTTGTCCCACGTTGTCCCACGTTGTCCCACGTTGTCCCACGTTGTCCCACGTTGTCCCACGTTGTCCCACGGTGTCCAACGATGTCCAACGGTGTCCAACGGTGTCCCACGGTGTCCAACGGTGTCCCACGTTGTCCCACGTTGTCCCACGTTGTCCCACGTTGTCCCACGTTGTCCCACGTTGTCCCACGTTGTCCAACGATGTCCAACGGTGTCCCACGTTGTCCCACGTTGTTCCATGGTTTCCCACGTTGTCCCACGTTGTCCCACGGTGTCCAACGATGTCCCACGGTGTCCAACGATGTCCAACGGTGTCCAACGGTGTCCAACGGTGTCCCACGTTGTCCCACGTTGTCCAACGTTGTCCCACGTTGTCCCACGTTGTCCCACGTTGTCCCACGTTGTCCCACGGTGTCCAACGATGTCCAACGGTGTCCAACGGTGTCCCACGGTGTCCAACGGTGTCCCACGTTGTCCCACGTTGTCCCACGTTGTCCCACGTTGTCCCACGTTGTCCCACGTTGTCCCACGTTGTCCCACGTTGTCCCACGTTGTCCCACGTTGTCCCACGTTGTCCCACGTTGTCCCACGTTGTCCCACGTTGTCCCACGGTGTCCAACGATGTCCAACGGTGTCCAACGATGTCCCACGTTGTCCCACGTTGTCCCACGTTGTCCCACGTTGTCCCACGATGTCCCACGTTGTCCCACGTTGTCCCACGTTGTCCCACGTTGTCCCACGTTGTCCCACGGTGTCCAACGATGTCCAACGGTGTCCCACGTTGTCCCACGTTGTCCCACGGTGTCCAACGATGTCCAACGGTGTCCCACGTTGTCCAACGGTGTCCCACGTTGTCCCACGTTGTCCCACGTTGTCCCACGTTGTCCCACGATGTCCCACGTTGTCCCACGTTGTCCCACGTTGTCCCACGTTGTCCCACGTTGTCCCACGTTGTCCAACGTTGTCCCACGTTGTCCCACGTTGTCCCACGTTGTCCCACGTTGTCCCACGGTGTCCAACGATGTCCAACGGTGTCCAACGGTGTCCCACGGTGTCCAACGGTGTCCCACGTTGTCCCACGTTGTCCCACGTTGTCCCACGTTGTCCCACGTTGTCCCACGTTGTCCCACGTTGTCCCACGTTGTCCCACGTTGTCCCACGTTGTCCCACGGTGTCCAACGATGTCCCACGGTGTCCAACGATGTCCAACGGTGTCCAACGATGTCCAACGATGTCCAACGATGTCCAACGGTGTCCAACGGTGTCCAACGATGTCCAACGATGTCCAACGATGTCCAACGGTGTCCAACGATGTCCAACGATGTCCAACGGTGTCCCACGATGTCCAACGATGTCCCACGTTGTCCCACGTTGTCCCACGGTGTCCAACGATGTCCAACGGTGTCCAACGGTGTCCCACGGTGTCCAACGGTGTCCCACGTTGTCCCACGTTGTCCCACGTTGTCCCACGTTGTCCCACGTTGTCCCACGATGTCCCACGTTGTCCCACGTTGTCCCACGTTGTCCCACGTTGTCCCACGTTGTCCCACGTTGTCCCACGGTGTCCAACGATGTCCAACGGTGTCCAACGGTGTCCAACGGTGTCCAACGATGTCCAACGATGTCCAACGGTGTCCAACGGTGTCCCACGATGTCCAACGATGTCCAACGATGTCCAACGGTGTCCAACGGTGTCCAACGGTGTCCCACGGTGTCCAACGGTGTCCCACGTTGTCCCACGTTGTCCCACGTTGTCCCACGTTGTCCCACGATGTCCCACGTTGTCCAACGGTGTCCAACGGTGTCCAACGATGTCCAACGATGTCCAACGGTGTCCCACGATGTCCAACGATGTCCAACGATGTCCAACGGTGACCCACGTTGTCCCACGTTGTCCCACGTTGTCCCACGTTGTCCCACGTTGTCCCACGTTGTCCCACGGTGTCCAACGATGTCCAACGGTGTCCCACGTTGTCCCACGTTGTCCCACGTTGTCCCACGTTGTCCCACGTTGTCCCACGTTGTTCCATGGTTTCCCACGTTGTCCCACGTTGTCCCACGTTGTCCAACGATGTCCAACGGTGTCCCACGTCGTCCCACGTTGTTCCATGGTTTCCCACGTTGTCCCACGTTGTCCCACGTTGTCCCACGTTGTCCCACGTTGTCCCACGATGTCCCACGTTGTCCCACGTTGTCCCACGTTGCCCCACGTTGTCCCACGTTGTCCCACGTTGTCCCACGTTGTCCCACGTGGTCCCACGTTGTCCCACGATGTCCCACGTTGTCCCACGTTGTCCCACGTTGTCCCACGTTGTCCCACGTTGTCCCACGATGTCCAACGATGTCCAACGATGTCCAACGGTGTCCCACGGTGTCCAACGGTGTCCCACGTTGTCCCACGTTGTCCCACGATGTCCCACGTTGTCCCACGTTGTCCCACGATGTCCCACGTTGTCCCACGTTGTCCCACGTTGTCCCACGTTGTCCCACGTTGTCCCACGTTGTCCCACGTTGTCCCACGATGTCCAACGATGTCCAACGGTGTCCAACGGTGTCCCACGGTGTCCAACGGTGTCCCACGTTGTCCCACGTTGTCCCACGTTGTCCCACGTTGTCCCACGTTGTCCCACGATGTCCCACGTTGTCCCACGTTGTCCCACGTTGTCCCACGTTGTCCCACGTTGTCCCACGTTGTCCCACGGTGTCCAACGATGTCCAACGGTGTCCAACGGTGTCCAACGGTGTCCAACGATGTCCAACGATGTCCAACGATGTCCAACGGTGTCCAACGATGTCCAACGATGTCCAACGGTGTCCCACGATGTCCAACGATGTCCAACGATGTCCCACGTTGTCCCACGTTGTCCCACGTTGTCCCAAGTTGTCCCACGTTGTCCCACGTTGTCCCACGTTGTCCCACGTTGTCCCACGTTGTCCCACGTTGTCCCACGTTGTCCCACGTTGTCCCACGTTGTCCCACGTTGTCCCACGTTGTCCCACGTTGTCCCACGTTGTCCCCCGTTGTCCCACGTTGTCCCACGTTGTCCCACGTGGTCCCACGTTGTCCCACGTTGTCCCACGGTGTCCAACGATGTCCAACGGTGTCCAACGGTGTCCCACGGTGTCCAACGGTGTCCCACGTTGTCCCACGTTGTCCCACGTTGTCCCACGTTGTCCCACGTTGTCCCACGTTGTCCAACGATGTCCAACGGTGTCCCACGTTGTCCCACGTTGTTCCATGGTTTCCCACGTTGTCCCACGTTGTCCCACGTTGTCCCACGGTGTCCAACGATGTCCAACGGTGTCCAACGGTGTCCAACGGTGTCCAACGGTGTCCCACGTTGTCCCACGCTGTCCCACGTTGTCCCACGGTGTCCAACGATGTCCAACGGTGTCCCACGTTGTCCCACGTTGTCCCACGTTGTCCCACGTTGTCCCACGTTGTCCCACGATGTCCCACGTTGTCCCACGTTGTCCCACGTTGTCCCACGTTGTCCCACGGTGTCCAACGATGTCCAACGGTGTCCAACGGTGTCCCACGGTGTCCAACGGTGTCCCACGTTGTCCCACGTTGTCCCACGTTGTCCCACGTTGTCCCACGTTGTCCCATGTTGTCCAACGATGTCCAACGGTGTCCAACGGTGTCCCACGTTGTCCCACGTTGTCCCACGTTGTCCTACGTTGTCCCACGTTGTCCCACGGTGTCCAACGATGTCCAACGGTGTCCAGCGATGTCCAACGGTGTCCCACGATGTCTAACGATGTCCAACGATGTCCAACGGTGTCCAACGGTGTCCCACGTTGTCCCACGTTGTCCCACGGTGTCCAACGATGTCCAACGGTGTCCCACGTTGTCCAACGGTGTCCCACGTTGTCCCACGTTGTCCCACGTTGTCCCACGTTGTCCCACGTTGTCCCACGTTGTCCCACGTTGTCCCACGATGTCCCACGTTGTCCCACGTTGTCCCACGTTGTCCCACGTTGTCCCACGTTGTCCCACGTTGTCCCACGTTGTCCCACGTTGTCCCACGTTGTCCCACGTTGTCCCACGTTGTCCCACGTTGTCCCACGTTGTCCCACGGTGTCCAACGATGTCCAACGGTGTCCAACGATGTCCAACGGTGTCCAACGGTGTCCCACGGTGTCCAACGGTGTCCCACGTTGTCCCACGTTGTCCCGCGTTGTCCCACGTTGTCCCACGTTGTCCCACGTTGTCCCACGGTGTCCAACGGTGTCCAACGATGTCCCACGTTGTCCCACGTTGTCCCACGTTGTCCCACGTTGTCCCACGATGTCCCACGTTGTCCCACGTTGTCCCACGTTGTCCCACGTTGTCCCACGTTGTCCCACGTTGTCCCACGTTGTCCCACGTTGTCCCACGTTGTCCCACGGTGTCCAACGGTGTCCCACGTTGTCCCACGTTGTCCCACGTTGTCCCACGTTGTCCAACGATGTCCAACGGTGTCCCACGTTGTCCCACGTTGTTCCATGGTTTCCCACGTTGTCCCACGTTGTCCCACGTTGTCCCACGGTGTCCAACGATGTCCAACGGTGTCCAACGGTGTCCAACGGTGTCCAACGGTGTCCCACGTTGTCCCACGATGTCCCACGTTGTCCCACGTTGTCCCACGTTTTCCCACGTTGTCCCACGTTGTCCCACGGTGTCCAACGAAGTCCAACGATGTCCAACGGTGTCCCACGTTGTCCCACGTTGTTCCATGGTTTCCCACGTTGTCCCACGTTGTCCCACGTTGTCCCACGGTGTCCAACGATGTCCCACGGTGTCCAACGATGTCCAACGGTGTCCAACGGTGTCCAACGGTGTCCCACGTTGTCCCACGTTGTCCCACGTTGTCCCACGTTGTCCCACGTTGTCCCACGTTGTCCAACGATGTCCAACGGTGTCCCACGTTGTCCCACGTTGTCCCACGTTGTCCCACGTTGTCCCACGTTGTCCCACGTTGTCCCACGTTGTCCCACGGTGTCCAACGATGTCCAACGGTGTCCAACGATGTCCAACGGTGTCCAACGGTGTCCCACGGTGTCCAACGGTGTCCCACGTTGTCCCACGTTGTCCCGCGTTGTCCCACGTTGTCCCACGTTGTCCCACGTTGTCCCACGGTGTCCAACGGTGTCCAACGATGTCCCACGTTGTCCCACGTTGTCCCACGTTGTCCCACGTTGTCCCACGATGTCCCACGTTGTCCCACGTTGTCCCACGGTGTCCAACGAAGTCCAACGATGTCCAACGGTGTCCCACGTTGTCCCACGTTGTCCCACGTTGTCCCACGGTGTCCAACGGTGTCCCACGTTGTCCCACGTTGTCCCACGTTGTCCCACGTTGTCCAACGATGTCCAACGGTGTCCCACGTTGTCCCACGTTGTTCCATGGTCTCCCACGTTGTCCCACGTTGTCCCACGTTGTCCCACGGTGTCCAACGATGTCCAACGGTGTCCAACGGTGTCCAACGGTGTCCAACGGTGTCCCACGTTGTCCCACGATGTCCCACGTTGTCCCACGTTGTCCCACGTTTTCCCACGTTGTCCCACGTTGTCCCACGGTGTCCAACGAAGTCCAACGATGTCCAACGGTGTCCCACGTTGTCCCACGTTGTTCCATGGTTTCCCACGTTGTCCCACGTTGTCCCACGTTGTCCCACGATGTCCAACGATGTCCAACGGTGTCCAACGGTGTCCCACGGTGTCCAACGGTGTCCCACGTTGTCCCACGTTGTCCCACGTTGTCCCACGTTGTCCCACGTTGTCCCACGATGTCCCACGTTGTCCCACGTTGTCCCACGTTGTCCCACGTTGTCCCACGTTGTCCCACGTTGTCCCACGTTGTCCCACGATGTCCAACGATGTCCAACGGTGTCCAACGGTGTCCCACGGTGTCCAACGGTGTCCCACGTTGTCCCACGTTGTCCCACGTTGTCCCACGTTGTCCCACGTTGTCCCACGATGTCCCACGTTGTCCCACGTTGTCCCACGTTGTCCCACGTTGTCCCACGTTGTCCCACGTTGTCCCACGGTGTCCAACGATGTCCAACGGTGTCCAACGGTGTCCAACGGTGTCCAACGATGTCCAACGATGTCCAACGATGTCCAACGGTGTCCAACGATGTCCAACGATGTCCAACGGTGTCCCACGATGTCCAACGATGTCCAACGATGTCCCACGTTGTCCCACGTTGTCCCACGTTGTCCCAAGTTGTCCCACGTTGTCCCACGTTGTCCCACGTTGTCCCACGTTGTCCCACGTTGTCCCACGTTGTCCCACGTTGTCCCACGTTGTCCCACGTTGTCCCACGTTGTCCCACGTTGTCCCACGTTGTCCCACGTTGTCCCCCGTTGTCCCACGTTGTCCCACGTTGTCCCACGTGGTCCCACGTTGTCCCACGTTGTCCCACGGTGTCCAACGATGTCCAACGGTGTCCAACGGTGTCCCACGGTGTCCAACGGTGTCCCACGTTGTCCCACGTTGTCCCACGTTGTCCCACGTTGTCCCACGTTGTCCCACGTTGTCCAACGATGTCCAACGGTGTCCCACGTTGTCCCACGTTGTTCCATGGTTTCCCACGTTGTCCCACGTTGTCCCACGTTGTCCCACGGTGTCCAACGATGTCCAACGGTGTCCAACGGTGTCCAACGGTGTCCAACGGTGTCCCACGTTGTCCCACGCTGTCCCACGTTGTCCCACGGTGTCCAACGATGTCCAACGGTGTCCCACGTTGTCCCACGTTGTCCCACGTTGTCCCACGTTGTCCCACGTTGTCCCACGATGTCCCACGTTGTCCCACGTTGTCCCACGTTGTCCCACGTTGTCCCACGGTGTCCAACGATGTCCAACGGTGTCCAACGGTGTCCCACGGTGTCCAACGGTGTCCCACGTTGTCCCACGTTGTCCCACGTTGTCCCACGTTGTCCCACGTTGTCCCATGTTGTCCAACGATGTCCAACGGTGTCCAACGGTGTCCCACGTTGTCCCACGTTGTCCCACGTTGTCCTACGTTGTCCCACGTTGTCCCACGGTGTCCAACGATGTCCAACGGTGTCCAGCGATGTCCAACGGTGTCCCACGATGTCTAACGATGTCCAACGATGTCCAACGGTGTCCAACGGTGTCCCACGTTGTCCCACGTTGTCCCACGGTGTCCAACGATGTCCAACGGTGTCCCACGTTGTCCAACGGTGTCCCACGTTGTCCCACGTTGTCCCACGTTGTCCCACGTTGTCCCACGTTGTCCCACGTTGTCCCACGTTGTCCCACGATGTCCCACGTTGTCCCACGTTGTCCCACGTTGTCCCACGTTGTCCCACGTTGTCCCACGTTGTCCCACGTTGTCCCACGTTGTCCCACGTTGTCCCACGTTGTCCCACGTTGTCCCACGTTGTCCCACGTTGTCCCACGGTGTCCAACGATGTCCAACGGTGTCCAACGATGTCCAACGGTGTCCAACGGTGTCCCACGGTGTCCAACGGTGTCCCACGTTGTCCCACGTTGTCCCACGTTGTCCCACGTTGTCCCACGTTGTCCCACGTTGTCCCACGGTGTCCAACGATGTCCAACGATGTCCCACGTTGTCCCACGTTGTCCCACGTTGTCCCACGTTGTCCCACGATGTCCCACGTTGTCCCACGTTGTCCCACGTTGTCCCACGTTGTCCCACGTTGTCCCACGTTGTCCCACGTTGTCCCACGTTGTCCCACGTTGTCCCACGGTGTCCAACGGTGTCCCACGTTGTCCCACGTTGTCCCACGTTGTCCCACGTTGTCCAACGATGTCCAACGGTGTCCCACGTTGTCCCACGTTGTTCCATGGTTTCCCACGTTGTCCCACGTTGTCCCACGTTGTCCCACGGTGTCCAACGATGTCCAACGGTGTCCAACGGTGTCCAACGGTGTCCAACGGTGTCCCACGTTGTCCCACGATGTCCCACGTTGTCCCACGTTGTCCCACGTTTTCCCACGTTGTCCCACGTTGTCCCACGGTGTCCAACGAAGTCCAACGATGTCCAACGGTGTCCCACGTTGTCCCACGTTGTTCCATGGTTTCCCACGTTGTCCCACGTTGTCCCACGTTGTCCCACGGTGTCCAACGATGTCCCACGGTGTCCAACGATGTCCAACGGTGTCCAACGGTGTCCAACGGTGTCCCACGTTGTCCCACGTTGTCCAACGTTGTCCCACGTTGTCCCACGTTGTCCCACGTTGTCCCACGTTGTCCCACGGTGTCCAACGATGTCCAACGGTGTCCAACGGTGTCCCACGGTGTCCAACGGTGTCCCACGTTGTCCCACGTTGTCCCACGTTGTCCCACGTTGTCCCACGTTGTCCCACGTTGTCCCACGTTGTCCCACGTTGTCCCACGTTGTCCCACGTTGTCCCACGTTGTCCCACGTTGTCCCACGTTGTCCCACGTTGTCCCACGGTGTCCAACGATGTCCAACGGTGTCCAACGATGTCCCACGTTGTCCCACGTTGTCCCACGTTGTCCCACGTTGTCCCACGATGTCCCACGTTGTCCCACGTTGTCCCACGTTGTCCCACGTTGTCCCACGTTGTCCCACGGTGTCCAACGATGTCCAACGGTGTCCCACGTTGTCCCACGTTGTCCCACGGTGTCCAACGATGTCCAGCGGTGTCCCACGTTGTCCAACGGTGTCCCACGTTGTCCCACGTTGTCCCACGTTGTCCCACGTTGTCCCACGATGTCCCACGTTGTCCCACGTTGTCCCACGTTGTCCCACGTTGTCCCACGTTGTCCCACGTTGTCCAACGTTGTCCCACGTTGTCCCACGTTGTCCCACGTTGTCCCACGTTGTCCCACGGTGTCCAACGATGTCCAACGGTGTCCAACGGTGTCCCACGGTGTCCAACGGTGTCCCACGTTGTCCCACGTTGTCCCACGTTGTCCCACGTTGTCCCACGTTGTCCCACGTTGTCCCACGTTGTCCCACGTTGTCCCACGTTGTCCCACGGTGTCCAACGATGTCCCACGGTGTCCAACGATGTCCAACGGTGTCCAACGATGTCCAACGATGTCCAACGATGTCCAACGGTGTCCAACGGTGTCCAACGATGTCCAACGATGTCCAACGATGTCCAACGGTGTCCAACGATGTCCAACGATGTCCAACGGTGTCCCACGATGTCCAACGATGTCCAACGATGTCCAACGGTGTCCCACGATGTCCAACGATGTCCAACGATGTCCAACGGTGTCCAACGGTGTCCAACGGTGTCCCACGGTGTCCAACGGTGTCCCACGTTGTCCCACGTTGTCCCACGTTGTCCCACGTTGTCCCACGTTGTCCCACGTTGTCCCACGATGTCCCACGTTGTCCCACGTTGTCCCACGTTGTCCCACGTTGTCCCACGTTGTCCCACGGTGTCCAACGATGTCCAACGGTGTCCAACGGTGTCCCACGGTGTCCAACGGTGTCCCACGTTGTCCCACGTTGTCCCACGTTGTCCCACGTTGTCCCACGTTGTCCCACGATGTCCCACGTTGTCCCACGTTGTCCCACGTTGTCCCACGTTGTCCCACGTTGTCCCACGTTGTCCCACGGTGTCCAACGATGTCCAACGGTGTCCAACGGTGTCCAACGGTGTCCAACGATGTCCAACGATGTCCAACGATGTCCAACGGTGTCCAACGGTGTCCAACGATGTCCAACGATGTCCAACGATGTCCAACGGTGTCCAACGATGTCCAACGATGTCCAACGGTGTCCCACGATGTCCAACGATGTCCAACGATGTCCAACGGTGTCCCACGATGTCCAACGATGTCCAACGATGTCCAACGGTGTCCAACGGTGTCCAACGGTGTCCCACGGTGTCCAACGGTGTCCCACGTTGTCCCACGTTGTCCCACGTTGTCCCACGTTGTCCCACGATGTCCCACGTTGTCCAACGGTGTCCAACGGTGTCCAACGATGTCCAACGATGTCCAACGGTGTCCCACGATGTCCAACGATGTCCAACGATGTCCAACGGTGTCCCACGTTGTCCCACGTTGTCCCACGTTGTCCCACGTTGTCCCACGTTGTCCCACGTTGTCCCACGGTGTCCAACGATGTCCAACGGTGTCCCACGTTGTCCCACGTTGTCCCACGTTGTCCCACGTTGTCCCACGTTGTCCCACGTTGTTCCATGGTTTCCCACGTTGTCCCACGTTGTCCCACGTTGTCCAACGATGTCCAACGGTGTCCCACGTCGTCCCACGTTGTTCCATGGTTTCCCACGTTGTCCCACGTTGTCCCACGTTGTCCCACGTTGTCCCACGTTGTCCCACGATGTCCCACGTTGTCCCACGTTGTCCCACGTTGTCCCACGGTGTCCAACGGTGTCCAACGGTGTCCCACGGTGTCCAACGTTGTCCCACGTTGTCCCACGTTGTCCCACGTTGTCCCACGATGTCCCACGTTGTCCAACGGTGTCCAACGGTGTCCAACGATGTCCAACGATGTCCAACGATGTCCAACGGTGTCCAACGATGTCCAACGGTGTCCAACGATGTCCAACGATGTCCAACGGTGTCCCACGATGTCCAACGATGTCCAACGATGTCCAACGATGTCCAACGGTGTCCCACGTTGTCCCACGTTGTCCCACGTTGTCCCACGTTGTCCCACGTTGTCCCACGGTGTCCAACGATGTCCAACGGTGTCCAACGATGTCCAACGGTGTCCAACGATGTCCAACGATGTCCAACGGTGTCCCACGATGTCCAACGATGTCCAACGATGTCCAACGGTGTCCAACGGTGTCCAACGGTGTCCCACGGTGTCCAACGTTGTCCCACGTTGTCCCACGTTGTCCCACGTTGTCCCACGATGTCCCACGTTGTCCAACGGTGTCCAACGGTGTCCAACGATGTCCAACGATGTCCAACGGTGTCCCACGATGTCCAACGATGTCCAACGATGTCCAACGGTGTCCCACGTTGTCCCACGTTGTCCCACGTTGTCCCACGTTGTCCCACGTTGTCCCACGTTGTCCCACGGTGTCCAACGATGTCCAACGGTGTCCAACGGTGTCCAACGGTGTCCAACGGTGTCCCACGTTGTCCCACGTTGTCCCACGTTGTCCCACGGTGTCCAACGATGTCCAACGGTGTCTCACGTTGTCCCACGTTGTCCCACGTTGTCCCACGTTGTCCAACGGTGTCCAACGATGTCCAACGGTGTCCAACGATGTCCAACGATGTCCAACGGTGTCCCACGATGTCCAACGATGTCCAACGATGTCCAACGGTGTCCAACGGTGTCCCACGATGTCCAACGATGTCCAACGATGTCCAACGGTGTCCCACGTTGTCCCACGTTGTCCCACGTTGTCCCACGTTGTCCCACGTTGTCCCACGGTGTCCAACGATGTCCAACGGTGTCCCACGTTGTCCAACGGTGTCCCACGTTGTCCCACGTTGTCCCACGTTGTCCCACGTTGTCCCACGTTGTCCCACGTTGTCCCACGTTGTCCCACGTTGTCCCACGTTGTCCCACGTTGTCCCACGTTGTCCCACGTTGTCCCACGTTGTCCCACGTTGTCCCACGGTGTCCAACGATGTCCAACGGTGTCCAACGGTGTCCCACGGTGTCCAACGGTGTCCCACGTTGTCCCACGTTGTCCCACGTTGTCCCACGTTGTCCCACGTTGTCCCACGTTGTCCAACGATGTCCAACGGTGTCCCACGTTGTCCCACGTTGTTCCATGGTTTCCCACGTTGTCCCACGTTGTCCCACGTTGTCCCACGTTGTCCCACGTTGTCCCACGGTGTCCCACGGTGTCCAACGATGTCCAACGGTGTCCCACGTTGTCCCACGTTGTCCCACGTTGTCCCACGTTGTCCCACGTTGTCCCACGATGTCCCACGTTGTCCCACGTTGTCCCACGTTGTCCCACGTTGTCCCACGTTGTCCCACGTTGTCCCACGTTGTCCCACGTTGTCCCACGTGGTCCCACGTTGTCCCACGTTGTCCCACGGTGTCCAACGATGTCCAACGGTGTCCCACGTTGTCCAACGGTGTCCCACGTTGTCCCACGTTGTCCCACGTTGTCCCACGTTGTCCCACGATGTCCCACGTTGTCCCACGTTGTCCCACGTTGTCCCACGTTGTCCCACGTTGTCCCACGTTGTCCAACGTTGTCCCACGTTGTCCCACGTTGTCCCACGTTGTCCCACGTTGTCCCACGGTGTCCAACGGTGTCCAACGGTGTCCAACGGTGTCCCACGGTGTCTAACGGTGTCCCACGTTGTCCCACGTTGTCCCACGTTGTCCCACGTTGTCCCACGTTGTCCCACGTTGTCCCACGTTGTCCAACGATGTCCAACGGTGTCCCACGTTGTCCCACGTTGTTCCACGGTTTCCCACGTTGTCCCACGTTGTCCCACGTTGTCCCACGGTGTCCAACGATGTCCAACGGTGTCCAACGGTGTCCAACGGTGTCCAACGGTGTCCCACGTTGTCCCACGTTGTCCCACGTTGTCCCACGGTGTCCAACGATGTCCAACGGTGTCCCACGTTGTCCCACGTTGTCCCACGTTGTCCCACGTTGTCCCACGTTGTCCCACGTTGTCCCACGTTGTCCCACGTTGTCCCACGTTGTCCCACAGTGTCCAACGGTGTCCAACGATGTCCCACGTTGTCCCACGTTGTCCCACGTTGTCCCACGTTGTCCCACGATGTCCCACGTCGTCCCACGTTGTCCCACGTTGTCCCACGTTGTCCCACGTTGTCCCACGTTGTCCCACGTTGTCCCACGTTGTCCCCCGTTGTCCCACGTTGTCCCGCGTTTTCCCACGTTGTCCCACGGTGTCCCACGATGTCCAACGGTGTCCAGCGATGTCCAACGGTGTCCCACGTTGTCCCACGTTTTCCCACGTTGTCCCACGTTGTCCCACGGTGTCCAACGATGTCCAACGATGTCCAACGGTGTCCCACGTTGTCCCACGTTGTTCCACGGTTTCCCACGTTGTCCCACGTTGTCCCACGTTGTCCCACGGTGTCCAACGATGTCCAACGGTGTCCAACGGTGTCCAACGGTGTCCAACGGTGTCCCACGTTGTCCCACGTTGTCCCACGTTGTCCCACGTTGTCCCACGTTGTCCCACGATGTCCCACGTTGTCCCACGTTGTCCCACGTTGTCCCACGATGTCCCACGTTGTCCCACGTTGTCCCACGTTGTCCCACGTTGTCCCACGTTGTCCCACGTTTCCCCACGTTGTCCCACGTTTCCCCACGTTGTCCCACGTTGTCCCACGTTGTCCCACGTTGTCCCACGTTGTCCCACGTTGTCCCACGTTGTCCCACGTTGTCCCACGTTGTCCCACGTTGTCCCACGGTGTCCAACGATGTCCAACGGTGTCCAACGATGTCCCACGTTGTCCCACGTTGTCCCACGTTGTCCCACGTTGTCCCACGATGTCCCACGTTGTCCCACGTTGTCCCACGTTGTCCCACGTTGTCCCACGTTGTCCCACGGTGTCCAACGATGTCCAACGGTGTCCAACGGTGTCCCACGGTGTCCAACGGTGTCCCACGTTGTCCCACGTTGTCCCACGTTGTCCCACGTTGTCCCACGTTGTCCCACGATGTCCCACGTTGTCCCACGTTGTCCCACGTTGTCCCACGTTGTCCCACGTTGTCCCACGTTGTCCCACGGTGTCCAACGATGTCCAACGGTGTCCAACGGTGTCCAACGGTGTCCAACGATGTCCAACGATGTCCAACGGTGTCCAACGGTGTCCAACGGTGTCCCACGGTGTCCAACGGTGTCCCACGTTGTCCCACGATGTCCCACGTTGTCCCACGTTGTCCCACGTTGTCCCACGTTGTCCCACGTTGTCCCACGGTGTCCAACGATGTCCAACGGTGTCCAACGGTGTCCCACGGTGTCCAACGGTGTCCCACGTTGTCCCACGTTGTCCCACGTTGTCCCACGTTGTCCCACGTTGTCCCACGATGTCCCACGTTGTCCCACGTTGTCCCACGTTGTCCCACGTTGTCCCACGTTGTTCCATGGTTTCCCACGTTGTCCCACGTTGTCCCACGTTGTCCAACGATGTCCAACGGTGTCCCACGTCGTCCCACGTTGTTCCATGGTTTCCCACGTTGTCCCACGTTGTCCCACGTTGTCCCACGTTGTCCCACGTTGTCCCACGATGTCCCACGTTGTCCCACGGTGTCCAACGATGTCCAACGGTGTCCAACGGTGTCCAACGGTGTCCAACGATGTCCAACGATGTCCAACGGTGTCCAACGGTGTCCAACGGTGTCCCACGGTGTCCAACGGTGTCCCACGTTGTCCCACGTTGTCCCACGTTGTCCCACGTTGTCCCACGATGTCCCACGTTGTCCAACGGTGTCCAACGGTGTCCAACGATGTCCAACGATGTCCAACGGTGTCCCACGATGTCCAACGATGTCCAACGATGTCCAACGGTGTCCCACGTTGTCCCACGTTGTCCCACGTTGTCCCACGTTGTCCCACGTTGTCCCACGGTGTCCAACGATGTCCAACGGTGTCCCACGTTGTCCCACGTTGTCCCACGTTGTCCCACGTTGTCCCACGTTGTCCCACGTTGTTCCATGGTTTCCCACGTTGTCCCACGTTGTCCCACGTTGTCCAACGATGTCCAACGGTGTCCCACGTCGTCCCACGTTGTTCCATGGTTTCCCACGTTGTCCCACGTTGTCCCACGTTGTCCCACGTTGTCCCACGTTGTCCCACGATGTCCCACGTTGTCCCACGTTGTCCCACGTTGTCCCACGTTGTCCCACGTTGTCCCACGTTGTCCCACGTTGTCCCACGTGGTCCCACGTTGTCCCACGTTGTCCCACGGTGTCCAACGATGTCCAACGGTGTCCCACGTTGTCCAACGGTGTCCCTCGTTGTCCAACGGTGTCCCACGTTGTCCCACGTTGTCCCACGTTGTCCCACGATGTCCCACGTTGTCCCACGTTGTCCCACGTTGTCCCACGTTGTCCCACGTTGTCCCACGTTGTCCCACGTTGTCCCACGTTGTCCCACGTTGTCCCACGTTGTCCCACGTTGTCCCACGTTGTCCCACGATGTCCCACGTTGTCCCACGTTGTCCCACGTTGTCCCACGTTGTCCCACGTTGTCCCACGTTGTCCCACGTTGTCCCACGTTGTCCCACGTTGTCCCACGTTGTCCCACGTTGTCCCACGTTGTCCCACGTTGTCCCACGGTGTCCAACGGTGTCCAACGATGTCCCACGGTGTCCAACGATGTCCAACGGTGTCCAGCGATGTCCAACGGTGTCCCACGTTGTCCCACGTTTTCCCACGTTGTCCCACGTTGTCCCACGGTGTCCCACGGTGTCCCACGGTGTCCAACGATGTCCCACGTTGTCCCACGTTGTCCCACGTTGTCCCACGTTGTCCCACGTTGTCCCACGTTGTCCCACGTTGTCCCACGTTGTCCCACGTTGTCCCACGTTGTCCCACGTTGTCCCACGTTGTCCCACGTTGTCCCACGTTGTCCCACGGTGTCCAACGGTGTCCAACGATGTCCCACGTTGTCCCACGTTGTCCCACGTTGTCCCACGATGTCCCACGTTGTCCCACGTTGTCCTACGTTGTCCCACGTTGTCCCACGTTGTCCCACGTTGTCCCACGTTGTCCCACGTTGTCCAACGATGTCCAACGGTGTCCCACGTTGTCCCACGTTGTCCCACGTTGTCCCACGATGTCCCACGTTGTCCCACGTTGTCCCACGTTGTCCCACGTTGTCCCACGTTGTCCCACGTTGTCCCACGTTGTCCCACGTTGTCCCACGTTGTCCCACGTTGTCCCACGTTGTCCCACGTTGTCCCACGATGTCCCACGTTGTCCCACGTTGTCCCACGTTGTCCCACGTTGTCCCACGTTGTCCCACGTTGTCCCACGTTGTCCCACGTTGTCCCACGTTGTCCCACGTTGTCCCACGTTGTCCCACGTTGTCCCACGTTGTCCCACGGTGTCCAACGGTGTCCAACGATGACCCACGTTGTCCCACGTTGTCCCACGTTGTCCCACGTTGTCCCACGTTGTCCCACGTTGTCCTACGTTGTCCCACGTTGTCCCACGTTGTCCCACGTTGTCCCACGTTGTCCCACGTTGTCCCACGTTGTCCCACGTTGTCCCACGTTGTCCCACGTTGTCCCACGGTGTCCAACGATGTCCAACGGTGTCCAGCGATGTCCAACGGTGTCCCACGTTGTCCCACGTTTTCCCACGTTGTCCCACGTTGTCCCACGGTGTCCAACGATGTCCTACGATGTCCAACGGTGTCCCACGTTGTCCCACGTTGTTCCATGGTTTCCCACGTTGTCCCACGTTGTTCCATGGTTTCCCACGTTGTCCCACGTTGTCCCACGTTGTCCCACGGTGTCCAACGATGTCCAACGGTGTCCAACGGTGTCCAACGGTGTCCAACGGTGTCCCACGTTGTCCCACGTTGTCCCACGTTGTCCCACGTTGTCCCACGTTGTCCCAAGATGTCCCACGTTGTCCCACGTTGTCCCACGTTGTCCCACGGTGTCCAGCGATGTCCAACGGTGTCCCACGTTGTCCAACGGTGTCCCACGTTGTCCCACGTTGTCCCACGTTGTCCCACGTTGTCCCACGATGTCCCACGTTGTCCCACGTTGTCCCACGTTGTCCCACGTTGTCCCACGTTGTCCCACGTTGTCCCACGTTGTCCCACGTTGTCCCACGTTGTCCCACGTTGTCCCACGTTGTCCCACGTTGTCCCACGGTGTCCAACGATGTCCAACGGTGTCCAACGGTGTCCCACGGTGTCCAACGGTGTCCCACGTTGTCCCACGTTGTCCCACGTTGTCCCACGTTGTCCCACGTTGTCCCACGTTGTCCCACGTTGTCCCACGTTGTCCAAAGATGTCCAACGGTGTCCCACGTTGTCCCACGTTGTTCCATGGTTTCCCACGTTGTCCCACGTTGTCCCACGTTGTCCCACGGTGTCCAACGATGTCCAACGGTGTCCAACGGTGTCCCACGTTGTCCCACGTTGTCCCACGTTGTCCCACGTTGTCCCACGTTGTCCCACGGTGTCCAACGATGTCCAACGGTGTCCAGCGATGTCCAACGGTGTCCCACGTTGTCCCACGTTTTCCCACGTTGTCCCACGTTGTCCCACGGTGTCCAACGATGTCCAACGATGTCCAACGGTGTCCCACGTTGTCCCACGTTGTTCCATGGTTTCCCACGTTGTCCCACGTTGTCCCACGTTGTCCCACGGTGTCCAACGATGTCCAACGGTGTCCAACGGTGTCCCACGTTGTCCCACGTTGTCCCACGTTGTCGCACGTTGTCCCACGTTGTCCCACGGTGTCCAACGGTGTCCAACGATGTCCCACGTTGTCCCACGTTGTCCCACGTTGTCCCACGTTGTCCCACGATGTCCCACGTTGTCCCACGTTGTCCCACGTTGTCCCACGTTGTCCCACGTTGTCCCACGTTGTCCCACGTTGTCCCACGTTGTCCCACGTTGTCCCACGTTTTCCCACGTTGTCCCACGTTGTCCCACGGTGTCCAACGATGTCCAACGATGTCCAACGGTGTCCCACGTTGTCCCACGTTGTTCCATGGTTTCCCACGTTGTCCCACGTTGTCCCACGTTGTCCCACGGTGTCCCACGATGTCCAACGGTGTCCAACGGTGTCCAACGGTGTCCAACGGTGTCCCACGTTGTCCCACGTTGTCCCACGTTGTCCCACGATGTCCCACCTTGTCCCACGTTGTCCCACGTTGTCCCACGTTGTCCCACGTTGTCCCACGTTGTCCCACGTTGTCCCACGTTGTCCCACGTTGTCCCACGTTGTTCCATGGTTTCCCACGTTGTCCCACGTTGTCCCACGTTGTCCAACGTTGTCCAACGGTGTCCCACGTCGTCCCACGTTGTTCCATGGTTTCCCACGTTGTCCCACGTTGTCCCACGTTGTCCCACGTTGTCCCACGTTGTCCCACGATGTCCCACGTTGTCCCACGTTGTCCCACGTTGCCCCACGTTGTCCCACGTTGTCCCACGTTGTCCCACGTTGTCCCACGTGGTCCCACGTTGTCCCACGATGTCCCACGTTGTCCCACGTTGTCCCACGTTGTCCCACGTTGTCCCACGTTGTCCCACGATGTCCAACGATGTCCAACGGTGTCCAACGGTGTCCCACGGTGTCCAACGGTGTCCCACGTTGTCCCACGTTGTCCCACGTTGTCCCACGTTGTCCCACGTTGTCCCACGATGTCCCACGTTGTCCCACGTTGTCCCACGTTGTCCCACGTTGTCCCACGTTGTCCCACGTTGTCCCACGTTGTCCCACGATGTCCAACGATGTCCAACGGTGTCCAACGGTGTCCCACGGTGTCCAACGGTGTCCCACGTTGTCCCACGTTGTCCCACGTTGTCCCACGTTGTCCCACGTTGTCCCACGATGTCCCACGTTGTCCCACGTTGTCCCACGTTGTCCCACGTTGTCCCACGTTGTCCCACGTTGTCCCACGGTGTCCAACGATGTCCAACGGTGTCCAACGGTGTCCAACGGTGTCCAACGATGTCCAACGATGTCCAACGATGTCCAACGGTGTCCAACGATGTCCAACGATGTCCAACGGTGTCCCACGATGTCCAACGATGTCCAACGATGTCCAACGGTGTCCAACGATGTCCAACGGTGTCCCACGTTGTCCCACGATGTCCCACGTTGTCCCACGGTGTCCAACGATGTCCAACGGTGTCCAACGGTGTCCAACGGTGTCCAACGGTGTCCCACGTTGTCCCACGTTGTCCCACGTTGTCCCACGGTGTCCAACGATGTCCAACGGTGTCTCACGTTGTCCCACGTTGTCCCACGTTGTCCCACGTTGTCCCACGTTGTCCCACGATGTCCCACGTTGTCCCACGTTGTCCCACGTTGTCCCACGTTGTCCCACGTTGTCCCACGTTGTCCCACGTTGTCCCACGATGTCCAACGATGTCCAACGGTGTCCAACGGTGTCCCACGGTGTCCAACGGTGTCCCACGTTGTCCCACGTTGTCCCACGTTGTCCCACGTTGTCCCACGTTGTCCCACGATGTCCCACGTTGTCCCACGTTGTCCCACGTTGTCCCACGTTGTCCCACGTTGTCCCACGTTGTCCCACGGTGTCCAACGATGTCCAACGGTGTCCAACGGTGTCCAACGGTGTCCAACGATGTCCAACGATGTCCAACGATGTCCAACGGTGTCCAACGATGTCCAACGATGTCCAACGGTGTCCCACGATGTCCAACGATGTCCAACGATGTCCAACGGTGTCCAACGATGTCCAACGGTGTCCAACGATGTCCAACGATGTCCAACGGTGTCCCACGATGTCCAACGATGTCCAACGATGTCCAACGGTGTCCAACGGTGTCCCACGATGTCCAACGATGTCCAACGATGTCCAACGGTGTCCCACGTTGTCCCACGTTGTCCCACGTTGTCCCACGTTGTCCCACGTTGTCCCACGGTGTCCAACGATGTCCAACGGTGTCCCACGTTGTCCAACGGTGTCCCACGTTGTCCCACGTTGTCCCACGTTGTCCCACGTTGTCCCACGTTGTCCCACGTTGTCCCACGTTGTCCCACGTTGTCCCACGTTGTCCCACGTTGTCCCACGTTGTCCCACGTTGTCCCACGTTGTCCCACGGTGTCCAACGATGTCCAACGGTGTCCAACGGTGTCCCACGGTGTCCAACGGTGTCCCACGTTGTCCCACGTTGTCCCACGTTGTCCCACGTTGTCCCACGTTGTCCCACGTTGTCCAACGATGTCCAACGGTGTCCCACGTTGTCCCACGTTGTTCCATGGTTTCCCACGTTGTCCCACGTTGTCCCACGTTGTCCCACGTTGTCCCACGTTGTCCCACGGTGTCCCACGGTGTCCAACGATGTCCAACGGTGTCCCACGTTGTCCCACGTTGTCCCACGTTGTCCCACGTTGTCCCACGTTGTCCCACGATGTCCCACGTTGTCCCACGTTGTCCCACGTTGTCCCACGTTGTCCCACGTTGTCCCACGTTGTCCCACGTTGTCCCACGTTGTCCCACGTGGTCCCACGTTGTCCCACGTTGTCCCACGGTGTCCAACGATGTCCAACGGTGTCCCACGTTGTCCAACGGTGTCCCACGTTGTCCCACGTTGTCCCACGTTGTCCCACGTTGTCCCACGATGTCCCACGTTGTCCCACGTTGTCCCACGTTGTCCCACGTTGTCCCACGTTGTCCCACGTTGTCCCACGTTGTCCCACGTTGTCCCACGTTGTCCCACGTGGTCCCACGTTGTCCCACGTTGTCCCACGGTGTCCAACGATGTCCAACGGTGTCCCACGTTGTCCAACGGTGTCCCACGTTGTCCCACGTTGTCCCACGTTGTCCCACGTTGTCCCACGATGTCCCACGTTGTCCCACGTTGTCCCACGTTGTCCCACGTTGTCCCACGTTGTCCCACGTTGTCCAACGTTGTCCCACGTTGTCCCACGTTGTCCCACGTTGTCCCACGTTGTCCCACGGTGTCCAACGATGTCCAACGGTGTCCAACGGTGTCCCACGGTGTCTAACGGTGTCCCACGTTGTCCCACGTTGTCCCACGTTGTCCCACGTTGTCCCACGTTGTCCCACGTTGTCCCACGTTGTCCAACGATGTCCAACGGTGTCCCACGTTGTCCCACGTTGTTCCATGGTTTCCCACGTTGTCCCACGTTGTCCCACGTTGTCCCACGGTGTCCAACGATGTCCAACGTTGTCCAACGGTGTCCAACGGTGTCCAACGGTGTCCCACGTTGTCCCACGTTGTCCCACGTTGTCCCACGGTGTCCAACGATGTCCAACGGTGTCCCACGTTGTCCCACGTTGTCCCACGTTGTCCCACGTTGTCCCACGTTGTCCCACGTTGTCCCACGTTGTCCCACGTTGTCCCACGTTGTCCCACGGTGTCCAACGGTGTCCAACGATGTCCCACGTTGTCCCACGTTGTCCCACGTTGTCCCACGTTGTCCCACGATGTCCCACGTCGTCCCACGTTGTCCCACGTTGTCCCACGTTGTCCCACGTTGTCCCACGTTGTCCCACGTTGTCCCACGTTGTCCCACGTTGTCCCACGTTGTCCCGCGTTTTCCCACGTTGTCCCACGGTGTCCAACGATGTCCAACGGTGTCCAGCGATGTCCAACGGTGTCCCACGTTGTCCCACGTTTTCCCACGTTGTCCCACGTTGTCCCACGGTGTCCAACGATGTCCAACGATGTCCAACGGTGTCCCACGTTGTCCCACGTTGTTCCATGGTTTCCCACGTTGTCCCACGTTGTCCCACGTTGTCCCACGGTGTCCAACGATGTCCAACGGTGTCCAACGGTGTCCAACGGTGTCCAACGGTGTCCCACGTTGTCCCACGTTGTCCCACGTTGTCCCACGTTGTCCCACGTTGTCCCACGATGTCCCACGTTGTCCCACGTTGTCCCACGTTGTCCCACGATGTCCCACGTTGTCCCACGTTGTCCCACGTTGTCCCACGTTGTCCCACGTTGTCCCACGTTTCCCCACGTTGTCCCACGTTTCCCCACGTTGTCCCACGTTGTCCCACGTTGTCCCACGTTGTCCCACGTTGTCCCACGTTGTCCCACGTTGTCCCACGTTGTCCCACGTTGTCCCACGTTGTCCCACGGTGTCCAACGATGTCCAACGGTGTCCAACGATGTCCCACGTTGTCCCACGTTGTCCCACGTTGTCCCACGTTGTCCCACGATGTCCCACGTTGTCCCACGTTGTCCCACGTTGTCCCACGGTGTCCCACGTTGTCCCACGGTGTCCCACGTTGTCCAACGGTGTCCAACGGTGTCCCACGGTGTCCAACGGTGTCCCACGTTGTCCCACGTTGTCCCACGTTGTCCCACGTTGTCCCACGTTGTCCCACGATGTCCCACGTTGTCCCACGTTGTCCCACGTTGTCCCACGTTGTCCCACGTTGTCCCACGTTGTCCCACGGTGTCCAACGATGTCCAACGGTGTCCAACGGTGTCCAACGGTGTCCAACGATGTCCAACGATGTCCAACGGTGTCCAACGGTGTCCAACGGTGTCCCACGGTGTCCAACGGTGTCCCACGTTGTCCCACGATGTCCCACGTTGTCCCACGTTGTCCCACGTTGTCCCACGTTGTCCCACGTTGTCCCACGGTGTCCAACGATGTCCAACGGTGTCCAACGGTGTCCCACGGTGTCCAACGGTGTCCCACGTTGTCCCACGTTGTCCCACGTTGTCCCACGTTGTCCCACGTTGTCCCACGATGTCCCACGTTGTCCCACGTTGTCCCACGTTGTCCCACGTTGTCCCACGTTGTTCCATGGTTTCCCACGTTGTCCCACGTTGTCCCACGTTGTCCAACGATGTCCAACGGTGTCCCACGTCGTCCCACGTTGTTCCATGGTTTCCCACGTTGTCCCACGTTGTCCCACGTTGTCCCACGTTGTCCCACGTTGTCCCACGATGTCCCACGTTGTCCCACGGTGTCCAACGATGTCCAACGGTGTCCAACGGTGTCCAACGGTGTCCAACGATGTCCAACGATGTCCAACGGTGTCCAACGGTGTCCAACGGTGTCCCACGGTGTCCAACGGTGTCCCACGTTGTCCCACGTTGTCCCACGTTGTCCCACGTTGTCCCACGATGTCCCACGTTGTCCAACGGTGTCCAACGGTGTCCAACGATGTCCAACGATGTCCAACGGTGTCCCACGATGTCCAACGATGTCCAACGATGTCCAACGGTGTCCCACGTTGTCCCACGTTGTCCCACGTTGTCCCACGTTGTCCCACGTTGTCCCACGGTGTCCAACGATGTCCAACGGTGTCCCACGTTGTCCCACGTTGTCCCACGTTGTCCCACGTTGTCCCACGTTGTCCCACGTTGTTCCATGGTTTCCCACGTTGTCCCACGTTGTCCCACGTTGTCCAACGATGTCCAACGGTGTCCCACGTCGTCCCACGTTGTTCCATGGTTTCCCACGTTGTCCCACGTTGTCCCACGTTGTCCCACGTTGTCCCACGTTGTCCCACGTTGTCCCACGTTGTCCCACGATGTCCCACGTTGTCCCACGTTGTCCCACGTTGTCCCACGTTGTCCCACGTTGTCCCACGTTGTCCCACGTTGTCCCACGTTGTCCCACGTTGTCCCACGTTGTCCCACGTTGTCCCACGTTGTCCCACGTTGTCCCACGGTGTCCAACGGTGTCCAACGATGTCCCACGGTGTCCAACGATGTCCAACGGTGTCCAGCGATGTCCAACGGTGTCCCACGTTGTCCCACGTTTTCCCACGTTGTCCCACGTTGTCCCACGGTGTCCCACGGTGTCCAACGGTGTCCAACGATGTCCCACGTTGTCCCACGTTGTCCCACGTTGTCCCACGTTGTCCCACGTTGTCCCACGTTGTCCCACGTTGTCCCACGTTGTCCCACGTTGTCCCACGTTGTCCCACGTTGTCCCACGTTGTCCCACGTTGTCCCACGTTGTCCCACGGTGTCCCACGGTGTCCAACGATGTCCCACGTTGTCCCACGTTGTCCCACGTTGTCCCACGATGTCCCACGTTGTCCCACGTTGTCCTACGTTGTCCCACGTTGTCCCACGTTGTCCCACGTTGTCCCACGTTGTCCCACGTTGTCCAACGATGTCCAACGGTGTCCCACGTTGTCCCACGTTGTCCCACGTTGTCCCACGATGTCCCACGTTGTCCCACGTTGTCCCACGTTGTCCCACGTTGTCCCACGTTGTCCCACGTTGTCCCACGTTGTCCCACGTTGTCCCACGTTGTCCCACGTTGTCCCACGTTGTCCCACGTTGTCCCACGATGTCCCACGTTGTCCCACGTTGTCCCACGTTGTCCCACGTTGTCCCACGTTGTCCCACGTTGTCCCACGTTGTCCCACGTTGTCCCACGTTGTCCCACGTTGTCCCACGTTGTCCCACGTTGTCCCACGTTGTCCCACGGTGTCCAACGGTGTCCAACGATGACCCACGTTGTCCCACGTTGTCCCACGTTGTCCCACGATGTCCCACGTTGTCCCACGTTGTCCTACGTTGTCCCACGTTGTCCCACGTTGTCCCACGTTGTCCCACGTTGTCCCACGTTGTCCCACGTTGTCCCACGTTGTCCCACGTTGTCCCACGTTGTCCCACGGTGTCCAACGATGTCCAACGGTGTCCAGCGATGTCCAACGGTGTCCCACGTTGTCCCACGTTTTCCCACGTTGTCCCACGTTGTCCCACGGTGTCCAACGATGTCCAACGATGTCCAACGGTGTCCCACGTTGTCCCACGTTGTTCCATGGTTTCCCACGTTGTCCCACGTTGTTCCATGGTTTCCCACGTTGTCCCACGTTGTCCCACGTTGTCCCACGGTGTCCAACGATGTCCAACGGTGTCCAACGGTGTCCAACGGTGTCCAACGGTGTCCCACGTTGTCCCACGTTGTCCCACGTTGTCCCACGTTGTCCCACGTTGTCCCAAGATGTCCCACGTTGTCCCACGTTGTCCCACGTTGTCCCACGGTGTCCAGCGATGTCCAACGGTGTCCCACGTTGTCCAACGGTGTCCCACGTTGTCCCACGTTGTCCCACGTTGTCCCACGTTGTCCCACGATGTCCCACGTTGTCCCACGTTGTCCCACGTTGTCCCACGTTGTCCCACGTTGTCCCACGTTGTCCCACGTTGTCCCACGTTGTCCCACGTTGTCCCACGTTGTCCCACGTTGTCCCACGTTGTCCCACGGTGTCCAACGATGTCCAACGGTGTCCAACGGTGTCCCACGGTGTCCAACGGTGTCCCACGTTGTCCCACGTTGTCCCACGTTGTCCCACGTTGTCCCACGTTGTCCCACGTTGTCCCACGTTGTCCCACGTTGTCCAAAGATGTCCAACGGTGTCCCACGTTGTCCCACGTTGTTCCATGGTTTCCCACGTTGTCCCACGTTGTCCCACGTTGTCCCACGGTGTCCAACGATGTCCAACGGTGTCCAACGGTGTCCCACGTTGTCCCACGTTGTCCCACGTTGTCCCACGTTGTCCCACGTTGTCCCACGGTGTCCAACGATGTCCAACGGTGTCCAGCGATGTCCAACGGTGTCCCACGTTGTCCCACGTTTTCCCACGTTGTCCCACGTTGTCCCACGGTGTCCAACGATGTCCAACGATGTCCAACGGTGTCCCACGTTGTCCCACGTTGTTCCATGGTTTCCCACGTTGTCCCACGTTGTCCCACGGTGTCCAACGATGTCCAACGGTGTCCAACGGTGTCCCACGTTGTCCCACGTTGTCCCACGTTGTCGCACGTTGTCCCACGTTGTCCCACGGTGTCCAACGGTGTCCAACGATGTCCCACGTTGTCCCACGTTGTCCCACGTTGTCCCACGTTGTCCCACGATGTCCCACGTTGTCCCACGTTGTCCCACGTTGTCCCACGTTGTCCCACGTTGTCCCACGTTGTCCCACGTTGTCCCACGTTGTCCCACGTTGTCCCACGTTTTCCCACGTTGTCCCACGTTGTCCCACGGTGTCCAACGATGTCCAACGATGTCCAACGGTGTCCCACGTTGTCCCACGTTGTTCCATGGTTTCCCACGTTGTCCCACGTTGTCCCACGTTGTCCCACGGTGTCCAACGATGTCCAACGGTGTCCAACGGTGTCCAACGGTGTCCAACGGTGTCCCACGTTGTCCCACGTTGTCCCACGTTGTCCCACGATGTCCCACGTTGTCCCACGTTGTCCCACGTTGTCCCACGTTGTCCCACGTTGTCCCACGTTGTCCCACGTTGTCCCACGTTGTCCCACGTTGTCCCACGTTGTTCCATGGTTTCCCACGTTGTCCCACGTTGTCCCACGTTGTCCAACGATGTCCAACGGTGTCCCACGTCGTCCCACGTTGTTCCATGGTTTCCCACGTTGTCCCACGTTGTCCCACGTTGTCCCACGTTGTCCCACGTTGTCCCACGTTGTCCCACGTTGTCCCACGTTGTCCCACGTTGCCCCACGTTGTCCCACGTTGTCCCACGTTGTCCCACGTTGTCCCACGTGGTCCCACGTTGTCCCACGATGTCCCACGTTGTCCCACGTTGTCCCACGTTGTCCCACGTTGTCCCACGTTGTCCCACGATGTCCAACGATGTCCAACGGTGTCCAACGGTGTCCCACGGTGTCCAACGGTGTCCCACGTTGTCCCACGTTGTCCCACGTTGTCCCACGTTGTCCCACGTTGTCCCACGTTGTCCCACGTTGTCCCACGTTGTCCCACGTTGTCCCACGTTGTCCCACGTTGTCCCACGTTGTCCCACGTTGTCCCACGATGTCCAACGATGTCCAACGGTGTCCAACGGTGTCCCACGGTGTCCAACGGTGTCCCACGTTGTCCCACGTTGTCCCACGTTGTCCCACGTTGTCCCACGTTGTCCCACGATGTCCCACGTTGTCCCACGTTGTCCCACGTTGTCCCACGTTGTCCCACGTTGTCCCACGTTGTCCCACGGTGTCCAACGATGTCCAACGGTGTCCAACGGTGTCCAACGGTGTCCAACGATGTCCAACGATGTCCAACGATGTCCAACGGTGTCCAACGATGTCCAACGATGTCCAACGGTGTCCCACGATGTCCAACGATGTCCAACGATGTCCAACGGTGTCCAACGATGTCCAACGGTGTCCAACGATGTCCAACGATGTCCAACGGTGTCCCACGATGTCCAACAATGTCCAACGATGTCCAACGGTGTCCAACGGTGTCCCACGATGTCCAACGATGTCCAACGATGTCCAACGGTGTCCCACGTTGTCCCACGTTGTCCCACGTTGTCCCACGTTGTCCCACGTTGTCCCACGGTGTCCAACGATGTCCAACGGTGTCCAACGATGTCCAACGGTGTCCAACGATGTCCAACGATGTCCAACGGTGTCCCACGATGTCCAACGATGTCCAACGATGTCCAACGGTGTCCAACGGTGTCCAACGGTGTCCCACGGTGTCCAACGTTGTCCCACGTTGTCCCACGTTGTCCCACGTTGTCCCACGATGTCCCACGTTGTCCAACGGTGTCCAACGGTGTCCAACGATGTCCAACGATGTCCAACGGTGTCCCACGATGTCCAACGATGTCCAACGATGTCCAACGGTGTCCCACGTTGTCCCACGTTGTCCCACGTTGTCCCACGTTGTCCCACGTTGTCCCACGTTGTCCCACGGTGTCCAACGATGTCCAACGGTGTCCAACGGTGTCCAACGGTGTCCAACGGTGTCCCACGTTGTCCCACGTTGTCCCACGTTGTCCCACGGTGTCCAACGATGTCCAACGGTGTCTCACGTTGTCCCACGTTGTCCCACGTTGTCCCACGTTGTCCCACGTTGTCCCACGATGTCCCACGTTGTCCCACGTTGTCCCACGTTGTCCCACGTTGTCCCACGTTGTCCCACGTTGTCCCACGTTGTCCCACGATGTCCAACGATGTCCAACGGTGTCCAACGGTGTCCCACGGTGTCCAACGGTGTCCCACGTTGTCCCACGTTGTCCCACGTTGTCCCACGTTGTCCCACGTTGTCCCACGATGTCCCACGTTGTCCCACGTTGTCCCACGTTGTCCCACGTTGTCCCACGTTGTCCCACGTTGTCCCACGGTGTCCAACGATGTCCAACGGTGTCCAACGGTGTCCAACGGTGTCCAACGATGTCCAACGATGTCCAACGATGTCCAACGGTGTCCAACGATGTCCAACGATGTCCAACGGTGTCCCACGATGTCCA
Organism: Bombus terrestris; assembly: GCF_910591885.1. NCBI lineage: Eukaryota > Metazoa > Arthropoda > Insecta > Hymenoptera > Apidae > Bombus > Bombus terrestris. Next base: position 26,417 of record NW_025963576.1, on the reverse strand, counting down.
ACGATGTCCAACGATGTCCAACGGTGTCCAACGATGTCCAACGGTGTCCAACGATGTCCAACGATGTCCAACGGTGTCCCACGATGTCCAACGATGTCCAACGATGTCCAACGGTGTCCAACGGTGTCCCACGATGTCCAACGATGTCCAACGATGTCCAACGGTGTCCCACGTTGTCCCACGTTGTCCCACGTTGTCCCACGTTGTCCCACGTTGTCCCACGGTGTCCAACGATGTCCAACGGTGTCCCACGTTGTCCAACGGTGTCCCACGTTGTCCCACGTTGTCCCACGTTGTCCCACGTTGTCCCACGTTGTCCCACGTTGTCCCACGTTGTCCCACGTTGTCCCACGTTGTCCCACGTTGTCCCACGTTGTCCCACGTTGTCCCACGTTGTCCCACGGTGTCCAACGATGTCCAACGGTGTCCAACGGTGTCCCACGGTGTCCAACGGTGTCCCACGTTGTCCCACGTTGTCCCACGTTGTCCCACGTTGTCCCACGTTGTCCCACGTTGTCCAACGATGTCCAACGGTGTCCCACGTTGTCCCACGTTGTTCCATGGTTTCCCACGTTGTCCCACGTTGTCCCACGTTGTCCCACGTTGTCCCACGTTGTCCCACGGTGTCCCACGGTGTCCAACGATGTCCAACGGTGTCCCACGTTGTCCCACGTTGTCCCACGTTGTCCCACGTTGTCCCACGTTGTCCCACGATGTCCCACGTTGTCCCACGTTGTCCCACGTTGTCCCACGTTGTCCCACGTTGTCCCACGTTGTCCCACGTTGTCCCACGTTGTCCCACGTGGTCCCACGTTGTCCCACGTTGTCCCACGGTGTCCAACGATGTCCAACGGTGTCCCACGTTGTCCAACGGTGTCCCACGTTGTCCCACGTTGTCCCACGTTGTCCCACGTTGTCCCACGATGTCCCACGTTGTCCCACGTTGTCCCACGTTGTCCCACGTTGTCCCACGTTGTCCCACGTTGTCCAACGTTGTCCCACGTTGTCCCACGTTGTCCCACGTTGTCCCACGTTGTCCCACGGTGTCCAACGATGTCCAACGGTGTCCAACGGTGTCCCACGGTGTCTAACGGTGTCCCACGTTGTCCCACGTTGTCCCACGTTGTCCCACGTTGTCCCACGTTGTCCCACGTTGTCCCACGTTGTCCAACGATGTCCAACGGTGTCCCACGTTGTCCCACGTTGTTCCATGGTTTCCCACGTTGTCCCACGTTGTCCCACGTTGTCCCACGGTGTCCAACGATGTCCAACGGTGTCCAACGGTGTCCAACGGTGTCCAACGGTGTCCCACGTTGTCCCACGTTGTCCCACGTTGTCCCACGGTGTCCAACGATGTCCAACGGTGTCCCACGTTGTCCCACGTTGTCCCACGTTGTCCCACGTTGTCCCACGTTGTCCCACGATGTCCCACGTTGTCCCACGTTGTCCCACGTTGTCCCACGTTGTCCCACGTTGTCCCACGTTGTCCCACGTTGTCCCACGTTGTCCCACGTTGTCCCACGTTGTCCCACGTTGTCCCACGTTGTCCCACGTTGTCCCACGTTGTCCCACGGTGTCCAACGGTGTCCAACGATGTCCCACGTTGTCCCACGTTGTCCCACGTTGTCCCACGTTGTCCCACGATGTCCCACGTCGTCCCACGTTGTCCCACGTTGTCCCACGTTGTCCCACGTTGTCCCACGTTGTCCCACGTTGTCCCACGTTGTCCCACGTTGTCCCACGTTGTCCCGCGTTTTCCCACGTTGTCCCACGGTGTCCAACGATGTCCAACGGTGTCCAGCGATGTCCAACGGTGTCCCACGTTGTCCCACGTTTTCCCACGTTGTCCCACGTTGTCCCACGGTGTCCAACGATGTCCAACGATGTCCAACGGTGTCCCACGTTGTCCCACGTTGTTCCATGGTTTCCCACGTTGTCCCACGTTGTCCCACGTTGTCCCACGGTGTCCAACGATGTCCAACGGTGTCCAACGGTGTCCAACGGTGTCCAACGGTGTCCCACGTTGTCCCACGTTGTCCCACGTTGTCCCACGTTGTCCCACGTTGTCCCACGATGTCCCACGTTGTCCCACGTTGTCCCACGTTGTCCCACGATGTCCCACGTTGTCCCACGTTGTCCCACGTTGTCCCACGTTGTCCCACGTTGTCCCACGTTTCCCCACGTTGTCCCACGTTTCCCCACGTTGTCCCACGTTGTCCCACGTTGTCCCACGTTGTCCCACGTTGTCCCACGTTGTCCCACGTTGTCCCACGTTGTCCCACGTTGTCCCACGTTGTCCCACGGTGTCCAACGATGTCCAACGGTGTCCAACGATGTCCCACGTTGTCCCACGTTGTCCCACGTTGTCCCACGTTGTCCCACGATGTCCCACGTTGTCCCACGTTGTCCCACGTTGTCCCACGTTGTCCCACGTTGTCCCACGGTGTCCAACGATGTCCAACGGTGTCCAACGGTGTCCCACGTTGTCCCACGTTGTCCCACGTTGTCCCACGTTGTCCCACGTTGTCCCACGTTGTCCCACGGTGTCCAACGATGTCCAACGGTGTCCAACGGTGTCCAACGGTGTCCAACGATGTCCAACGATGTCCAACGGTGTCCAACGGTGTCCAACGGTGTCCCACGGTGTCCAACGGTGTCCCACGTTGTCCCACGATGTCCCACGTTGTCCCACGTTGTCCCACGTTGTCCCACGTTGTCCCACGTTGTCCCACGGTGTCCAACGATGTCCAACGGTGTCCAACGGTGTCCCACGGTGTCCAACGGTGTCCCACGTTGTCCCACGTTGTCCCACGTTGTCCCACGTTGTCCCACGTTGTCCCACGATGTCCCACGTTGTCCCACGTTGTCCCACGTTGTCCCACGTTGTCCCACGTTGTCCCACGTTGTCCCACGGTGTCCAACGATGTCCAACGGTGTCCAACGGTGTCCAACGGTGTCCAACGATGTCCAACGATGTCCAACGGTGTCCAACGGTGTCCAACGGTGTCCCACGGTGTCCAACGGTGTCCCACGTTGTCCCACGTTGTCCCACGTTGTCCCACGTTGTCCCACGATGTCCCACGTTGTCCAACGGTGTCCAACGGTGTCCAACGATGTCCAACGATGTCCAACGGTGTCCCACGATGTCCAACGATGTCCAACGATGTCCAACGGTGTCCCACGTTGTCCCACGTTGTCCCACGTTGTCCCACGTTGTCCCACGTTGTCCCACGGTGTCCAACGATGTCCAACGGTGTCCCACGTTGTCCCACGGTGTCCCACGTTGTCCCACGTTGTCCCACGTTGTCCCACGTTGTTCCATGGTTTCCCACGTTGTCCCACGTTGTCCCACGTTGTCCAACGATGTCCAACGGTGTCCCACGTCGTCCCACGTTGTTCCATGGTTTCCCACGTTGTCCCACGTTGTCCCACGTTGTCCCACGTTGTCCCACGTTGTCCCACGATGTCCCACGTTGTCCCACGTTGTCCCACGTTGTCCCACGTTGTCCCACGTTGTCCCACGTTGTCCCACGTTGTCCCACGTGGTCCCACGTTGTCCCACGTTGTCCCACGGTGTCCAACGATGTCCAACGGTGTCCCACGTTGTCCAACGGTGTCCCACGTTGTCCAACGGTGTCCCACGTTGTCCCACGTTGTCCCACGTTGTCCCACGATGTCCCACGTTGTCCCACGTTGTCCCACGTTGTCCCACGTTGTCCCACGTTGTCCCACGTTGTCCCACGTTGTCCCACGTTGTCCCACGTTGTCCCACGTTGTCCCACGTTGTCCCACGTTGTCCCACGATGTCCCACGTTGTCCCACGTTGTCCCACGTTGTCCCACGTTGTCCCACGTTGTCCCACGTTGTCCCACGTTGTCCCACGTTGTCCCACGTTGTCCCACGTTGTCCCACGTTGTCCCACGTTGTCCCACGTTGTCCCACGGTGTCCAACGGTGTCCAACGATGTCCCACGTTGTCCCACGTTGTCCCACGTTGTCCCACGATGTCCCACGTTGTCCCACGTTGTCCTACGTTGTCCCACGTTGTCCCACGGTGTCCAACGATGTCCAACGGTGTCCAGCGATGTCCAACGGTGTCCCACGTTGTCCCACGTTTTCCCACGTTGTCCCACGTTGTCCCACGGTGTCCCACGGTGTCCAACGGTGTCCAACGATGTCCCACGTTGTCCCACGTTGTCCCACGTTGTCCCACGTTGTCCCACGTTGTCCCACGTTGTCCCACGTTGTCCCACGTTGTCCCACGTTGTCCCACGTTGTCCCACGTTGTCCCACGTTGTCCCACGTTGTCCCACGTTGTCCCACGGTGTCCAACGGTGTCCAACGATGTCCCACGTTGTCCCACGTTGTCCCACGTTGTCCCACGATGTCCCACGTTGTCCCACGTTGTCCTACGTTGTCCCACGTTGTCCCACGTTGTCCCACGTTGTCCCACGTTGTCCCACGTTGTCCAACGGTGTCCAACGATGTCCCACGTTGTCCCACGTTGTCCCACGTTGTCCCACGATGTCCCACGTTGTCCCACGTTGTCCTACGTTGTCCCACGTTGTCCCACGTTGTCCCACGTTGTCCCACGTTGTCCCACGTTGTCCAACGATGTCCAACGGTGTCCCACGTTGTCCCACGTTGTCCCACGTTGTCCCACGATGTCCCACGTTGTCCCACGTTGTCCCACGTTGTCCCACGTTGTCCCACGTTGTCCCACGTTGTCCCACGTTGTCCCACGTTGTCCCACGTTGTCCCACGTTGTCCCACGTTGTCCCACGTTGTCCCACGATGTCCCACGTTGTCCCACGTTGTCCCACGTTATCCCACGTTGTCCCACGTTGTCCCACGTTGTCCCACGTTGTCCCACGTTGTCCCACGTTGTCCCACGTTGTCCCACGTTGTCCCACGTTGTCCCACGTTGTCCCACGGTGTCCAACGGTGTCCAACGATGACCCACGTTGTCCCACGTTGTCCCACGTTGTCCCACGATGTCCCACGTTGTCCCACGTTGTCCTACGTTGTCCCACGTTGTCCCACGTTGTCCCACGTTGTCCCACGTTGTCCCACGTTGTCCCACGTTGTCCCACGTTGTCCCACGTTGTCCCACGTTGTCCCACGTTGTCCCACGTTGTCCCACGGTGTCCAACGATGTCCAACGGTGTCCAGCGATGTCCAACGGTGTCCCACGTTGTCCCACGTTTTCCCACGTTGTCCCACGTTGTCCCACGTTGTCCCACGTTGTCCCACGTTGTCCCACGTTGTCCCACGTTGTCCCACGGTGTCCAACGATGTCCAACGGTGTCCAACGGTGTCCCACGGTGTCCAACGGTGTCCCACGTTGTCCCACGTTGTCCCACGTTGTCCCACGTTGTCCCACGTTGTCCCACGTTGTCCCACGTTGTCCAACGATGTCCAACGGTGTCCCACGTTGTCCCACGTTGTTCCATGGTTTCCCACGTTGTCCCACGTTGTCCCACGTTGTCCCACGGTGTCCAACGATGTCCAACGGTGTCCAACGGTGTCCCACGTTGTCCCACGTTGTCCCACGTTGTCCCACGTTGTCCCACGTTGTCCCACGGTGTCCAACGATGTCCAACGGTGTCCAGCGATGTCCAACGGTGTCCCACGTTGTCCCACGTTTTCCCACGTTGTCCCACGTTGTCCCACGGTGTCCAACGATGTCCAACGATGTCCAACGGTGTCCCACGTTGTCCCACGTTGTTCCATGGTTTCCCACGTTGTCCCACGTTGTCCCACGTTGTCCCACGGTGTCCAACGATGTCCAACGGTGTCCAACGGTGTCCAACGGTGTCCAACGGTGTCCCACGTTGTCCCACGTTGTCCCACGTTGTCCCACGTTGTCCCACGTTGTCCCACGATGTCCCACGTTGTCCCACGTTGTCCCACGTTGTCCCACGGTGTCCAGCGATGTCCAACGGTGTCCCACGTTGTCCAACGGTGTCCCACGTTGTCCCACGTTGTCCCACGTTGTCCCACGTTGTCCCACGATGTCCCACGTTGTCCCACGTTGTCCCACGTTGTCCCACGTTGTCCCACGTTGTCCCACGTTGTCCCACGTTGTCCCACGTTGTCCCACGTTGTCCCACGTTGTCGCACGTTGTCCCACGTTGTCCCACGGTGTCCAACGGTGTCCAACGATGTCCCACGTTGTCCCACGTTGTCCCACGTTGTCCCACGTTGTCCCACGATGTCCCACGTTGTCCCACGTTGTCCCACGTTGTCCCACGTTGTCCCACGTTGTCCCACGTTGTCCCACGTTGTCCCACGTTGTCCCACGTTGTCCCACGTTGTCCCACGGTGTCCAACGATGTCCAACGGTGTCCAGCGATGTCCAACGGTGTCCCACGTTGTCCCACGTTTTCCCACGTTGTCCCACGTTGTCCCACGTTGTCCCACGTTGTCCCACGTTGTCCAACGATGTCCAACGGTGTCCCACGTTGTCCCACGTTGTTCCATGGTTTCCCACGTTGTCCCACGTTGTCCCACGTTGTCCCACGTTGTCCCACGTTGTCCCACGTTGTCCCACGTTGTCCCACGGTGTCCCACGGTGTCCAACGATGTCCAACGGTGTCCCACGTTGTCCCACGTTGTCCCACGTTGTCCCACGTTGTCCCACGTTGTCCCACGATGTCCCACGTTGTCCCACGTTGTCCCACGTTGTCCCACGTTGTCCCACGTTGTCCCACGTTGTCCCACGTTGTCCCACGTTGTCCCACGTGGTCCCACGTTGTCCCACGTTGTCCCACGGTGTCCAACGATGTCCAACGGTGTCCCACGTTGTCCAACGGTGTCCCACGTTGTCCCACGTTGTCCCACGTTGTCCCACGTTGTCCCACGTTGTCCCACGTTGTCCCACGTTGTCCCACGTTGTCCCACGTTGTCCCACGTTGTCCCACGTTGTCCCACGTTGTCCCACGTTTTCCCACGTTGTCCCACGTTGTCCCACGGTGTCCAACGATGTCCAACGATGTCCAACGGTGTCCCACGTTGTCCCACGTTGTTCCATGGTTTCCCACGTTGTCCCACGTTGTCCCACGTTGTCCCACGGTGTCCAACGATGTCCAACGGTGTCCAACGGTGTCCAACGGTGTCCAACGGTGTCCCACGTTGTCCCACGTTGTCCCACGTTGTCCCACGTTGTCCCACGTTGTCCCACGATGTCCCACGATGTCCCACGTTGTCCCACGTTGTCCCACGGTGTCCAGCGATGTCCAACGGTGTCCCACGTTGTCCAACGGTGTCCCACGTTGTCCCACGTTGTCCCACGTTGTCCCACGTTGTCCCACGATGTCCCACGTTGTCCCACGTTGTCCCACGTTGTCCCACGTTGTCCCACGTTGTCCCACGTTGTCCCACGTTGTCCCACGTTGTCCCACGTTGTCCCACGTTGTCGCACGTTGTCCCACGTTGTCCCACGGTGTCCAACGGTGTCCAACGATGTCCCACGTTGTCCCACGTTGTCCCACGTTGTCCCACGTTGTCCCACGATGTCCCACGTTGTCCCACGTTGTCCCACGTTGTCCCACGTTGTCGCACGTTGTCCCACGTTGTCCCACGGTGTCCAACGGTGTCCAACGATGTCCCACGTTGTCCCACGTTGTCCCACGTTGTCCCACGTTGTCCCACGATGTCCCACGTTGTCCCACGTTGTCCCACGTTGTCCCACGTTGTCCCACGTTGTCCCACGTTGTCCCACGTTGTCCCACGTTGTCCCACGTTGTCCCACGTTGTCCCACGGTGTCCAACGATGTCCAACGGTGTCCAGCGATGTCCAACGGTGTCCCACGTTGTCCCACGTTTTCCCACGTTGTCCCACGTTGTCCCACGTTGTCCCACGTTGTCCCACGTTGTCCAACGATGTCCAACGGTGTCCCACGTTGTCCCACGTTGTTCCATGGTTTCCCACGTTGTCCCACGTTGTCCCACGTTGTCCCACGTTGTCCCACGTTGTCCCACGTTGTCCCACGTTGTCCCACGGTGTCCCACGGTGTCCAACGATGTCCAACGGTGTCCCACGTTGTCCCACGTTGTCCCACGTTGTCCCACGTTGTCCCACGTTGTCCCACGATGTCCCACGTTGTCCCACGTTGTCCCACGTTGTCCCACGTTGTCCCACGTTGTCCCACGTTGTCCCACGTTGTCCCACGTTGTCCCACGTGGTCCCACGTTGTCCCACGTTGTCCCACGGTGTCCAACGATGTCCAACGGTGTCCCACGTTGTCCAACGGTGTCCCACGTTGTCCCACGTTGTCCCACGTTGTCCCACGTTGTCCCACGTTGTCCCACGTTGTCCCACGTTGTCCCACGTTGTCCCACGTTGTCCCACGTTGTCCCACGTTGTCCCACGTTGTCCCACGTTGTCCCACGTTGTCCCACGGTGTCCAACGATGTCCAACGGTGTCCAACGATGTCCCACGTTGTCCCACGTTGTCCCACGTTGTCCCACGTTGTCCCACGATGTCCCACGTTGTCCCACGTTGTCCCACGTTGTCCCACGTTGTCCCACGTTGTCCCACGTTGTCCCACGTTGTCCCACGTTGTCCCACGTTGTCCCACGTTGTCCCACGTTGTCCCACGTTGTCCCACGTTGTCCCACGGTGTCCAACGATGTCCAACGGTGTCCAACGGTGTCCCACGGTGTCCAACGGTGTCCCACGTTGTCCCACGTTGTCCCACGTTGTCCCACGTTGTCCCACGTTGTCCCACGATGTCCCACGTTGTCCCACGTTGTCCCACGTTGTCCCACGTTGTCCCACGTTGTCCCACGTTGTCCCACGGTGTCCAACGATGTCCAACGGTGTCCAACGGTGTCCAACGGTGTCCAACGATGTCCAACGATGTCCAACGATGTCCAACGGTGTCCAACGATGTCCAACGATGTCCAACGGTGTCCCACGATGTCCAACGATGTCCAACGATGTCCAACGGTGTCCCACGGTGTCCAACGATGTCCAACGGTGTCCAACGATGTCCCACGTTGTCCCACGTTGTCCCACGTTGTCCCACGTTGTCCCACGATGTCCCACGTTGTCCCACGTTGTCCCACGTTGTCCCACGTTGTCCCACGTTGTCCCACGTTGTCCCACGTTGTCCCACGTTGTCCCACGTTGTCCCACGTTGTCCCACGTTGTCCCACGGTGTCCAACGATGTCCAACGGTGTCCAACGGTGTCCCACGGTGTCCAACGGTGTCCCACGTTGTCCCACGTTGTCCCACGTTGTCCCACGTTGTCCCACGTTGTCCCACGATGTCCCACGTTGTCCCACGTTGTCCCACGTTGTCCCACGTTGTCCCACGTTGTCCCACGTTGTCCCACGGTGTCCAACGATGTCCAACGGTGTCCAACGGTGTCCAACGGTGTCCAACGATGTCCAACGATGTCCAACGATGTCCAACGGTGTCCAACGATGTCCAACGATGTCCAACGGTGTCCCACGATGTCCAACGATGTCCAACGATGTCCAACGGTGTCCAACGATGTCCAACGGTGTCCAACGATGTCCAACGATGTCCAACGGTGTCCCACGATGTCCAACGATGTCCAACGATGTCCAACGGTGTCCCACGTTGTCCCACGTTGTCCCACGTTGTCCCACGTTGTCCCACGTTGTCCCACGGTGTCCAACGGTGTCCAACGGTGTCCCACGGTGTCCAACGGTGTCCCACGTTGTCCCACGTTGTCCCACGTTGTCCCACGTTGTCCCACGTTGTCCCACGTTGTCCAACGATGTCCAACGGTGTCCCACGTTGTCCCACGTTGTTCCATGGTTTCCCACGTTGTCCCACGTTGTCCCACGTTGTCCCACGTTGTCCCACGTTGTCCCACGGTGTCCCACGGTGTCCAACGATGTCCAACGGTGTCCCACGTTGTCCCACGTTGTCCCACGTTGTCCCACGTTGTCCCACGTTGTCCCACGATGTCCCACGTTGTCCCACGTTGTCCCACGTTGTCCCACGTTGTCCCACGTTGTCCCACGTTGTCCCACGTTGTCCCACGTGGTCCCACGTTGTCCCACGTTGTCCCACGGTGTCCAACGATGTCCAACGGTGTCCCACGTTGTCCAACGGTGTCCCACGTTGTCCCACGTTGTCCCACGTTGTCCCACGGTGTCCAGCGATGTCCAACGGTGTCCCACGTTGTCCCACGTTGTCCCACGTTGTCCCACGTTGTCCCACGTTGTCCCACGATGTCCAACGGTGTCCCACGTTGTCCAACGGTGTCCCACGTTGTCCCACGTTGTCCCACGTTGTCCCACGTTGTCCCACGTTGTCCCACGTTGTCCCACGTTGTCCCACGTTGTCCCACGTTGTCCCACGTTGTCCCACGTTGTCCCACGTTGTCCCACGTTGTCCCACGTTGTCCCACGTTGTCCCACGATGTCCCACGTTGTCCCACGTTGTCCCACGTTGTCCCACGTTGTCCCACGTTGTCCCACGTTGTCCCACGTTGTCCCACGTTGTCCCACGTTGTCCCACGTTGTCCCACGTTGTCCCACGTTGTCCCACGTTGTCCCACGGTGTCCAACGGTGTCCAACGATGTCCCACGTTGTCCCACGTTGTCCCACGTTGTCCCACGATGTCCCACGTTGTCCCACGTTGTCCTACGTTGTCCCACGTTGTCCCACGTTGTCCCACGTTGTCCCACGTTGTCCCACGTTGTCCCACGTTGTCCCACGTTGTCCCACGTTGTCCCACGTTGTCCCACGGTGTCCAACGATGTCCAACGGTGTCCAGCGATGTCCAACGGTGTCCCACGTTGTCCCACGTTTTCCCACGTTGTCCCACGTTGTCCCACGTTGTCCCACGTTGTCCCACGTTGTCCCACGTTGTCCCACGTTGTCCCACGTTGTCCCACGGCGTCCAACGATGTCCAACGGTGTCCAGCGATGTCCAACGGTGTCCCACGTTGTCCCACGTTGTCCAACGGTGTCCCACGTTGTCCAACGGTGTCCCACGTTGTCCCACGTTGTCCCACGTTGTCCAACGGTGTCCCACGTTGTCCCACGTTGTCCCACGTTGTCCCACGTTGTCCCACGTTGTCCCACGTTGTCCCACGTTGTCCAACGATGTCCAACGGTGTCCCACGTTGTCCCACGTTGTCCCACGTTGTCCCACGATGTCCCACGTTGTCCCACGTTGTCCCACGTTGTCCCACGTTGTCCGACGTTGTCCCACGTTGTCCCACGTTGTCCCACGTTGTCCCACGTTGTCCCACGTTGTCCCACGTTGTCCCACGTTGTCCCACGTTGTCCCACGTTGTCCCACGGTGTCCAACGGTGTCCAACGATGACCCACGTTGTCCCGCGTTGTCCCACGTTGTCCCACGATGTCCCACGTTGTCCCACGTTGTCGCACGTTGTCCCACGTTGTCCCACGGTGTCCAACGGTGTCCAACGATGTCCCACGTTGTCCCACGTTGTCCCACGTTGTCCCACGTTGTCCCACGTTGTCCCACGGTGTCCAACGATGTCCAACGGTGTCCAGCGATGTCCAACGGTGTCCCACGTTGTCCCACGTTTTCCCACGTTGTCCCACGTTGTCCCACGGTGTCCAACGATGTCCAACGATGTCCAACGGTGTCCCACGTTGTCCCACGTTGTTCCATGGTTTCCCACGTTGTCCCACGTTGTCCCACGTTGTCCCACGGTGTCCAACGATGTCCGACGGTGTCCAACGGTGTCCAACGGTGTCCAACGGTGTCCCACGTTGTCCCACGTTGTCCCACGTTGTCCCACGTTGTCCCACGTTGTCCCAAGATGTCCCACGTTGTCCCACGTTGTCCCACGTTGTCCCACGGTGTCCAGCGATGTCCAACGGTGTCCCACGTTGTCCAACGGTGTCCCACGTTGTCCCACGTTGTCCCACGTTGTCCCACGTTGTCCCACGATGTCCCACGTTGTCCCACGTTGTCCCACGTTGTCCCACGTTGTCCCACGTTGTCCCACGTTGTCCCACGTTGTCCCACGTTGTCCCACGTTGTCCCACGTTGTCCCACGTTGTCCCACGTTGTCCCACGGTGTCCAACGATGTCCAACGGTGTCCAACGGTGTCCCACGGTGTCCAACGGTGTCCCACGTTGTCCCACGTTGTCCCACGTTGTCCCACGTTGTCCCACGTTGTCCCACGTTGTCCCACGTTGTCCAACGATGTCCAACGGTGTCCCACGTTGTCCCACGTTGTTCCATGGTTTCCCACGTTGTCCCACGTTGTCCCACGTTGTCCCACGGTGTCCAACGATGTCCAACGGTGTCCAACGGTGTCCCACGGTGTCCAACGGTGTCCCACGTTGTCCCACGTTGTCCCACGTTGTCCCACGTTGTCCCACGTTGTCCCACGTTGTCCCACGTTGTCCCACGTTGTCCCACGTTGTCCCACGTTGTCCCACGGTGTCCAACGATGTCCAACGGTGTCCAGCGATGTCCAACGGTGTCCCACGTTGTCCCACGTTTTCCCACGTTGTCCCACGTTGTCCCACGGTGTCCAACGATGTCCAACGATGTCCAACGGTGTCCCACGTTGTCCCACGTTGTTCCATGGTTTCCCACGTTGTCCCACGTTGTCCCACGTTGTCCCACGGTGTCCAACGATGTCCAACGGTGTCCAACGGTGTCCAACGGTGTCCAACGGTGTCCCACGTTGTCCCACGTTGTCCCACGTTGTCCCACGTTGTCCCACGTTGTCCCACGATGTCCCACGTTGTCCCACGTTGTCCCACGTTGTCCCACGGTGTCCAGCGATGTCCAACGGTGTCCCACGTTGTCCAACGGTGTCCCACGTTGTCCCACGTTGTCCCACGTTGTCCCACGTTGTCCCACGATGTCCCACGTTGTCCCACGTTGTCCCACGTTGTCCCACGTTGTCCCACGTTGTCCCACGTTGTCCCACGTTGTCCCACGTTGTCCCACGTTGTCCCACGTTGTCGCACGTTGTCCCACGTTGTCCCACGGTGTCCAACGGTGTCCAACGATGTCCCACGTTGTCCCACGTTGTCCAACGATGTCCAACGGTGTCCCACGTTGTCCCACGTTGTTCCATGGTTTCCCACGTTGTCCCACGTTGTCCCACGTTGTCCCACGTTGTCCCACGTTGTCCCACGTTGTCCCACGTTGTCCCACGGTGTCCCACGGTGTCCAACGATGTCCAACGGTGTCCCACGTTGTCCCACGTTGTCCCACGTTGTCCCACGTTGTCCCACGTTGTCCCACGATGTCCCACGTTGTCCAACGTTGTCCCACGTTGTCCCACGTTGTCCCACGTTGTCCCACGTTGTCCCACGTTGTCCCACGTTGTCCCACGTGGTCCCACGTTGTCCCACGTTGTCCCACGGTGTCCAACGATGTCCAACGGTGTCCCACGTTGTCCAACGGTGTCCCACGTTGTCCCACGTTGTCCCACGTTGTCCCACGTTGTCCCACGTTGTCCCACGTTGTCCCACGTTGTCCCACGTTGTCCCACGTTGTCCCACGTTGTCCCACGTTGTCCCACGTTGTCCCACGTTGTCCCACGTTGTCCCACGGTGTCCAACGATGTCCAACGGTGTCCAACGATGTCCCACGTTGTCCCACGTTGTCCCACGTTGTCCCACGTTGTCCCACGATGTCCCACGTTGTCCCACGTTGTCCCACGTTGTCCCACGTTGTCCCACGTTGTCCCACGTTGTCCCACGTTGTCCCACGTTGTCCCACGTTGTCCCACGTTGTCCCACGTTGTCCCACGGTGTCCAACGATGTCCAACGGTGTCCAACGGTGTCCCACGGTGTCCAACGGTGTCCCACGTTGTCCCACGTTGTCCCACGTTGTCCGACGTTGTCCCACGTTGTCCCACGATGTCCCACGTTGTCCCACGTTGTCCCACGTTGTCCCACGTTGTCCCACGTTGTCCCACGTTGTCCCACGGTGTCCAACGATGTCCAACGGTGTCCAACGGTGTCCAACGGTGTCCAACGATGTCCAACGATGTCCAACGATGTCCAACGGTGTCCAACGATGTCCAACGATGTCCAACGGTGTCCCACGATGTCCAACGATGTCCAACGATGTCCAACGGTGTCCAACGATGTCCAACGGTGTCCAACGATGTCCAACGATGTCCAACGGTGTCCCACGATGTCCAACGATGTCCAACGATGTCCAACGGTGTCCCACGTTGTCCCACGTTGTCCCACGTTGTCCCACGTTGTCCCACGTTGTCCCACGTTGTCCCACGGTGTCCAACGGTGTCCAACGGTGTCCCACGGTGTCCAACGGTGTCCCACGTTGTCCCACGTTGTCCCACGTTGTCCCACGTTGTCCCACGTTGTCCCACGTTGTCCAACGATGTCCAACGGTGTCCCACGTTGTCCCACGTTGTTCCATGGTTTCCCACGTTGTCCCACGTTGTCCCACGTTGTCCCACGTTGTCCCACGTTGTCCCACGGTGTCCCACGGTGTCCAACGATGTCCAACGGTGTCCCACGTTGTCCCACGTTGTCCCACGTTGTCCCACGTTGTCCCACGTTGTCCCACGATGTCCCACGTTGTCCCACGTTGTCCCACGTTGTCCCACGTTGTCCCACGTTGTCCCACGTTGTCCCACGTTGTCCCACGTGGTCCCACGTTGTCCCACGTTGTCCCACGGTGTCCAACGATGTCCAACGGTGTCCCACGTTGTCCAACGGTGTCCCACGTTGTCCCACGTTGTCCCACGTTGTCCCACGGTGTCCAGCGATGTCCAACGGTGTCCCACGTTGTCCCATGTTGTCCCACGTTGTCCCACGTTGTCCCACGTTGTCCCACGATGTCCCACGTTGTCCCACGTTGTCCCACGTTGTCCCACGTTGTCCCACGTTGTCCCACGTTGTCCCACGTTGTCCCACGTTGTCCCACGTTGTCCCACGTTGTCCCACGTTGTCCCACGTTGTCCCACGGTGTCCAACGGTGTCCAACGATGTCCCACGTTGTCCCACGTTGTCCCACGTTGTCCCACGTTGTCCCACGATGTCCCACGTTGTCCCACGTTGTCCCACGTTGTCCCACGTTGTCCCACGTTGTCCCACGTTGTCCCACGTTGTCCCACGTTGTCCCACGTTGTCCCACGTTGTCCCACGTTGTCCCACGGTGTCCAACGATGTCCAACGGTGTCCAGCGATGTCCAACGGTGTCCCACGTTGTCCCACGTTTTCCCACGTTGTCCCACGTTGTCCCACGGTGTCCAACGATGTCCAACGATGTCCAACGGTGTCCCACGTTGTCCCACGTTGTTCCATGGTTTCCCACGTTGTCCCACGTTGTCCCACGTTGTCCCACGGTGTCCAACGATGTCCAACGGTGTCCAACGGTGTCCCACGGTGTCCAACGGTGTCCCACGTTGTCCCACGTTGTCCCACGTTGTCCCACGTTGTCCCACGTTGTCCCACGTTGTCCCACGTTGTCCAACGATGTCCAACGGTGTCCCACGTTGTCCCACGTTGTTCCATGGTTTCCCACGTTGTCCCACGTTGTCCCACGTTGTCCCACGGTGTCCAACGATGTCCAACGGTGTCCAACGATGTCCAACGATGTCCAACGGTGTCCCACGTTGTCCCACGTTGTTCCATGGTTTCCCACGTTGTCCCACGTTGTCCCACGTTGTCCCACGGTGTCCAACGATGTCCAACGGTGTCCAACGGTGTCCAACGGTGTCCAACGGTGTCCCACGTTGTCCCACGTTGTCCCACGTTGTCCCACGTTGTCCCACGTTGTCCCACGATGTCCCACGTTGTCCCACGTTGTCCCACGTTGTCCCACGGTGTCCAGCGATGTCCAACGGTGTCCCACGTTGTCCAACGGTGTCCCACGTTGTCCCACGTTGTGCCACGTTGTCCCACGTTGTCCCACGATGTCCCACGTTGTCCCACGTTGTCCCACGTTGTCCCACGTTGTCCCACGTTGTCCCACGTTGTCCCACGTTGTCCCACGTTGTCCCACGTTGTCCCACGTTGTCCCACGTTGTCCCACGTTGTCCCACGTTGTCCCACGGTGTCCAACGATGTCCAACGGTGTCCAGCGATGTCCAACGGTGTCCCACGTTGTCCCACGTTTTCCCACGTTGTCCCACGTTGTCCCACGGTGTCCAACGATGTCCAACGATGTCCAACGGTGTCCCACGTTGTCCCACGTTGTTCCATGGTTTCCCACGTTGTCCCACGTTGTCCCACGTTGTCCCACGGTGTCCAACGATGTCCAACGGTGTCCAACGGTGTCCCACGGTGTCCAACGGTGTCCCACGTTGTCCCACGTTGTCCCACGTTGTCCCACGTTGTCCCACGTTGTCCCACGTTGTCCCACGTTGTCCAACGATGTCCAACGGTGTCCCACGTTGTCCCACGTTGTTCCATGGTTTCCCACGTTGTCCCACGTTGTCCCACGTTGTCCCACGGTGTCCAACGATGTCCAACGGTGTCCAACGATGTCCAACGATGTCCAACGGTGTCCCACGTTGTCCCACGTTGTTCCATGGTTTCCCACGTTGTCCCACGTTGTCCCACGTTGTCCCACGGTGTCCAACGATGTCCAACGGTGTCCAACGGTGTCCAACGGTGTCCAACGGTGTCCCACGTTGTCCCACGTTGTCCCACGTTGTCCCACGTTGTCCCACGTTGTCCCACGATGTCCCACGTTGTCCCACGTTGTCCCACGTTGTCCCACGGTGTCCAGCGATGTCCAACGGTGTCCCACGTTGTCCAACGGTGTCCCACGTTGTCCCACGTTGTCCCACGTTGTCCCACGTTGTCCCACGTTGTCCCACGTTGTCCCACGTTGTCCCACGTTGTCCCACGTTGTCCCACGTTGTCCCACGTTGTCCCACGTTGTCCCACGTTGTCCCACGTTGTCCCACGTTGTCCCACGTTGTCCCACGTTGTCCCACGGTGTCCAACGATGTCCAACGGTGTCCAACGGTGTCCCACGGTGTCCAACGGTGTCCCACGTTGTCCCACGTTGTCCCACGTTGTCCCACGTTGTCCCACGTTGTCCCACGTTGTCCCACGTTGTCCAACGATGTCCAACGGTGTCCCACGTTGTCCCACGTTGTTCCATGGTTTCCCACGTTGTCCCACGTTGTCCCACGTTGTCCCACGGTGTCCAACGATGTCCAACGGTGTCCAACGGTGTCCAACGGTGTCCAACGGTGTCCCACGTTGTCCCACGTTGTCCCACGTTGTCCCACGATGTCCCACGTTGTCCCACGTTGTCCCACGTTGTCCCACGTTGTCCCACGTTGTCCCACGTTGTCCCACGTTGTCCCACGTTGTCCCACGTTGTCCCACGTGGTCCCACGTTGTCCCACGTTGTCCCACGGTGTCCAACGATGTCCAACGGTGTCCCACGTTGTCCAACGGTGTCCCACGTTGTCCCACGTTGTCCCACGTTGTCCCACGGTGTCCAGCGATGTCCAACGGTGTCCCACGTTGTCCCAAGTTGTCCCACGTTGTCCAACGGTGTCCCACGTTGTCCCACGTTGTCCCACGTTGTCCCACGTTGTCCCACGTTGTCCCACGATGTCCCACGTTGTCCCACGTTGTCCCACGTTGTCCCACGGTGTCCAGCGATGTCCAACGGTGTCCCACGTTGTCCAACGGTGTCCCACGTTGTCCCACGTTGTCCCACGATGTCCCACGTTGTCCCACGTTGTCCCACGTTGTCCCACGTTGTCCCACGTTGTCCCACGTTGTCCCACGTTGTCCCACGTTGTCCCACGTTGTCCCACGTTGTCCCACGTTGTCCCACGTTGTCCCACGGTGTCCAACGATGTCCAACGGTGTCCAACGGTGTCCCACGGTGTCCAACGGTGTCCCACGTTGTCCCACGTTGTCCCACGTTGTCCCACGGTGTCCCACGTTGTCCCACGTTGTCCCACGTTGTCCAACGATGTCCAACGGTGTCCCACGTTGTCCCACGTTGTTCCATGGTTTCCCACGTTGTCCCACGTTGTCCCACGTTGTCCCACGGTGTCCAACGATGTCCAACGGTGTCCAACGGTGTCCCACGTTGTCCAACGGTGTCCCACGTTGTCCCACGTTGTCCCACGTTGTCCCACGGTGTCCAACGATGTCCAACGGTGTCCCACGTTGTCCCACGTTGTCCCACGTTGTCCCACGTTGTCCCACGTTGTCCCACGATGTCCCACGTTGTCCCACGTTGTCCCACGTTGTCCCACGTTGTCCCACGTTGTCCCACGTTGTCCCACGTTGTCTCACGTTGTCCCTCGTTGTCCCACGTTGTCCCACGTTGTCCCAAGTTGTCCCACGTTGTCCCACGTTGTCCCACGTTGTCCCACGTTGTCCCACGTTGTCCCACGTTGTCCCACGTTGTCCCACGTTGTCCCACGGTGTCCAACGGTGTCCAACGATGTCCCACGTTGTCCCACGTTGTCCCACGTTGTCCCACGTTGTCCCACGATGTCCCACGTTGTCCCACGTTGTCCCACGTTGTCCCACGTTGTCCCACGTTGTCCCACGTTGTCCCACGTTGTCCCACGTTGTCCCACGTTGTCCCACGTTGTCCCACGGTGTCCAACGATGTCCAACGGTGTCCAGCGATGTCCAACGGTGTCCCACGTTGTCCCACGTTTTCCCACGTTGTCCCACGTTGTCCCACGTTGTCCCACGTTGTCCCACGTTGTCCAACGATGTCCAACGGTGTCCCACGTTGTCCCACGTTGTTCCATGGTTTCCCACGTTGTCCCACGTTGTCCCACGTTGTCCCACGTTGTCCCACGTTGTCCCACGGTGTCCCACGGTGTCCAACGATGTCCAACGGTGTCCCACGTTGTCCCACGTTGTCCCACGTTGTCCCACGTTGTCCCACGTTGTCCCACGATGTCCCACGTTGTCCCACGTTGTCCCACGTTGTCCCACGTTGTCCCACGTTGTCCCACGTTGTCCCACGTTGTCCCACGTTGTCCCACGTGGTCCCACGTTGTCCCACGTTGTCCCACGGTGTCCAACGATGTCCAACGGTGTCCCACGTTGTCCAACGGTGTCCCACGTTGTCCCACGTTGTCCCACGTTGTCCCACGTTGTCCCACGATGTCCCACGTTGTCCCACGTTGTCCCACGTTGTCCCACGTTGTCCCACGTTGTCCCACGTTGTCCCACGTTGTCCCACGGTGTCCAACGATGTCCAACGGTGTCCAGCGATGTCCAACGGTGTCCCACGTTGTCCCACGTTGTCCCACGTTGTCCCACGTTGTCCCACGTTGTCCCACGGTGTCCAACGATGTCCAACGGTGTCCAGCGATGTCCAACGGTGTCCCACGTTGTCCCACGTTTTCCCACGTTGTCCCACGTTGTCCCACGTGGTCCCACGTTGTCCCACGTTGTCCCACGGTGTCCAACGATGTCCAACGGTGTCCCACGTTGTCCCACGTTGTCCCACGTTGTCCCACGTTGTCCCACGTTGTCCCACGTTGTCCCACGTTGTCCAACGATGTCCAACGGTGTCCCACGTTGTCCCACGTTGTTCCATGGTTTCCCACGTTGTCCCACGTTGTCCCACGTTGTCCCACGGTGTCCAACGATGTCCAACGGTGTCCAACGGTGTCCAACGGTGTCCAACGGTGTCCCACGTTGTCCCACGTTGTCCCACGTTGTCCCACGGTGTCCAACGATGTCCAACGGTGTCCCACGTTGTCCCACGTTGTCCCACGTTGTCCCACGTTGTCCCACGTTGTCCCACGATGTCCCACGTTGTCCCACGTTGTCCCACGTTGTCCCACGTTGTCCCACGTTGTCCCACGTTGTCCCACGTTGTCTCACGTTGTCCCTCGTTGTCCCACGTTGTCCCACGTTGTCCCAAGTTGTCCCACGTTGTCCCACGTTGTCCCACGTTGTCCCACGTTGTCCCACGTTGTCCCACGTTGTCCCACGTTGTCCCACGTTGTCCCACGGTGTCCAACGGTGTCCAACGATGTCCCACGTTGTCCCACGTTGTCCCACATTGTCCCACGTTGTCCCACGATGTCCCACGTTGTCCCACGTTGTCCCACGTTGTCCCACGTTGTCCCACGTTGTCCCACGTTGTCCCACGTTGTCCCACGTTGTCCCACGTTGTCCCACGTTGTCCCACGGTGTCCAACGATGTCCAACGGTGTCCAGCGATGTCCAACGGTGTCCCACGTTGTCCCACGTTTTCCCACGTTGTCCCACGTTGTCCCACGTTGTCCCACGTTGTCCCACGTTGTCCAACGATGTCCAACGGTGTCCCACGTTGTCCCACGTTGTTCCATGGTTTCCCACGTTGTCCCACGTTGTCCCACGTTGTCCCACGTTGTCCCACGTTGTCCCACGGTGTCCCACGGTGTCCAACGATGTCCAACGGTGTCCCACGTTGTCCCACGTTGTCCCACGTTGTCCCACGTTGTCCCACGTTGTCCCACGATGTCCCACGTTGTCCCACGTTGTCCCACGTTGTCCCACGTTGTCCCACGTTGTCCCACGTTGTCCCACGTTGTCCCACGTTGTCCCACGTTGTCCCACGTTGTCCCACGTTGTCCCACGGTGTCCAACGATGTCCAACGGTGTCCCACGTTGTCCAACGGTGTCCCACGTTGTCCCACGTTGTCCCACGTTGTCCCACGTTGTCCCACGATGTCCCACGTTGTCCCACGTTGTCCCACGTTGTCCCACGTTGTCCCACGTTGTCCCACGTTGTCCCACGTTGTCCCACGGTGTCCAACGATGTCCAACGGTGTCCAGCGATGTCCAACGGTGTCCCACGTTGTCCCACGTTGTCCCACGTTGTCCCACGTTGTCCCACGTTGTCCCACGGTGTCCAACGATGTCCAACGGTGTCCAGCGATGTCCAACGGTGTCCCACGTTGTCCCACGTTTTCCCACGTTGTCCCACGTTGTCCCACGTTGTCCCACGTTGTCCCACGTTGTCCAACGATGTCCAACGGTGTCCCACGT
Organism: Bombus terrestris; assembly: GCF_910591885.1. Lineage (NCBI taxonomy): Eukaryota > Metazoa > Arthropoda > Insecta > Hymenoptera > Apidae > Bombus > Bombus terrestris. The sequence continues at coordinate 5,463 of NW_025963576.1, read as the reverse complement.
TGTCCCACGTTGTTCCATGGTTTCCCACGTTGTCCCACGTTGTCCCACGTTGTCCCACGTTGTCCCACGTTGTCCCACGGTGTCCCACGGTGTCCAACGATGTCCAACGGTGTCCCACGTTGTCCCACGTTGTCCCACGTTGTCCCACGTTGTCCCACGTTGTCCCACGATGTCCCACGTTGTCCCACGTTGTCCCACGTTGTCCCACGTTGTCCCACGTTGTCCCACGTTGTCCCACGTTGTCCCACGTTGTCCCACGTTGTCCCACGTTGTCCCACGTTGTCCCACGTTGTCCCACGTTGTCCCACGTTGTCCCACGTTGTCCCACGTTGTCCCACGGTGTCCAACGATGTCCAACGGTGTCCAACGATGTCCCACGTTGTCCCACGTTGTCCCACGTTGTCCCACGTTGTCCCACGATGTCCCACGTTGTCCCACGTTGTCCCACGTTGTCCCACGTTGTCCCATGTTGTCCCACGTTGTCCCACGTTGTCCCACGTTGTCCCACGTTGTCCCACGTTGTCCCACGTTGTCCCACGGTGTCCAACGATGTCCAACGGTGTCCAACGGTGTCCCACGGTGTCCAACGGTGTCCCACGTTGTCCCACGTTGTCCCACGTTGTCCCACGTTGTCCCACGTTGTCCCACGATGTCCCACGTTGTCCCACGTTGTCCCACGTTGTCCCACGTTGTCCCACGTTGTCCCACGTTGTCCCACGGTGTCCAACGATGTCCAACGGTGTCCAACGGTGTCCAACGGTGTCCAACGATGTCCAACGATGTCCAACGATGTCCAACGGTGTCCAACGATGTCCAACGATGTCCAACGGTGTCCCACGATGTCCAACGATGTCCAACGATGTCCAACGGTGTCCAACGATGTCCAACGGTGTCCAACGATGTCCAACGATGTCCAACGGTGTCCCACGATGTCCAACGATGTCCAACGATGTCCAACGGTGTCCCACGTTGTCCCACGTTGTCCCACGTTGTCCCACGTTGTCCCACGTTGTCCCACGGTGTCCAACGGTGTCCAACGGTGTCCCACGTTGTCCCACGTTGTCCCACGATGTCCCACGTTGTCCCACGATGTCCCACGTTGTCCCACGTTGTTCCATGGTTTCCCACGTTGTCCCACGTTGTCCCACGTTGTCCCACGTTGTCCCACGTTGTCCCACGGTGTCCCACGGTGTCCAACGATGTCCAACGGTGTCCCACGTTGTCCAACGGTGTCCCACGTTGTCCCACGTTGTCCCACGTTGTCCCACGGTGTCCAGCGATGTCCAACGGTGTCCCACGTTGTCCCACGTTGTCCCACGTTGTCCCACGTTGTCCCACGTTGTCCCACGTTGTCCCACGTTGTCCCACGATGTCCCACGTTGTCCCACGTTGTCCCACGTTGTTCCATGGTTTCCCACGTTGTCCCACGTTGTCCCACGTTGTCCCACGTTGTCCCACGTTGTCCCACGGTGTCCCACGGTGTCCAACGATGTCCAACGGTGTCCCACGTTGTCCCACGTTGTCCCACGTTGTCCCACGTTGTCCCACGTTGTCCCACGTTGTCCCACGTTGTCCCACGTTGTCCCACGTTGTCCAACGATGTCCAACGGTGTCCCACGTTGTCCCACGTTGTTCCATGGTTTCCCACGTTGTCCCACGTTGTCCCACGTTGTCCCACGTTGTCCAACGGTGTCCCACGTTGTCCCACGTTGTCCCACGTTGTCCCACGGTGTCCAGCGATGTCCAACGGTGTCCCACGTTGTCCCACGTTGTCCCACGATGTCCCACGTTGTCCCACGTTGTCCCACGTTGTCCCACGTTGTCCCACGTTGTCCCACGTTGTCCCACGTTGTCCCACGTTGTCCCACGTTGTCCCACGTTGTCCCACGGTGTCCAACGATGTCCAACGGTGTCCAGCGATGTCCAACGGTGTCCCACGTTGTCCCACGTTTTCCCACGTTGTCCCACGTTGTCCCACGGTGTCCAACGATGTCCAACGATGTCCAACGGTGTCCCACGTTGTCCCACGTTGTTCCATGGTTTCCCACGTTGTCCCACGTTGTCCCACGTTGTCCCACGGTGTCCAACGATGTCCAACGGTGTCCAACGGTGTCCAACGGTGTCCAACGGTGTCCCACGTTGTCCCACGTTGTCCCACGTTGTCCCACGTTGTCCCACGTTGTCCCACGATGTCCCACGTTGTCCCACGTTGTCCCACGTTGTCCCACGGTGTCCAGCGATGTCCAACGGTGTCCCACGTTGTCCAACGGTGTCCCACGTTGTCCCACGTTGTCCCACGTTGTCCCACGTTGTCCCACGATGTCCCACGTTGTCCCACGTTGTCCCACGTTGTCCCACGTTGTCCCACGTTGTCCCACGTTGTCCCACGTTGTCCCACGTTGTCCCACGTTGTCCCACGTTGTCCCACGTTGTCCCACGTTGTCCCACGGTGTCCAACGATGTCCAACGGTGTCCAACGGTGTCCCACGGTGTCCAACGGTGTCCCACGTTGTCCCACGTTGTCCCACGTTGTCCCACGTTGTCCCACGTTGTCCCACGTTGTCCCACGTTGTCCAACGATGTCCAACGGTGTCCCACGTTGTCCCACGTTGTTCCATGGTTTCCCACGTTGTCCCACGTTGTCCCACGTTGTCCCACGTTGTTCCATGGTTTCCCACGTTGTCCCACGTTGTCCCACGTTGTCCCACGGTGTCCAACGATGTCCAACGGTGTCCAACGGTGTCCAACGGTGTCCAACGGTGTCCCACGTTGTCCCACGTTGTCCCACGTTGTCCCACGGTGTCCAACGATGTCCAACGGTGTCCCACGTTGTCCCACGTTGTCCCACGTTGTCCCACGTTGTCCCACGTTGTCCCACGATGTCCCACGTTGTCCCACGTTGTCCCACGTTGTCCCACGTTGTCCCACGTTGTCCCACGTTGTCCCACGTTGTCCCACGTTGTCCCACGTTGTCCCACGTTGTCCCACGTTGTCCCACGTTGTCCCACGTTGTCCCACGTTGTCCCACGTTGTCCCACGTTGTCCCACGTTGTCCCACGTTGTCCCACGTTGTCCCACGGTGTCCAACGGTGTCCAACGGTGTCCCACGTTGTCCCACGTTGTCCCACGTTGTCCCACGTTGTCCCACGATGTCCCACGTTGTCCCACGTTGTCCCACGTTGTCCCACGTTGTCCCACGTTGTCCCACGTTGTCCCACGTTGTCCCACGTTGTCCCACGTTGTCCCACGTTGTCCAACGGTGTCCCACGTTGTCCCACGTTGTTCCATGGTTTCCCACGTTGTCCCACGTTGTCCCACGTTGTCCCACGTTGTCCCACGTTGTCCCACGGTGTCCCACGGTGTCCAACGATGTCCAACGGTGTCCCACGTTGTCCCACGTTGTCCCACGTTGTCCCACGTTGTCCCACGTTGTCCCACGATGTCCCACGTTGTCCCACGTTGTCCCACGTTGTCCCACGTTGTCCCACGTTGTCCCACGTTGTCCCACGTTGTCCCACGTTGTCCCACGTGGTCCCACGTTGTCCCACGTTGTCCCACGGTGTCCAACGATGTCCAGCGGTGTCCCACGTTGTCCAACGGTGTCCCACGTTGTCCCACGTTGTCCCACGTTGTCCCACGTTGTCCCACGATGTCCCACGTTGTCCCACGTTGTCCCACGTTGTCCCACGTTGTCCCACGTTGTCCCACGTTGTCCCACGTTGTCCCACGGTGTCCAACGATGTCCAACGGTGTCCAGCGATGTCCAACGGTGTCCCACGTTGTCCCACGTTGTCCCACGTTGTCCCACGTTGTCCCACGTTGTCCCACGTTGTCCCACGTTGTCCCACGTTGTCCCACGTTGTCCCACGTTGTCCCACGTTGTCCCACGTTGTCCCACGTTGTCCCACGTTGTCCCACGGTGTCCAACGATGTCCAACGGTGTCCAACGATGTCCCACGTTGTCCCACGTTGTCCCACGTTGTCCCACGTTGTCCCACGATGTCCCACGTTGTCCCACGTTGTCCCACGTTGTCCCACGTTGTCCCACGTTGTCCCACGGTGTCCAACGATGTCCAACGGTGTCCAACGGTGTCCAACGGTGTCCAACGGTGTCCCACGTTGTCCCACGTTGTCCCACGTTGTCCCACGTTGTCCCACGTTGTCCCACGATGTCCCACGTTGTCCCACGTTGTCCCACGTTGTCCCACGGTGTCCAGCGATGTCCAACGGTGTCCCACGTTGTCCAACGGTGTCCCACGTTGTCCCACGTTGTCCCACGTTGTCCCACGTTGTCCCACGATGTCCCACGTTGTCCCACGTTGTCCCACGTTGTCCCACGTTGTCCCACGTTGTCCCACGTTGTCCCACGTTGTCCCACGTTGTCCCACGTTGTCCCACGTTGTCCCACGTTGTCCCACGTTGTCCCACGGTGTCCAACGATGTCCAACGGTGTCCAACGGTGTCCCACGGTGTCCAACGGTGTCCCACGTTGTCCCACGTTGTCCCACGTTGTCCCACGTTGTCCCACGTTGTCCCACGTTGTCCCACGTTGTCCAACGATGTCCAACGGTGTCCCACGTTGTCCCACGTTGTTCCATGGTTTCCCACGTTGTCCCACGTTGTCCCACGTTGTCCCACGTTGTTCCATGGTTTCCCACGTTGTCCCACGTTGTCCCACGTTGTCCCACGGTGTCCAACGATGTCCAACGGTGTCCAACGGTGTCCAACGGTGTCCATCGGTGTCCCACGTTGTCCCACGTTGTCCCACGTTGTCCCACGGTGTCCAACGATGTCCAACGGTGTCCCACGTTGTCCCACGTTGTCCCACGTTGTCCCACGTTGTCCCACGTTGTCCCACGATGTCCCACGTTGTCCCACGTTGTCCCACGTTGTCCCACGTTGTCCCACGTTGTCCCACGTTGTCCCACGTTGTCCCACGTTGTCCCACGTTGTCCCACGTTGTCCCACGTTGTCCCACGTTGTCCCACGTTGTCCCACGTTGTCCCACGTTGTCCCACGTTGTCCCACGTTGTCCCACGTTGTCCCACGGTGTCCAACGGTGTCCAACGATGTCCCACGTTGTCCCACGTTGTCCCACGTTGTCCCACGTTGTCCCACGATGTCCCACGTTGTCCCACGTTGTCCCACGTTGTCCCACGTTGTCCCACGTTGTCCCACGTTGTCCCACGTTGTCCAACGGTGTCCCACGTTGTCCCACGTTGTTCCATGGTTTCCCACGTTGTCCCACGTTGTCCCACGTTGTCCCACGTTGTCCCACGTTGTCCCACGGTGTCCCACGGTGTCCAACGATGTCCAACGGTGTCCCACGTTGTCCCACGTTGTCCCACGTTGTCCCACGTTGTCCCACGTTGTCCCACGATGTCCCACGTTGTCCCACGTTGTCCCACGTTGTCCCACGTTGTCCCACGTTGTCCCACGTTGTCCCACGTTGTCCCACGTTGT